>NC_092673.1:12405127-13015187 GCF_964355755.1 Antedon mediterranea | reverse complement strand
CGGATAATCTATGCACCAAGAATTCTTGGTGTCAAACCACGTGACTTTTGCGTGTTTCCCCAGACGGAGTATCCAAACTCAAGTAATACACGTATGAAACGCCATATGTGCAAAAATGTTTATATTTTTACTAATATTAAGAAAAAACTCCGTCTGGAGCCCAGACTAATAACTACTATGTAGCTTTCTTATACATTGATGTAAATACAGTACATACAAGTAAAAATATCATGTTGCACACATACATTTCATTTTGCATGCGCCACATGAAAAAGCAGAGCCAAAAAAGCCTTAAATTTGGTTACATTTTAAATGCGTGGCTTTTTTCAAGTTACTCCTTAATGTGTACGCATTTTAATAAGCATTGTTTTCGCATGCGTCACACTATAGAAAATACAGTGTGTATATTGATGTATATGTAGATATAATACTGTTTCTTTACGGTTTTTTACATTTCACAGTAATATAAACAATTAATATTCATAATATGAATATTAATAATTAATATTTATAAAAATATTTAAATTCATTAAATCATTTATGTATATATATAGTGTTTGGATTAATATTTTATGTGTATGTCAACTTTTAGAATCATTTGTTTGAGTGTTATTAGTACAAGTACGAGTACAAATGTATCATCACTTATATCATTTATAAAACAAAGGAAAAAAAAGATTAACCTTTGACCCTGGTCAAATATAAGCATTGATGATAGAAAATGGGACACATCTTGACTACTTTGACCAAAGTAAAAACGAATGTTACAAGATCCCGAAGTAAGGAAACAACGGAACAAAAAAAAGAGAGACTGGCCGAAGTAAAAACGAATGTTACAAGATCCCGAAATAAGGAAACAACGGAACAAAAAAAAGAGAGACTGACCAAAGTAAAAACGAATGTTACAAGATCCCGAAATAAGGAAACAACGGAACAAAAAAAAAGAGAGACTGGCCAAAGTAAAAACGAGTGTTACAAGATCCCGAAATAAGGAAACAACGGAACAAAAAAAAGAGAGACTGACCAAAGTAAAAACGAGTGTTACAAGATTCCGAAATAAGGAAACAACGGAACAAAAAAAAGAGAGACTGACCAAAGTAAAAACGAGTGTTACAAGATCCCGAAATAAGGAAACAACGGAACAAAAAAAAGAGAGACTGACCAAAGTAAAAACGAGTGTTACAAGATCCCGAAGTTAGGAAACAACAGAACAAAAAAAAGAGAGACTGGTCAAAGTAAAAACGAGTGTTACAAGATCCCGAAGTAAGGAAACAACGGAACAAAAAAATGAAAGACTGGCCAAAGTAAAAACGAGTGTTACAAGATCCCGAAATAAGGAAACAACGGAACAAAAAAAAGAGAGACTGACCAAAGTAAAAACGAATGTTACAAGATCCCGAAATAAGGAAACAACGGAACAAAAAAAAAGAGAGACTGGCCAAAGTAAAAACGAGTGTTACAAGATCCCGAAATAAGGAAACAACGGAACAAAAAAAAGAGAGACTGACCAAAGTAAAAACGAGTGTTACAAGATCCCGAAGTAAGGAAACAACAGAACAAAAAAAATGAAAGACTGGCCAAACTAAAAACGAATGTTACAAGATCCCGAAATAAGGAAACAACGGAACAAAAAAAAGAGAGACCAACCAAAGTAAAAACGAATGTTACAAGATCCCGAAGTAAGGAAACAATGGAACAAAAAAATGAAAGACTGGCCAAACTAAAAACGAATGTTACAAGATCCCGAAATAAGGAAACAACGGAACAAAAAAAAGAGAGACTGGCCAAAGCAAACCAAAATATAAAAAGAACTCGAAGTGTGGAAACTGCTGTTGAAAAGCGTGCACGACGTGACAAGGTGTGTGAGAATGTGAAAAACCAGCGTCAGAAAAGAGACTTAAGCATTACAAGTAGTGCAGAAGTAATTGCTAATTTTCATAAACATGTGAAAGATGCTGCTGATTATATTTGTTGTTCGTGTCACAGATTATTATATCGGTGTTCAGTAGTACAATTTAAACCACTGAATTATCAAAAGCTGAAAAGACAGATTTTTAATTAAACATCAATGGATAACAAAGAATGGATTTGTCACACATGTCATAAATCCATGAAAAATGGGAAAATGCCATGTCAATCCAAAGCCAACAACTTACAACTTGCAGATCAGCCTCCAGAGTTGAAACATTTAAACCCACTTGAACTACGACTTATTTCTCAAAGAATTCCTTTCATGAAACTGGTAGGATTACCACGTGGAAGGCAACATGCAATCCATGGTCCTGCAGTAAATGTCCCAGCAAAAGTGGACACTGTTTGTAAGTTGTTTCCGCGACTGCCTTCACAGAGTCAGTTATTGCCACTGAAGTTTAAACGGAGAAGAAAATACAAGTCATATTACATGTATGATTATGTAAACCCTCAGAAGGTCCTGTCGGCACTTCGGTGGCTGAAAGAAAACAATCCACATTACAAGAACATTAATATAAATCAAAACTGGACAGTTGAAGCGAGAACAGATAATAAGGAACTCTGGAAAGCGATGACCTGTGCTGATAATGAAAGTAATTTTTTTCCGGATCAAGTGGACCGTAGTGACATTTGTCGTGTTGCTGATAAAAGTAATTACTTTCCGGATCAAGTGGACCGTAGTGACATTGGTCGTGTTGCTGATGATGAAAGTAATTATTTTCCCGATCAAATGGACATTAGTGACATTGGTCGTGTTGCTGATAAACGTAATTATTTTCCGGATCAAGTTGACCGTAGTGACATTGGTCATGTTGCAGATGTAATTCACATGAGAGTAGTTGATGTGCCACGAGATGGCAACTGTTTATATTCAGCAGTATGTCATCAGTTAGAAAGCCTAGGAATCCATAAAACAGATCCTAAGTCATTACGTCAATATATATGTCAAAATATCCTGAGTTTTACAAAGACTTTGTTTCTAATCGTGTAGCTGACAGTGACCTGACTAATGCAGACACTGAACAACCCACGATCGCAGATGTTGTTATAGCACAAGTCAGTGACGCAGATACTCAGAGTGAAATTAGATGGCTCAGATATTTAGATGGAGTAGAGAATGGTTCCCAGTGGGGAGATCACATAGTGTTGCAAGCGATTGCAGATCAGTTCTCATTGGAAGTACATGTACATACGACAAATAGCGACCATGTAGAGAAAGTATGTTCAAGGGTTAGAACAGCTCATGAATTTCACCTTGGACTAATAATTGCACAATACCACTATGTTGTGCTGGAAGAGAATAAAGGAAATGAACACAGAAATGAACCCACAGTTACAGTGACAAACATTTCTGATCATGAGAACCTGACGAATACAGAAGAAATTGAAAATTCTCAGGATGGAGCAGCATTCGAAAACAATTCAGAGGTTTCTGGTTTACCTTATGAAACCTGTATGTTGAAAGAAAATCCAGATATTACCAACAAAGTCATTTGCATTGCTCCTGGCGAAGGAGAAAAACCTCTGAACCTTCTGACAGATAAATATTTTGAGGAATTGGCAAATCCAGACAAATACCCATATGGTAATAATGCTCTGACTTCTGAAAGAGAAACATATATACATACAAGAAGATATTTCAATCAACGGCTACTTGACTGTGACGGCAGATTTGCAAAATCAATAGATTATCTTCTGAGTGCCCAGTACGCAGTAGAAAGCAAACAAGTTTATATATATATATATATATATAAAGCTAATACCTACTAAATCAAAAAAATTGTCAATATGCTCCCAATCAGTGGACATATTTTGCCAAGTACTTCACTCAGTTTCTGAGTGCTTTCATTTGTTTGTTTGTTTGTTTGTTAGCAAGATTACTCAAAAAGTAATTACAAAATCTTTACCAAAATGAATAGACAGATAGATATGTGGTCAAGGACCATTCCATTAAATTTTGGGACCATTTGGGACCACAGTCCCAATTCTGGACCACTTTATAGTATACTTTTTCAGACCTGCTAGTGTTAAAAGATAGAACAGAATTTTTCAAAAGCCGGCGAGCAGTCTTAAAGTAACAAGTAAACTGAAATTGCATTTTCTCGAGAACTACTTGTCCAAAAAACTTCATTTTTGAACAAGAGGCAAGAGTTATAATTTGTGATTTGTAATCTTAAAATATAATTTGATTTAATGTGCACGTTTTTTGATGCGAGTAGTTTAAAAAACCTATTTCTTTTCAAATTCACTCGTTTGATTTTCGCGTTGTTGTTCTATTGTTAGTCAACTGAAGCTATTGTTAATTGAAAGGCTTGTTACATAACCATTACACCAAACTCGCATACACAGCTTGTAGTAAAATTAGCCTAAATCAGAAACATTAAGACACACACAAATATATATATATATTTTTTTTTTTTTTTTACCGGAGAAATCTTATGTAGGAGAATTTTACAGTAGGCGGAGGTATGCACTCTCGGAGTGGCTTTCTAGTTTTTTTTTTTATTAAAATGCAACTAAGATGTTTTAGCAATGGTTTTCTTATAGGCAAATACAGTTGCATCTACTGCTATTGCAACCAGGATGATAAAAAAAACAGGGCAACTCAGAGCATCAGATGCCTGAAATCATAAACCGCTTTTAAAAATATAAAAAAACAATACCAATCATAATATAGCATGCATACCTTTATTTTTCAGTATTAAAATAATATTTTCCAGGTATCCATTCCAGCTTTGCACACATTGCTTGGTCTATTTAAAAAAAATGTATGATATGCTGGAAAAGGACGTATATAAGGCATCATGTCCAAATGTTTTCACATACAAATTGTGTCAAACGGTCACCGCTTATAGCTTGATAGTTTGTTGCGTGTAACGATCATAAAAGAGCTAATTAAATTATGTATTTAGTATTTTACTGCTCACCGTAATTGTTTAGTTGTTAGACACGCACGTTTAAAATATTTTTTTTTTAATGCATGAGACAGGATGCATCCATTCAAATATATGAAGGTAAATTGCTTTTTTTTCACCACAAATTTAAATATGTTTTACTGTTGCCATTTGCCTTTGTAAAATTGTGTACATGCTTGACTAAACAAATTATCCATTATTCCAGGTGAATTTTTACAAGACTTAAAAAAGTAGTTGAAGCTACATTCAATCAAAACTCTTGTGCAGAAAAAAAGTCTTTGGATGCAGACATTGATGCTCAACCAACCGTCCCTTGTTCCATGTGTATGCGCATACACATGCTTGTAATGAAATTAGCCTAAATCACAAACAGCATTAGACACACACAAATATATATTTTTTTTTTTTACCGGAGAAATCTTATATAGGAGAATTTTACAGTAGGCGGAGGTATGCACTCTTGGAGTGGCTTTCTAGTTGTATATACATATCTGCTTATTAATTTTACCCTTTTAATGTTTTGTTCCAGATTAATTGCTGAAAAAAGGAATTGGCAAATCTGTTGGAACAGTGTGTCCTGCATGTCCAAAGGTTTATTTTATAGCACATCCTAATATTTATTATTAGGATGGTAGAACTAAATTTATAGCTATGGATGCCAATTGTTGTTTATTGAGGAGGATTAAGGCTGGTTGGACCACCCAAGCATGTGTCTCAGTTATTTCTAGATGATCAGGAAGTCCAGAATTGTGTTACTTCGTATAATGATAATGTATTACTTTTTTTTGTATTCTAAAATAAATAATAGATATTGCATATAATAATGTAACAGTAATCCATAATCAATTTACCATTTACAGTAACATTCACTTCTTGCCAGAAAAGTAAAAGCCATGGAAATGCACCTTTCAGGATTGGCTAGGATGCATGTTTTTTGTTGCACTAATATTAACTTGAATGATCATATTGAGGATAATGATAATGACATGGATTTGATTTAAGGCTAGTCCCAACCATAAGAAAAAAATAAAAACAGTGAAACTGCAGAGAAATGCAAAAAGACAAGCTCTGTCAAACACCAGAGACCGAATTCATCCATTCTAGCCCAACAAATGTCATTGTTGCCTGTTTGTACTTGTTCAATGCTGTACAGCTAGGGCTACCTACTAGACTAACTAGACCCCATAAATTGATGTAGGCCTATACTGTATCAATAATTATTAAAGCTCTTTGTTGTCCATCTATAATAAAATACAAAAGTCTAACGAATATTATTTGCTTGTCGGAATAATGAACTTGTCAATTAGGCAAATTAAATAGTTATACAAATAAATATCTCCTATGACTTTACTCTCTCTGAACATCTATTTAGATAATTAGGTAATTTTTTGTTTAATAAATTTAATTTATTAACTTTAATTATATCATGTAATGTATATTTCCCTGCTTATAAAAGCATCATTTTGACTATACCAACTCTGCATCATAAACAGGCCTGATCATAAATTATTGAATTGTTTTCATTATTTCTCAGAATGCTGCTCCTATACGGATTTAAGTTTCTCCAAAAATGGTTACAAAAGTAGGCATAATTCACATGTGAACAGTTTTGGATATTCTAGAAACAATGTTCGATGTTCCCGTTGCAGGCATCAATAATTCAGTTGGCATGTTTGTATATATGTATTTTTTTTGTTTTCGAAATGGCCGATATGGAGCTGTGTTTTATTTTTTAGGCCCCTAACAATGGATCCAACTGAGAGATGATTTACAAAATGTGTTTGTGACTGAGTTTGAGAAGAATATTTCAAAACCAAAGAAAACTATAAGAAAAAGAAGTGCCAAGACAGACACATTAAACCAACTGCCAAGAGAATGTTAAAGGGCTTTCAGTTGACGATATAATCTATCTGCAAGAAAATTTGGAACATGATTGATGGAAGCCTTTAGAAAAAACATACCAAACATGATGCCTACTTAGAGATTGGAGCGACTTCGCAAAAAACACCACGATTTTGAGTTTAATTGAATTCTTTTACCTCAGATGATTTTTTCGGGATGGCGTATTGATCCTCAGAGATTAGCTGAAGTGTTATTTTACAACTACAGTATCACTGGTTCGGTGATAAATTTTACTGGCGGCTGTATTGAGATGGACGGGAAGTAGGAGGACGCACGAGTACATATCTGTCGTTGAGTGTTGTTAACAACGAAATAGCCTTACATGGGAAAAAGTTTCAGTTATCAAAAGAGGTGTACCCTGTATGTTTATTTAGCAGAAAGAATGATATTTTTTCCTAACCGGTGACGTAATGTTTTTGGAGAGAATGCTCGATGATGGAGGTAACAATTTGAGTTGAACTTCAAATGATGGTTGGTGTATCTACAGCAAGATATCCAAAGAAAGCAAAAGCAGACACAAGTGAAGACAACTCAAGGCTTGGATTGGATAGGTTATACCCAAATGCAATTTTGCCATCAATTCCTACAAAAAAATGTAGTTTTTTTTTATATTTATAAGTTTGTAACTTGTAAATTCAATGTGTATACTATAACAATATCAAAATGTGTTTTTTATATTTATAAGTTTGTAAGTAAATTCAATATGTAAATAATATCAAAAAGTATTCTGTAACATGGCAATAAGTGCAAAAAATGTTTACTGTACATGTGGCATATTTAATTATTTATGATAACGCATTATTGTAAATCATGAGGTATTTTTTATAATTTTTTGCATTTAAACATTTATTTACTTTCAATGTCATGGTAACAAAATAAAAGGTAATACATAATATGACAAAGTAACATTGAAAGAAAGCTTGATCCCGATGAAGGACATGTGTTGGGCAAGCCTGGAACATAATATAAAGTGACATAGTAACAATTTTATGAAAAAATAGATAAGGTAAATATATGTTTTGATTACCATATATGCAATAATAATATTTCATAAAAAAAGTAAAAAAAAAAAAAAGAGGGGGGAAAAATTGATAATAAAAGTGTAATATCATAATAAATGGATGAAGTTGATTAAAATAATTGTTTTGTGTATGATGTACTTCCTTGTTTAAAACTACTGGTTATTTTACCTAAAACAGGGAGTTGTTATTAGATGGAGTAACAAAAAATGTATCAACTGATCTACAGCCAATAAGCGACGAGCGGTATACAGGAACTTCAATGATTATGCAGTCAACGGGCACTAATTTCCTGCCTTTTGTTTGGAGTCTCCTTTGCCGATGATGCCAGGCCCTCTATCGCTGGGATTCGTCCATTTTGAGTAAAGAATTTTGATGCATTCCTGACAAACAAACATTGTAGGCATGCGCAGTCGGATAATTCCTTCTTCGTCTATTTGTTTACGCCATTACAGAATTCTGCAAAACATATTTTACAAAAACCCCCTTTAATTTCCGACCTTTCGTTAAAAAGTTATGATAATCTCTTCTCTGAGAACATTGTCGTCGTCGCATGTCCGCCATGACATGATGAATCACAGTGAGCTGTATGAAAAATTTAAAAATTTCCAAAATTTCCGTCGCTCACTAGAAACCAGAAACCCTAAGTTGGAAAAAACAATAGAAAAGATGATGGTACACCAAAGTGTTACTTTAACAGAAGAAAAGGCTGAAGAACTGGATGGTTTAGTGAACAGTACAGCTATCATCATGGCGGTTTACAGCAAGGAAGACTATTTTGTTGGGTGAGATTTTGAAGAAGAATTAGCTGTAGACTTCAATCTGTCCAAGAGTCGGAAAATGATGTTGATGAGATTAAACCTGTGCATTTGTGGAAACGTTGGCACCAAAAAAAATTATATTTTGTGAGAGTTCATCATGTATGTCGGGTGGTATTATTACGAATGCGTCGGCCTCACTGAGCATTCGATACTTTCAGGAGTCTGGTTCTTTGGTGAAGGCGGTCTTATTAGTCAACTAGCGATAGGCGCTGGTCTGTTTGTGTAAAATAAGTAGCTATAACAGGAAGGTGAAAAAAACAACACCTCCCTGGTTATAATAGGCCTAAGTTAGTCCAATTAATTCGTTTGTTTAATGGTAATTTATTATTATTTTGTCAATCAATCAATATTTTAAATTTTTAAGCACCTCTACAGTATTATTATTACAACAAAACCCTTTAGGCCTAGACTACAGTACTAGGTAGGTAGGGGCCAAGGCCTGCTACTGTATATTGCTGGTCCATTTCTATCTATAATTTACTGTATTTTAAATTTTATACTCACTCAGTACGCGTACAGGCCTAAATACGTAATAATACAGTATAATAAATTCACATTTATTTTAACATAAAGGTTCGTCATCGATCAGAGAACAGGGTATGGTTAAACCATCAAGTCCTAATAAGACATCAAATAATGATACCAAGCTTAAGAACGACAAAAAGGAAACAAGAAAAAGAACAGAAAAAGGTATATTACATTGACAAATTTGATTCTTATTTTACATTACAATATATTTTTTGCCTTTTCTTATTTAGTGTTGCGACCAAAATCAAATTTTACTAAGGCAAAAGGGGAAAATGCTGGCTACAGCAACATTAAAAGAAATCCTACAAAAACATACATGTATTTCAGAAAAATTACCCAAATGTTGTAGAGGTGAGGCAGTTATGCAAACAACTACTTGTTGACTGCATTTTATAAAAATATTACGTTAGAGCTGTGGGAGTGCTTGGAAAAACGCAGAAGCAAGTACTTCTCATCAGAAGAAGACAATAAAATATGGTAAACCTTTCAGGTGCTAAAGATGCATTCACTTGGCGTATGGCAAGATTTACTAACAAAAATCGAAGTACAGTGCAACAAAATTCCTGCAAACATTTTATGTCAAGAATTTCTTTTAGGTCTTCTGAACTTGTTAATGGTAGAGTGCAACAAAGTAAATGAGGATTCCTTAGGTATTATAAGTATAACACAAGATGAAGAAGAAATTCTTAAGTATACTGCTGGTTTATGTGCCTCATGCAAAGATACACGAAACTGACAATTAAAATTATGCTAACTCATGGATTCAAAGGCAAAATCGTGAAGGTTTATTTAAAATCAATGAAAAAGTTTTTCCTTTTTTCAGAGAAAAAGAAATTGAATATCAAAGAATATCTGGAAAAACATTGGTAAATTTACAGGGAATTGATATTAAAAGTTTGCTTCTAAATAAATTCACTCAAAACAGAAAGATTAACAGCATTTGTTTCTTTGTTTTAATTTAACTGCTTTCTCGTTTACTAAAGAACGTGGCAAACAATCATTTCTTGTCCTAGATGCTAAATATCCTTAATAGGTGGCGCTTTACGCCGCTTAGCTGAACGTGACATGATATCGCTTTGATATATCTTGCACTGAAAACATCGACCTTCAGTTTCAATAAGAATTTGGCATGTATCCTGCTTTGTATTTCTTTCTAAAAACAGCCATAATTAATTTTTTAGATCTTACCTGTTACTACTGATTTTTGAACAATCACACCGTTTGAATGTACCTCCTAATTTTCCCCGTCAACTTTAATTAGTAGCAATACCATTGGAAGTTAGTGCTACAAAAATATGTACACCTCCTTCTTCCCAATGAGCAAGACCATGTTGCAAAGCCACAGTTACAAGCGTGTCCCAGTTTACATGTAGTTTTGTAGCGTCTTCCTGCTCAGTTGATGTAAAATCGTAAAGTTTAATATTTAAAGTTTAATACTTTCTTGTTTTTTTTATAGCTTTTTCCCACCACCTTCTCAGTGATCTTACACATAATGTGCATACTAGCTGAGGATGAAAATCCTGATTTTCACTAACTTGAACATCAAACGCTCTCTCTATTTGCAAAGTAAACTTCTCCTTTTGATAAGGACATTTATCCAATGGAATGGCATTAGAACCACAAAGCTGACAAGGGCTTTCCATATCCAAAATATATATATACAATATTTAGTTATTTTAATTACTATTTATAACTGGGACTAGCCAAGAAATAAATTGTCTACCGCCTTCATTATTAACAATTATAAGTTAACATTCTTATTTAACTATTAGTATCTATATATTATTTAAACAAAAACTCAGTCTATTTATGAACTCTGCATTATCAGAAATAAATAATATAAATTTAAATACATGAATAATACATGAATAATGTTCAAACACCTTTAATAACTTCATAAATACTGTACCAAAAAAACAAAATTTATATCAAAACAATTAAAACAATTGAATTTATATGAATTTCAAAAATAAAATCACTAATAACTTTAAAAAAAAAGTAATATACAATTAGGAAGTGTGTTTACCTTGGTACATCTTTGTTGGGATTTTCGTGGGGTTTTCATTTAACATTAGTGCGCATGTAAAGAACCAACATATTAATGCGCATCCATACAATAATAGTTTTTTTACGGTGACCAACCAAGATATCAAAGCTACTTTTTCGAGCAGCCTTCATAGCCTGAGCGAGGATTAAGTGACCTTCCGACTTTGAAGAAACCATAGCGCATGTCTTGATAATTGATTTACCGTATATTTCGGTGTATAAGTCGCACTTTTGACACGCAAATTTGACCTCTAAATTAAGGGTGCGTCTTATACACCGAACATAAATGCCTCACCACACAGATTGTACATAGGCCTAGGCTATCACCTCGTTTGCTAGGCCTGAGTAGGCTAGGCCTAGCTACAGTAACTAACTAACGTAACGGCAACCTGCTTCTGCCTAGTTTTCAAGTCATTTCAGCATGATGTTATACTAAATATGATGAAAAGATTTGTTCATTATGGCGCTCCGATAAAATTTTATTTGTAAACGTTTACGTCATACGATTGGAATAGTATTTATTTATACAGTAGTTATACGCACGACCGCCGTGCCCCAAGCGCAAGCCCTTCTTTTGGTGGCCACATGGTGTACGGTATTCGACTAGTATATTCTCCAGGTGATTATAGCATGGACCTAGCGTACACACTTCTCGGATACATAGATACTAATCGAATACGATTGTCCGTGAAAACGCGCGCCCTCTCGAAATGATCAAGCGAGGATAGCCCACACACGTGCGTGTTACACACACGGTCATGCACTCGATATGTTGCGGCGAAACTCATGAATAACAAGTTGGAAAGAACTTGTTGAGGCTGGGCGCGGCTGAGCCTAGGTAAGAAAAAACATAAATAAAGGATGCCGTTGTAGATATAACAAAATATATTATTACAATAATATTGATTACAATTTAAAAAAACATTGTTTTGATGAAATATAAGGTGCGTCTTATACATCGACGATATAAAAAATACCGATATTTTACTCTCAGTTGGGGGTGCGTCTTATACACAGGTGCGACTTATACACCGAAATATACGGTACTAGTAAATTAGTTTCTGGACTTCGAGCTCTCTGCTTTATTTCACCTCCCTGGTAGTACCATCAGTAGCTAGTACAGTACCATCCTTGCCCAAAGGGTCACCCAGTGACTTTTTTATTGTATAATTATTGATTGTAATTATTATTAAGTGGCCAATGTTCATCATTTTATGAGCGCCGTAAAGTTGGTTACTTATTGCTTTTCGACATTCGTCAATGGAAGTTGGTTCCTTATTCAACGTTCGACATTCGCTAGGCTAGGCCAAAATTGATAATTTCCCAGCGGTAAATATGCCGTGCACCACCAACCAATCTCCTGCTGTTACTTATTCCCTATTCGACATTCATTTGTGAAGTTGGTTCCTTATTAGACGTTCGCTAGGCGTATTTTTAGCATTAATTTAGACCATTAAAAACACCACTTTTCAATTAGAAAATATGACGACACCAGACGCCTCGGGGCGGGTTCACAATTGTATAGATTGACGTAGTATGGTCCTGGCATTCCAGAAATGTGCCATTTGCCCCGGCCCAGTGTGGGCAAGTACGTGTTTTAAAGCAATTTAAAATGCAGTTTTTTGTGTTTTTTTTTTAGTAAACACCACTTTTAAAGTGGCCATATGACCACACCCCGACGCCTCGGGCCGGGTTCATAATAGTATAGATTGACGTAGTATGGTCCTGGCATTCCAGAAATGTGCCACTTGCCTCGGCCCAGTGCGGGCAAGTACGTCTTTTAAAGCAATTTAAAATGAGTATTTTTAGTGTTTTTGAAGTATTAATAGCACCACTTTTTAATTGGCATTATGATCACACCCCGACGCCTTGGGCCGGGTTCTCAATAGTATAGATTGACTTAGTATGATCCTGGCATCCCAGTTCGGGCAAGTACCTGTTTTAAAGCAATTTACAATGCGTATTTTTAATGTTATTTTACTAAGTTTTAATAGCACCAATTTTAAAGTCGCAATATATGACCACACCTCGGGCCGGGTTAGATTGATGTAGTATGATCCAGAAAATGTTCTACTTGCCCGGGTCAGAATTTTGATCGATTTTTTTAGTCCTGGAGGGGGCACGCTAAATGGTCGCCTAAATGGTTTTTAAACGATGTTTATGAAAAATGTAACAGTCATTGAGTTGTTATATTGGCCAGATATTGAAGAATGAAATATCTATTTTTTAATATTAGCTTAATTAAATATACATTGATATTATAATAATGAAAATAATCTTTATTTACAACCGTATACAAATTAAATTATTTTCTTCGCGCAAGTCCGACTTGAACTACGTCACGCCATAGCGACAATGGCAGATGCGGAAATTCACCACGCAATGTTTAGGGGGCCTAGCGCTTTCTGTTACGCTATGAAGTGCGTGGTTCGTCGCGATCATACTTTGTTGGGGGCCTGGAAAATATAAAAGTTACCGTACCGCCATGGTTCCTGAATATATTTTGAAGATTTTGTTTGTTGTTAATCAAAAGTACTTCACTGTTAAATTAATACTGATCTTGTTCTAATAATTAACGATTAAAATTACTTTTCATGTATATAGTCCTGATGCGTAAAAAGTGTTGTAAGAAAGTGCGAAGTGATATCAATGCGCAAAATTTCGTCTGCTCCTCAAATACTTTCTTGTCATTGGCCAATGTATAGCCTTTGTTACCCAGACGTGTGCAACTCGACTAAAAGCTCGACTTCATTAAGTCGAACTGCAAACTTCGACTACTTTGTTTTTTAATCGAATTTGAAGTAATAGCTCGAACTACAATTTTTTCAAGTCGACCTTCGAACTACAACTAAAGTCCGGTTTAAGAATACGGGCGTTTGAATTTGTTATGATGTCTGACTGGCTTAGTGTGAAAAGTTATAACTATATAACCCAAGGAATATCTTATTTTTGGACACAACAAAAGAAAAACAGTCTGTGTGCATGTATTGTAATATGCGCAGTTTCTGCGGTCGTCTCTGTTTTCAAACAAACCAAAACACAGACCCTAATTTCTGAGTACGGCGTCATGGAGATATGATGAAATTTTGCTGTGAGCTGCATGACAGAATTTTCCAAAGACTAGGGATTTTTCCATTACGTAGATGTTGCACACGCCAGACTTGTTCATTGTCATGAAGTGTACTCTTGAAGCTGTAAATATCTGTTTATTATTACTTGTAAAAAATGTTAATTGCTTTTATCTTCAATTTGTATTTTAACGATCACAACAAAAACGGAGATATTGTCGATATTGTATATTGTTTATATTTGTGGAAGTAGATTTTAAAAACATTTTTTTTACTCTCCTAAAAAGAAAATAGTTGCGATTGAGTTGCGAAAGACATGTACCCTCGTGGTTCATGTCTCTTCACTTCATGTTGATTGAACACTGCATCTGTTTCAGCAACACCTTTTCAACGAAATTCTACTCTTACGCGCCTTGTTCAACAACACTAAGATGATCTTGGATTTACTTTTGCTAAATTAATACGCTAGATTCAGAAATAGTTTGCTGTAAAACAAAATGATCTGTTTTATACCTTTGTTGCTGCTGTTAACATAGGCGAGGAATACGTAAAAACGCCATTGTTTGAGGTTTTTGAATATTTGTTGTAACTTTGCAAAAGGATGTTTAAAATTACTAAAACCAAATGTTTTTCTTCAAGTCAAATGTCATAATAGTGGTAAGTTATCCTGACTTATTTTTATAATTATTAGGCCTATAACAACGTGTTTAATTGTATTATGTCGACAAAATGAGTAATGTCCCGAACAGCGCCCCGTACTAGGCGGAGGTAAAACATCTGCATCTGCTAAGTATGCAAATTTTAAAAAACAATGAATCAGAGTAAAGGCGTAAAGGTGTAATTGAACCAAACAAAGGCTTTTACAACACCTTGGTACAAGAGGCCCGGATTTTTCGCAGCCAATCAGCAACTCATTGGTCCATGAGCATTGAATTTAAGGCAGTAGTAAGATTAGCAGTGCTTATTATACGTTTGATTCCAAGCATGGCAGTATCTAATTTCCAGCATTTACTTTTATTCGCGGTTGGTCTTGTAGTGTAGGCTGGTATGTCGTTTATATGAATGTCGTGTATATTTTTTGTTAAAAGCAAACTTTGACTTTATTTCATATCTTGATAATATAAGGAATGAAAAAAAATATGTTGCCATTTTTTCAAAAGACATTTAAAGGACCAAATTCAAGATGGCCACCAACATTCAAATAACCCTATTAAAAATCAGAATATCACCAATAATACATATTATGAATGTGGAAAAAGTCCGTTTTGATGGTATTACTGTAGCCATTATACAATCCTAACTGTGTAAAGTGATAATCTGTCGGCCATCTTGGATTTCAAAATGGCCACCACTAAAAATTAAATTCTTTAAATAATTTTTTTTAAATATGTGTGCATAAATTGTTGTTTGTACACAATGTTCTAAAATTGTCACTTCTCACAGGATTATAAATTGTAAATATAAGTCTAAAGTTGTCAATGTCCTCTCTCTATATAACAGATATATAATACCCCACTATGACTATTAAATTAAGTAATCGTTCAAAGTTGGAGTTGCAAAAGTATGGAACAAATTAACAATTTATATCAAATATTCAACAACAATTACGTCTAACTAGAGGGTTAGACCTCTAGTTCGTTCGCTCCCCTCTAGGAAGTGTAAACGAAGGTTCTCGGAAGGATAATGACTCGGGTAAAAAGGTTTTAGAAGGACGTTCTCCTTGTACGTTTTCTGTCGGTTACCATTATTGAAAATGCTTGACATTCGAAAAACTAAACCTACTCTGTTTCACAGTGTCTTAGATGATTGATAAAATTTTAAAGTATAGTGTTTATTGTTGTATAGGGTGGAGGTGGAGGCAGAGTTCATTTGAGGGAGATGCTTATTCGAGGGATTTTTTAGTTTTAATAATATCGTAACATTCATAATCAAATAAAATCCTCTAATAGATATGAAAAGTGGTAAAAAATTATAACAAATGCTTGGTAAATTATAGTTAACAGTGTAATGAATTCTATTATAAATAGTATATACAATATTGTAGGTATAATTAATGTGGATGGGCGTTTATTAGATAGTTGGGTAGGTGAGGGGGGGGGGGGGGGGGTGTAGGCGATTATTATTCAAAGTGATGTTTTATTGGGGAGGTGTTTATTCAAATAAATAACATCATAATACATTATTTAATTTAAACATCTTTTGAAACTAACTTCCGCGACAGTGTAGGCCGTTTCGGCCCAAGAAGGAAGATGTTTTAGACGGCTTGCAATATGGGCCCTAATGGGACACAGATAGCCTACAGTTATTCCTGCCAGCTTACTCAATAAAACTCGGCTATCGGGATTTTATTTTTTAACTACTGTACCTTCACACGGGCGGTCCGATCCGAAAATAAAAAAAAAACTAAAATAGCTACTAACGACCAACTTAACTGAAACCAGGTAGTTGCAAGTGAACCTGTGAACTCATCGTGAACCCGGAAATTACTTTGACCGCGTACAATTGAAATTGAGTTGAAAATCTACCGATGAATCAGAAATTTTGTTTTAAAACTCTTTATAATATATTCCTAAGATAGAAATATGGAACAATATCGTAATAGTGAAAACTGTTTTACATTTCGCGGTACACCTGAGATAGTTCAGGTAGGTATCCAAGGCAGAAATTTGTTCCAAAGTTTTTCCATTGTGCTCGCCTATGTCAGAATTAACCATAATTTATATAGATTCTAAATTACAGATCTCATTTCTTTTCATGAAACTGAAACTTGACAGGAGACAGGACCACAATATAAAACAAGTGCATTTATACCTTATTGTGAAATCCTGTATAAATATGTTAAATAATAAATGCGTTATTGCTATGTAATTCAATGTCTGAACCTTCAGGGCCAGTATGGTTGGTAAGTTTTCAACCGGTCAACTTTTGGCAGAAGCTTGAAGGAAATACAGATACAGCTCTGCCTATAAATAACCTTGTAAATGAATGAATTCCTACTTCTCATCTTCTACAATCTCAACCAATTTCATTAGATATGTACCCCCTACAGCATTATACACTGGTTTGATGAGTGCACATGGTTGTGGTATAAAAACTCATGTACTAAGGAAAGACAAGAATGCCTGGTGATGACTCTTGCCCGAGATGAGTGGATTGTGAAAATAGTGTTGAGGCAAGTGCTTTTGTTGAAACTGAACTTGTATTACATATACAACCAGTGACACAAATATCTTAAATGGACAAAAGCACACTAATTCTGCTTTCTCTCTACAACTTGCTTCTACAAATGCAGACGGAAAAAGAGATTCTAAGTTAAGTATCATTTTGTTTGAAAGAGGCTGATCATAAAGATATTAATTTGAATACATACAGAGAGTCGACGAAATCTAAATGATGTGGTTAAACTATATCCCTATATATGTATATGAGAGGACATGTATGTGTGGGACTTGCTGGATTTACATCAATTGATCAGGGTCTTTGAGCGTGGTATCATTGGAATAACACAAATTAATGATTTCATCAGAGCTGGTAAATCTAGTTAACATTTAAAGAGAGATGATATCCCGATTAATGAAGAATGCTGCAATTCGCACAAAGGTGTTTGTTGGCCATGGCATGATGAAATTGGACAGAAAATGTTTGAGGCATTGGTAAAAGTCTTGTAGAAGGCAAACTGTCTATATGGGATCCTAAGAAAAAGACGAATATTGGCAAAAAATATATATGACGGTGAATACAGGTGACAAACTTATCAAAGTAAAAGAAGACTCCTATAGAGATTATTTGCCGGTGAAATGAGGTATTTCAGTTATTTTGCCAATTTGTTTCTGAACAAGGTTGTTGGGAACGCAGATCAGTCTGTGGAAGTTTGATGGATACAGTAGTAGAGAACAACTTACTGTATCGCATTCAAGATTAGAAATATTTCATTGAAGGACTTTGGCAGAGTTAGTTGTCATTTAACTGAAAAAGTTTATGAGATGTTTTAATATGAAGAAGTGTACTGTCAGTACAGTAGACCTCCTGATGGTCAACATTTTGTGTTGATCACCATGTTGTTGTCATAAGCATATCACTTTGTATATTTCAATCTAATTTTATTTAACTTATACAAGTTTTAATAAGAAATTTAACCCATTTTAAAAAAATGGCGGCCATTTTAAAATTCAAATTGGCCGCCATTTTGTGTTAATCACAAATTTTGTTGTCATAGGCCTATCATTTTATGTGATTTCAATCAACGTCATAGCTTGCACATGTTTTAATAAGAAATTTAATCAATTTTTAAAAAATGGCGGCCATTTTGAAATTCAAAATGTCAGAATACTAATGAATATAGGTTTATAATAATTCTTATATAGCAGAGAACCCATATGAACTTAAAATATTATTCATAATGGGTGTTACTTTGTCCAATATGGTACATTTATTGGATATTTTACGTATTGGCGGCCATCTTGGATTTGACACCCTTAAGCTTTTTTAAAAAAATGGCAACATATTTTTTTCATTACTTTACATCCTAAAGACACTAAATCAGCTGGAATTTTGCTTTTAACAAAAAAATGACACGAAATTACATAGTGGCCTACACTATTGTATTGACCGTGCTTACGGAAAATCAGAGCAACAAGATCTAAAAGGGAGACAATGTTTGACATCTCATGGCCGTACTAAGCGGGATGACCATGCTCAGTTTCCCAGACACATACAATATTCTGACCCTGTTGACCTCACGGATTACGCTGCTTATTTTGCGGAGACTTCTGGTGTTCTTCGTTTGACAAATATTGAAATTGTTCCAAGAAGAACATTTTCTGTTGCATTTTGGATGTGGTAAGTTATCCTAACTTATTTTTATTATTATTAGGCCTTATGCAAATTACTGAAAAACTGGCTGTAAAATGTAATTCATATCAAGGGCCAACTCTATGTCGATTAAAAATGGAGTTTTTCATAAAAAGTTACGCGCGCACCCTCATTTAGGCCTAAAATTGCGATAAATGGTTGATACTATGATTAAAGTAAATATACTAAACATTACCATACAAACGAAAAGAAAACACCAACTTAATGTGAAGAAACTCTAATCGACTTTTGTGATATTTTATTGTTTGCTTAAAACTAATAGAGCCCTCTAAGTTATATTAAGTTTGTATATGTCTTGGGGGCGTATTCAATACCGAAGAATTATATCACAAGCATGAGGAATCAGCGGTATTGTCCATGTGGAGGGCGCCGCCATAAGTTAGGATATATACAACTTTTGTGGCGATCAAACTAATCTAATTCTAAGCCTGGACCACCGGTAGCGTTTTCATGACAAAAAATGTTTTTAACTACATACCAACATCATGTTAAATGCTGTTGGGATATTTAATTATTTGTTTCTTAGTGGATGATTATAAGATAGATATTACTTGTGAACCGAAAAGAACAACCATAACATAATAAACAGAGCCATATATATAAAGAGTTACGACATTGAAAATTAGAAGCCATTTTTGTGTCAAAGAATTCGCACGCTGAGGGCGTGCGCGTCTCTTTTATATAGCGTTTTTAAAATTCATTTCATTTGTAAAATATTGTTCATACCCCTTTCAGTATATTAACAAATATATCCACAAAACTTTATTATTTTATTTAGTCATCAAAGCATGCATTATGAATTGAAAATATTACATAATTGTTATTAATATGACGTAGTTATGGGATGTTTCGTTCCAAAATCAATCAATCGAACTTTATGACGTAGTTATGGGATGTTTCGTTCCAAAATCAATCAATCTAACTTTATAATGTACTAGCAATATTTTTTGCCCCAAGTACTTCTGTACGCTGTGCACATCGATATTTCATCGTAAAATGTGCAATTACATTTTTCAATATAAGAAAAAGTTGAAAGTATTTTGTTGCTCCTATACTTTACATGCATTAATGCAGACAAGTTTGACACATTTTGATCTGCATTGGCGTTTGTCGTACGGATAACTAACTCGCTAAAGAGAAGATCGGTTTTTTTATATTTATTTTTACGAAAAGAAAATAACTGATCCGATGAATGTAAACATAAGGCCTACATGTTCTTCTTACATGTGTTTTTGTTATTCTAATTAATAAAAGTTTAAGTCTGGTCATGGTAATTAAGCCATCACTTCCATGCAATAAGTGTTCTAATTCTAATCAACCTATTGTAGAAATATAAGTTTGCGTTCATTTTAAACATATCAAAATTGTGCAGCGCGTCTGGCTTTTTGTGCAATTTAATCAAAAACCGATTTTGCACTTGAATATTGGGTTTCATACCGTTTGTGATCATTTTCATTCATTTTGATGAACTTCAAATACAAATTAATGACACACGTGGACGTTAAACTGTACGTTAATAAAGTATAGGTAATTGCCTACCTAATCTGTTTTGAATTTCTTTTAAATGTTGTATTAACCGTATATATTTTAAAATAGACCTAAATGTATTCGTTATTAAATCTGGTTTTACCCACATTTTAAGTAACTTGTCCTACCAAAAAAAAACCAATTAGGGTCACACAGGTTTTTGTCAGTAAAGTATAATATACTAAATATATATGTACAACTTTACCAATATTCATCAATAAAATGTCAAGAATTTACATATTTGTGTGTTTGACGTTTAATATTTTCTTGTAACGTTTATTGAATAAATTTGTTTTGAAGGTTTTGGCAATGCTGCTAGGGCGTAAAAACTTATTTTAGACGCATAGAGTTCTGGTGTTGGTGCTGTGTGTTGAATATTGAGTAATAGAATTCTAGTGTTGGTGCTGTGTGTTGAATATTGAGTAATAGAATTCTGGTGTTGGTGCTGTGTGTTGAATATTGAGTAATAGAATTCTGGTGTTGGTGCTGTGTGTTGAATATTGAGTAATAGAATTCTGGTGTTGGTGCTGTGTGTTGAATATTGAGTACAGTCAACTCTCCCAATACCGGACTCTCCCAAAACCGGAATTCACAAAAAACCGGACTTTTTTGGAGGGCCCAATTTGTCCCTATTCTAAATGTACTGTAATTTATTATGAAAAGCGGAATACCCAATTCCGGAATCCGGACAAATTATGAAGTACAAAACACGAAAATTAGTCTCTGAAAACCGGACTGACAGTTAAAAAACTCCAAATATTTACAAAAACAACGTAACATCGTTGTCGCTGACTCGGATTCAATACATGCACAATGTACAAAAGCTTTTAACCATACCCTGACCATGCATGAAGTGAGCGACGTTTTGGCGGTACGATCAAATAATGTTGCTAAGGAGCGCTACAATGTGATTGACAGGTCAGTTCATTGTTAACCCACGAAGCGGCAATTGCTTTGTTGCCTATCGAACTGCGGTGGGATTTTTCACATCGAAGCGCTATTGTTTTTAGCAGGGAGTTGTTAACAACTCCCTCCCTGTTTTTTAGCATATGAATTGTTTTTTAATAAAGTTCAATTTACATTCCACTTTGTGTCTTTGTTTTGTTTAAATCATTGTTAAATTCACAATTGCAATAGGACTTTAAATAGGAATGTTTCACTAAAAATGTGCATCATTATAAATTTGGAAATCATTATGGCAAAACGGAATGAACTTGACTTAACTAGTGTTAATAAACTTTGAAATGTTACTAATTAATTATTGTGTCATTATTGCTTGGCTCGTTTACCTAATCAATTTTCATCATTGCTATCAAATTACATCAAAATAAAAGAGCTTAAAAAACATGTGGTCTAGGTGTGGGCGTTTTTATTTGATTATGACACCTCTGCACATGCGCATCAATCAAAGCCCCGCTTTGCTATTTTTATCACCCATGCTGCTGCTGCTGCAAGCTAGCTCACGAAAAACAATAAACAGACCGAAATTATGTTCACCGTACGTACGTAGGCCTTTTTGCCGTTAAAAACACATTGAGAAACAGTTTACTATTGTAACATGTTTTATTGGTACTCTACAGTAAATAATGTAACTTTTAAAAAAGGTAATAATATTAATAAAGTAGGCCTAGGCCTATCACTAGCTTGACACAATCATCATAGCCTAGGCCTTCCCTACACTAGACCGTACCGGGCAGCATTCGGACCGGTGATTCAACGCAATTTCAGTGACAACGTGATGACTTTAAAAATATGTTTTCAGGAAACCGGACTTTCGAAAAACCGGAAAATATATGCCCGCCCAAGGGTGTCCGGTATTGGGAGAGTTGACTGTAATAGAATTCTGGTGTTGGTGCTGTGTGTTGAATATTGAGTAATAGAATTCTGGTGTTGGTGCTGTGTGTTGAATATTGAGTAATAGAATTCTTGTGTTGGTGCTGTGTGTTGAATATTGAGTAATAGAATTCTGGTGTTGGTGCTGTGTGTTGAATATTGAGTAATAGAAAACTGAACAAAATTCAAATGAAGGTTCAATAAGTGATTTATAAAGTAGTTTTTCTGTAGATGATGATAATTTAGGAAACTTTCACCATCATATCAGTTTAAGTAGCCATTATTATGCATATGACCTATTGATATTGTCATAATTTGACGTCCACAATTCAAAGTACCACGTTAAACGTGAATAAAGAATTTACAACCGTAATTAATATTACAAAATTTAACGTTATTTTAATAAAATATCTAGAACCATATAAGACATTTTGATCGCCAACGACATCATTTACGGCCTGAAAATCAGCCCTAAAAGTGTTTGACTATATATTAAATAGTAAATTTTCTTTTGGATCATCCAAAAGAAAATTTACTATTTAATATACTATACAGTGATCCAGATGAACCTTTTTACTAATATTTGACTATAACTTAAATGTGTGTGTATATTTCTTTCATTTGATTAATATTCCATTTTCTTTATTTTTACATCAAAATTTTAGGTACAAAAATGAAACTACGAAAAACTACCAAAAAAGACTTCGTAAAAGTTTTAACTTCTCTGCCGAATACACACCTCATTCATTTTGAAAGATACAGACCAGAAACAAGCGTATGGGGCCGGATAACAGTTTTATTGCAGATGAAAAATATAATTCTAAATCGGAAATGGATCTATAGTCAATGGAAAAAAAATGAAGAAAAAGGAAAATGGTGGAAAATAAATCAAAAAAGAAAAAGAAACGTAAAGTTTATTGCATATGTCAGCGACCTAATGATCGAAGACCATATGTTCAGTGTAACGTCTGCAGTGAATGGTTTCAATTTGACTGTGTAGGGTATACGGACAGTCCATGTAGCAAACGAAATCCATTTACGTGTCCAAATTGTAGTATATTACAAGGTGTAATTCAACCAGTACCAAACGACGATTGTGATTCACTAGATGTATCATCGGATGAAAATAAAGCCAATGACAGCGATGATTGGCGTAATTCTCATAACGAAAATATACCAGTACAAAACGACGATTGTGATTCACTAGAGGTATCATCAGATGAAAATGAAACCAAAGGCAGGGATGATTGGCGTAATTTCCACCAAGAAAACATACCAATACCAAACGAAGATTGTGATTCACTAGAGGTATCATCAGATGAAAATGAAACCAAAGGCAGCGATGATTGGCGTAATTTTCATTCAAAAAATATACCAGTACCAAACGACGATTATGATTCACTAGATGTGTCATCAGATGAAAATGAAGCCAAACACAGGAATGATTGGCGTAATTCTGATAAAGAAAACATACCAATGCCAAACGACGATTGTGATTCACTAGAGGTATCATCAGATGAAAATGAAACCAAAGGCAGGGATGATTGGCGTAATTTCCACCAATACCAAACGAAGATTGTGATTCACTAGAGGTATCATCAGATGAAAATGAAACCAAAGGCAGGGATGATTGGCGTAATTTCCACCAATACCAAACGAAGATTGTGATTCACTAGAGGTATCATCAGATGAAAACGAAACCAAAGGCAGGAATGATTGGCGTAATTTTAATAGGGAATTGAAGAACGTGAACGATTATTTCAATGCAAACAAGCTTTCAATAAATATTAACAAATGCCATTTTATGCTTTTTGATTTTCGACACCAAGATTTGATTAACGACACTCATAATGTTTACCTTGCTGCCCACAAAATTCCTCTTGTTAAGCATACTAAATTTCTTGGAGTAGAAATAGACGAAGAACTAAACTTCAAACATCACATTAAAGAAATCGAAACTAAAATTTTGAAAAATATTGGAATTTTATATCGTCTTTCATTTTACTTGCCCAAAGAAGTCCTTCGCATGATTTATTGTTCACTTGTTTTAACTTTTATTTCTTACTGTAATATTGTCTGGGCAAACAACTATGTTTCAAACCTCAAAAAAATTGTTATTCTCCAAAAAAAAGCTATTCGCCTCATCTCTGGTGCGTCACGCCTAGATCACACTAGTGAGCTTTTCTCTGACCTTAAATTATTAACTGTCCAAAACATCAATATCCTCCAACAATGCACCTTCGTCTATGAACATGTCAACTGTCTACTTCCAACCAAACTTTCTTGCAACTTTATAAAAAATAATAGCATTCATACCCATAAAACTAGATCCTCCTGTAATCTCCACCCTCCCCTTACCAAATTAACATTAATGCAACATAATATCCGCTATAGTGGCACCAAATTATCTAATGATCTCCCCGACGAAATTAAATTGGCACCTTCAAAAAATATATTTTCTTTTAAACTTAAACAAATTCTACTCCATAAATAACTAATAATAATAAAACAACATTTTTATTCTGGTTTTTCTGTGCTTCTATAGTATTTTATTATTATTAATTTGTCGTTGTCTTGCTTTATACATGTTTGTTTGTCTTGTTTTGTTTCTGTTTGTTTAAACTCCAATATGATTACAATTTCTTAACTGGCTACCCGTCACAAGTTTTTTTGGAGGGAAACCTCCAAATGTTATTACTTTCTGGGTGTTGCCTCTTAATTCTTTATATTTAAATTGTTATTTTGTTTACTTTGAAATGATAAGAAATAAATGTTATTATGAATGAATGAATGAATGAATTTCCATCAAGAAAACATACCAACAATACCAAACGAAGATTGTGATTCACTAGAGGTATCATCAGATAAAAATGAAACCAAAGGCAGGAATGATTGGCGTAATTCTCATAACGAAAACATACCAATACCAAACGATGATTGTGATTCACTAGATGTATCATCAGATAAAAATGAAACCAAAGGCAGGAATGATTGGCGTAATTCTCATAACGAAAACATACCAGTACAAAACGATGATTGTGATTCACTAGATGTATCATCAGATAAAAATGAAACCAACGGCAGCAATGATTGGCGTAATTCTCATAACGAAAACATACCACTACAAAACGATGATTGTGATTCACTAGATGTATCATCAGATAAAAATGAAACCAACGGCAGCAATGATTGGCGTAATTTTCATTCAGAAAATATACCAGTACCAAACAACGATTATGATTCACTAGATGTGTCATCAGATGAAAATGAAGCCAAACACAGGAATGATTGGCATAATTCTGATTCACTAGAGGTATCATCAGATGAAAAGGAAAACAAAGGCAGGGATGATTGGTGTAATTTCCATTAAGAAAACATACCAATACCAAATGAAGATTGTGATTCACTAGAGGTATCATCAGATGAAAATGAAACCAAAGGCATGATTGGCGTAATTTCCATCAAGAAAACATACCAGTACCAAACGACGATTATGATTCACTAGAAGTATCATCAGATAAAAATGAAACCAAAGGCAGGGATGATTAGCGTAATTCTCATTCAGAAAACATACCAATGCCCAATGACGATTGTGATTCACTAGATGTGTCATCAGATGAAAATGAAACCAAAGGCAGGGATGATTGGCGTAATTCTCATCCAGAAAACATACCAATGCCCAACGACGATTGTGATTCACTAGATGTATCATCAGATGAAAATGAAACCAAAGGCAGCGACAATTGGCGTAATTCTCATCCAGAAAACATACCAATGCCAAACGGCGATTGTGATTCACTAGAGGTATCATCAGATGAAAATGAAACCAAAGGCAGGAATAATTGGCGTAATTCTCATCCAGAAAACACACCAATGCCAAACGACGATTGTGATTCACTAGATGTATCATCAGATGCAAATGAAACCAAAGGCAGGGATGATTGGCGTAATTCTCATCCAGAAAACATACCAATACCAAACGACGATTGTGTTTGACTAGAGGTATAATCAGATGAAAATGAAACCAAAGGCAGGGATGATTGGCGTAATTCTCATCCAGAAAACATACCAATGCCTACTTCCTCTAATATTAAATGTATACTTTTTTTTATCATCAATTGACTTGTTATATATTTCACTGGAATTTATTATGTTTACCTCATTTTCTTGAAGGAAGAAATAAATGTTAAGTTAAATTGAATTAATTGAGATGAAAATGAAACCAAAGGCAGCGACAATTGGCGTAATTTTGATAAAGAAAACACACAATCTCAAAATAAAGATACTAAAAACACATCGCCATGTATGTACAGTGCAACGTCGCCTCGACAATTTACTATTTCTTTATCACCCGGTGAATGGAAACGTATAAAACCAACTCCCAAGAACCGAAGACTTTGCAACAATTGCTCCAATAAAGAATGTGGTATTCCTACAAGGTTCATAACAAGCCAATCAATTGAATTGGGGTAAGTTGAGAAAAATTCGTCACATCTTACCTGCATAATCAAAGATGGTACTGAGTGGGTGTCTTACGATGGATTACAAGGATGCTTCTTTGACAGAAACCCATCATGCACTTTGTTAGAGGGACAAGAAACTGGTTATCTTGTGTACGTGTTAGAAAGTCTGACTACTTGATTTGCTGCCAACCGTTGGAAGAAAAGAACAAATACCTATTATTATTTATTTATTATTTAACTTATAAGTATATTAGTTGATTAGTACTCATCCATTTCATAGAAATAGAAGCTATCAGGTTTTGTGTTGATGTACTTTACAATACTAGACAATATTTTAGTACCTCAAAATTGTTAGTAATAATTAAACAAGAAGATTGTATACAGTACGTTGCACATAAAAGGTTTAAAGTACGTTGTGATACAGATTAATATTTCTCATACGCTATTATATTCATTTTAATTTTGTATTACGTTCGTTTTTGAAGAAGTAACATTACATCAGAAACAGTGCCATTTATATTTGTGTTACAGGGCCGTAACCAGGTTTGACGGCGGGGTGGATCGTTAAGTTGTTTAGTGGAACCCAGGGGCGGATCCAGGATATTGAAATAGGGGTGGCGTAGCTTTGCGAGCGAAGCGAGCAAACATTGGCTGGGGGCCAGGGGGCCGCCAAGGGCCCCCGGTTGGGATCCAGGGGCCGACGGCCCCTGGAAATTTTTGCCGTTCTAGCGCATTGTAAGTCGTTTAAAACGATTTACAAACATCTCATAATGTCATTTACCAAACACTCTAAAGCTCGCAAATTACGACATGTGGAATATGCAGCTGATACTTACCTAGGGTACCAAAAGCAAGCTAACAACTTGCCTGTACTTTACATCTAAATTTTTACAACGCGACGATGTTTTTCACCGTTATATTATAAACTTGTCCTAGCCTAGGCCGGTATTATTTTTTTACACGCGCGCCGGGTCGATCGCGGTCACTATACTTCGAATGCAGCTAAAGTAAAATGACGTCACGTTAAAGCGGGTCGTCACAGAGTCTCATGCATATTAATGAAGCAAACTTGCTGAGAGTGTTTTCACCACGCAACACATGCGACGCGAGATTTATCGAAACTCCGAGCCATCGACTGACGGTCATGTTTTTTACAATTAAAATCACGGCATATTCAACGACCTGGTTTAAACGATCGTTTAAAAATTAGCGGTCCGGCTCGATTACATTATATTTAGTGATTTGAAAAAAACAAAACACCTCTTTTGTCATGATGTCATCGCGATGTGTTTATGAGAATCATCGACGGGAAAGCAAATAAAACAACAAGGGTCATGAAATGCTGCAGCATTGTTAATATTTTAATAGTAGGCTTAATACGTTTTAATAAAATTTAGCCCTAACGGGATAATTTTCATAGGCATACAGTCCTAGCCTTTGTTTTTATTGTACTTAATAAATGGGCGCGTAGTATAGTAGCACTGACCATGTGGCTTCATCAACATTGATCGTCTGAGCTACCGCTACTCTACAATACGGGAGTGACGATCACAAAGGATGACGACCTGCTTAGTGGAACGCGACCAAGCTCACCACGTGGCTTTTATCAACTTGCTCCTTTTACACTTAACTGTGAATGATTGTTGGTAACGCTAGAGATTGATAGTACACAAAGGATGTCGACGTACATGCTTGGTGGAATGCGATCAAGCTGACGATGTGCTCCGACGTACTATTTTCACTATGAAAATGTGCAAACCATCGGTGATTGATGACCGTCGAAACGATACGTGTTTTTAAAATCTATTTAATTTTTTTTTTAAATACGCCCCCGCTAGATACGCCACTGGAACCATACCCTCGACATTTTTTTCTCTATAGGCCTATGGCCGCAAATCGCATTTCCGGCTATTCTCTTTTGTTTATGAACTATATTGTTGGTGTAATTTCCAGCCCACAAATTTCAATTGCCGACCCTAATATTGCCGACCTTATATTGTCAGAGGACGGCATTCTCTTGCCGACCGAAATTAGGCTAGATCCCTCCTCCTTTCAAGCCTCCTAGCAACAACATGGTACATTAGGGATCGTATCATTGAGACTTTAACAGGCATATTCACCATCATGTGGTGTTTAGGTAAAAAACCATGGAATTAACATGATCCCTGAATTCACTCAACCATTGCATCTTGCACTTGCGTCCGTGTGAGCTGCATGCTTTCTCTATCAAGCAGCTGGCTGGGCACGTCACACACGCACGCGGAGATCTGTGTAGGGGAATACCCTGTTATGTCAACCAAACAACAACTATGCTCTGTGTACAGCTCGCTAGCTCCAGAACCACGATGTTCAGCAGTTATCAAATAGAACTTATCTTGTAAATTTTAGTGTTAGGTTTTTATATTTTAGTTAAAATATATATATATATATATATATTAATTAAATTTATTAAGGCTTGACTAGGCCTGTAGTGAACAATCGTCATGTTGTGTTAGTATGCCCAGCAAAAAAAAAGTGGGAGGCCAAGCGGAACTCGCTGTTCAGCGGGGGGATCGTACGATCCCCCGATCCCCGATCCCCCCCTGGTTACGGGCCTGTGTTACATTTAAAACATTCCATTGACGTACGTAAACTGTACTGTATTAAATAATATATTTACTGGTTCTTTTTTTAGAAATAACATGTAACAGGATATACCTTCTCTCATAGTCTCAGACAACTGTAAAGGTAGTTAGTAATAGTAAGTTCTATGGGTAAAAAATAATACTTACCTATAAGTCAGTTATTACGATATATCTTATTTATGTTGATTTTAAATGTGGGAAACCGGAAGTACCGATAGGGAGATCTATACTGTAACCATTCAGGGGTGACGGACATGCGCAGTAGAATAATTTAGACCGGAGTATATATAGTGGCCCGCACGTGGGTACAGGTTGTGCATATCCATCGTGGCTGAGTAGAGGCAGTTACTATACCATTTAAATTGTCAGTTATTCGTTTTCAGGTACGTTGTAATACCATATCATAGATTAAGATATGAATCATTGAATCAATTGTTGTTTTTAGTCACGGTAATGAATATTAGTATTGTATTAAACGTGTTATTTATGCTCATATATGTAATTGTAATTGATGGTGGAATGACTCGCCGATACACAGTGTGCGAGTTTGGATTCCAATATGGCGACCAATATAGTGGTCGTATGTAGTTGTGAATAGTATTATGTTAAGAATCTGGTTTACATGTTTATTAATAGATTGGGCTGAATGGAGATGAAGGTTTAGTAAAGGTGTGTATGCACCATTCCAAAATTAACAATACATCGTTTAATCCAGGTATAGATGTGGTTATCACTTGTTATATATAATTGATAATAATGTAACACTTATGCGATGTGTATGTATTGTACTAAAGATAACGTAATGAGTATAATAATGGTTAGTAATTGTTCAAATGTGGATTATTATGTATGTTTGTTTGTTGTATTTATAGGGGTTTTTTTTCCAAGAGATGGCCGATTGTGGCTGACTGTAGTTTATATGTGATAAATGCCAGTGAATATGAATGTGAATCCGATTGTGGCGGATTGTAGTTTATGTGATAAATGCCTGTGAATATGAATGTGAATAAATGAAATACTGATGGAAATCATGCCTTCATATGATTGTGTCCGACTGATCTTGAACTACCACATAAATTTACATTTAATACCTTTACTATTGTAAACCCGGCCTCCGAGGCGTCGGGTGTGGTAGAAGTGGTGCTATTAATAGGTAGTAAAAATCTAAAATAACATTAAAAATACGTATTTTAAATTGCTTTAAAACACTACTTGCCCGCACTACGTCAACGAAGCGTCGGGGTGTGGTCATATTGCCAATTTAAAAGTGGTATTTTTTTACTAAAAAACACTAAAAATACTCATTTTAACTTGCTTTAAAATACGTACTTGCCCGCACTTGGCCGGGGCAAGTGACACATTTCTGGAATGCCAGGACCATACTATGTCTATCTCTACTATTGTGAACCCGGCCCGAGGTGTTGGGGTGTGGTCATATTGCCACTTTGAAAGTGGTGCTATTAATATTTAGTAAAAAACACGAAAAATACGCATTTTAAATTGCTTTAAAAGACGTACTTGCCCGCACTGGGCCGGGGAAAGGGACACATTTCTGGAATAACAGGACCATGCTATGTCAATCTATACTATTGTGAAACCCGCCCGAGGCGCTGGGTGTGGTCATATTGCCAATTTAAAAGTGGTGTTTTTTTACTAAATTAATGCTAAAAATACGCACTTAAAATTGCTTTAAAATACGTACTTGCCCGCATTGGGCCAGGGCAAGTGGCACATTTCTGGAATGCCAGGACCATACTTGGTCAATCTGTACTATTTTGAATCCGGCCCGAGGCGTCGGGTGTGGTCATATTTCTAATTGAAAAGTTGTGTTTTTTGACTAAATTAATGCTAAAAATACGCACTTGACATTGCTTTAAATTACGTACTTGCCCGCAATGGGCCGGGGCAAGCGGCATATTCAGTCCTTCGTTTTTAAGGAGCGCGAGCGCTCCTTAACAAGATTTAAGGAGAGCAACTAATCGCGCTCCTTATTAAATCATGGACATTATAAAATAAAAAAACAACCTACGTTTCGCGCCGCCTGTACAATAATAACACGCAAACGAAGTCAACATACAAAACTCATTTATAACTTTTGTTAAATCATAGAGCACCAACAACAAAACATGCGGTTTGTTTGCCAGACCTATTATTTAACATGGTCTCGGCTTCGCTTAAAATAAGACCGACTGTGTTAAACTCAACATCATCATGCACACACGACATGGGTGTGTAGGCGTGAGAAACCCAACGAGATCATTGATGCATAGAGAGCAAAGAAACCGAGAGAAAAAAATCACGTGGTGCGATAGAGCCACTGTGTGTACAAAGGTCTCGTGGCTCTGCGCAGTCGTACCACCACCAATCTCTGTTGTGACTGACTGTAAACGGGATAACGGATGCTATTAGTTCTTAAATATTTTCTAGATAGATTTGTTCTAATTCCAAACATTAACAATTCATGATTTTTAATATACAACATCATGCACTTTCACGTGCAACAGTGTTTTTTTTCCCGATAATCAATTTTGTTTTATGTTTACGCTAACACTGCGCTGGTTGTGTTGTTTGTATGTATGTTTTGTATATAAATATGCTAAGTAACACAATTAAATGCAGTATTATAAAAAACATTTTCGTTTCAAATAAATAACTGTTAAAAATATGTTGTTTTTCTTCGTTTTAAAAACATTCTGAAGTAACACCTGTGTCTATTCAAAGAATTGTCTTATCTGGCGAACATGTCAGATGTTTTTGTTTGTTTTTTCACAAAAATTTAAAAGGCCATTTCGCAAGAAACTGTACTAAATCGAAAAACCACATTTGTAAATTATGTAATTATAGTGGGCATTTTGAAGTTTGTTGCCGTACAAAAAAAATAATAAGAAAAGCGGCAAGAAATTGAAATAATAATAATAATAATGAAAATGAGGTTATCAATCACACAATTAATGTTACTGATGATTACTTTGCGTTTGGTATAACTTTAAAGAACCCATGGATCGTGATCCTTCATTTAAGATAAATGATAAATTGGTTGAGAATGTTATAATAGATTCCGGGGCGTCATTAAATATTATGTCTTTTGATACATTTAAATCTATAACGACTGATGTGAAATTGAGAAATTGTGAAAATAAGATCTATCCCTATGCCATAAATAAACCCCTTACAAATTTGGGCAAATGTTCTTTAAGGGTAGAAATATTAAATTCTGAAAAACGGGAGTTTGTTGACTTTATTATAGTTCCAGGGAGTCATGCTACACTGTTGGGTCGAAAAACATGTGAAAGTTTAGGTGTATTGAGAATTGGTGTTAATGTTAATAATATAAATGTATTCTTTTCAATTCAAAACCGAAATATCCAGCAGTGTTTAATGGTTTGGGCAAGATTAAAGATTACCAACTTAAATTGCATATTGATTCTGATGTACATCCAGTGGTACAGCCTATGCGTCGCATTCCGTTCAGCAAGCGTGCGAATGTCGAAAAGAAGCTAAATGAATTGGAAGCGCTAGATGTGATCGAAAAAGTGGAGGGTCCAACATCCTGGTTAAATCCTTTAGTAATTGTTAGTAAGCCAAATGGTGATATACGTCTCTGTGTGGACATGCGCCAAGCAAATCGTGCAATTTTACGTGAACGACATCCAATTCCCAAAGTAGAAGAAACTTTGCAGGAAATTTCGGGTGCGAAGGTGTTTGCTAAATTAGATATGAATATGGCATTTCATCAAGTAGAATTGCATCCATCCAAATTGTTTCCCAAATAATTAAGGGTTGTCCAGGTGCATGTAACATACATGATGATATTCGCGTTCATGCTTCAGATTTAAATGAATTATCCCAGCGGGTAGAAAATATCATTAAGCGTTTCAACGGTCGTGGTGTAACTCTTAATTATGAAAAGTGTGTAGTTGGGATTGATCATATGGAATTTATGGGCGATATCTTAACTAAAGATGGAATTAAAGTATCGGATGGGAAAGTAAAAGCGGTAGTGGTAGAAGCTCCTAGACCAAGTACCAAATCTGAATTAAGGAGTTTTCTTGGTTTGGCACAATTTTGTTCTAAATTCATAATTGGTTTTTCTAGTACTGCTGCCCCATTATGGGAATGGGTGTGGAATAAAAACCATGATTTGGCATTTTCTGAATTAAAATCTAAAATCGCTTCTGCTCCAGTAGTATCTTATTTTAAAAGGGATGCTCCTACAAGAATTACGACTGACGCGTCTCCTTTTGGGTTGGGTGCCGTTTTAGAGCAACGCCATGGCAATGATTGGAAACCAGTTTATTTCATAAGTAGAAAATTAAATGACACTGAAAGTAAATATTCCCAGTTTGAAAGAGAAACCTTGGGTATAAAGTGGGCTTGTGAGAAATTGCAGCTTTATCTAATTGGAATTAAATTTGTAGTACAAACCGACCATAAACTGTTATTATCCGTGTTAAAGCCAAATTCTAGACCACCTTCAGCTCAAATTGAGCGATGGCTGTTGTTTTTAGAACAATTTTCCTTTTCAATTGAATATATAAAAGGCTCTGAAAATTATGAGGACGTTCTAAGTAGATTGCCAATTTCCGAAGATCATGTTGTAGATAAACTTGATAGTTCAATTTCTAATGATTTTGCCTATAGTGCGATAATAGATGCTCTACCTAATGCTATGACGGCTCGTGAAATTGAAAGGGAAACCGCGAAAGATCCAATTTTGAATAATATTGAGAACCTTATTATTTCTGGAGATTGGTCAAATTGTAATGATCCATGGTTCAAAAGTGCTAAAAACGATTTATGGATTTATGGAAGATTAATCATGAATGGTAGTAGAATTGTAATTCCGAGAAAAAACATTGGCTGCAATTCGCCAAATAGCTAATGCTCAATTGGCACAAACCTAGCCTATCATTGCAAAGCCGCTAGCTTCTCATGTCTCGCGGGCAGAGATCGCGTCTCGATCAGTACTGAAACAGGTTCGCCGTGCTTCTTGCTGTGCATGCTCTCTGCAGTTGTTTATAAACAGCGCCGCCAACATGACAAAGTTTGTTTGTTTGTTCTTAAAACTTTGCTTCTCTCTCTCTGTGATCGGCTATCAAGGTTGGCGCGCCTTGGTGGTGTTTTTTTTTTACCTTTTTTCTGCGGCATTAATTATAATTATGGATAAGTGTCTGATCCGTCCAGAATCGAGTCAGAATGCTAGGCCTCCTAATAATAATAAGAAATGGAAGCCTGCATATGAGGCCACGAGAAATACTAACGCCAGCAGGGAGCTCATGGGGAAATGGTTATCCAAATACCAATGGCTCAGGGTGGAGTATTCCGGTGATGGTGAGCAGTTATGTTTCTGTAAATGGTGTTCGGACACCAAACGTGTCAACACATTCACTAAAGGTTGGTTTAAATGTTGTATTTTTAAAAATGGGACTTGTGAAAATTGTACAACACAAGGCTTTTTTCGTTAGGCTAGGCCTAGCCTAGTATTAATTATTGAAATAAATATATTTTATAGGATAGGCCTAGCTAGCTAGGCCAGTACACACTCACACATGTTTTAGTAGCCCTAGCCTAGCCTAGGACTACTAAAGTTTTTTAATATTAATAAAATAATAAATACTGTATTATTTTCTTAAGGGGTCTGTGTGACCAAAGCTGATGTTCTTAACAAGCATGAAAAGATTGAAAATCACAAATATGCTCAGATTGCATTCGTCTCGGAGGAGCCTACAAAGAGCTGGAAGTCAGCAGTTGTGAGTGCCAACACCAAAGCTGCAACTGCAGTGAAAGCGGTTATGAACATTGTCTACTTTCTTCAGTGCAAAGAAAACATTGCTACCAGGTAAGTGTTATATAATATATAATATAAGGCTAAACTTACTAGTATACTAGATGAGCTTGTGATTTCATTTTGTATTTTTAATTCATTGATTATTATTAATAAAAAAAATTCTTCTAGTTAGTAAATCTGTGTATAATATATTACATTTTTTGTATGATAACCTTTTAACTAATTATATAATAAATAGTTAAAATGTCATCATACAAAAAATGTAATTTAATTATTACACATGGATTTACTAGAATATAATATAAACAATAATATATCTTTATTCAATGGTTATAATACTCTGTATTTTTATTTATTTTCAGAAAAATAAAATCATTGAAACAGTTGTGTTGTGATCTTGGTGGTGACAACCTGAGAGACTTGGAAGTGGATAAACATACCAACTATGAGTCTTACGACGCTGTACATGACATGGAGGATGCTATGGCGAATTTGTTAAAAAATAATATTTTAAACAAAATTAAAGAAAGTAGTTGGTATTCGGTATGCATTGATGAAAGCACCGATGTTTCTGTCACACAAAGTGTCATAATATATTTAAAATCTGTATGTAATTGTAAAGGGCAACTTACCACTGATTTTTTGCAATTGCAAAGTTTAACTGGTTCTACAGCAGATGACATATACACAGCTGTGTACAATGTGTTAACTACATTTAACATAGATTTTAAGAAGGTTTCAAGTGTAGGTAGTGATGGGGCTAGTGTCATGGTTGGCTGCAGAAATGGTGTTGCTACTAAATTCAAGCAGCACAATGCATACATGATACCGATCCATTGTGTAGCCCATCGACTGGCTTTGGCTAGTGGACAAGCTGCCGATACTATTCCCTACTTGCTTAGTTCCAAGAGATAGTGAATAAAACGTTTAAATATTTTGAATATAGTGGCAAGCGCACTAGAACTCTACATGCAATGCAGAGTGTATTAGATCAAGCAGACAAGAATATTTCATACACGTTGGTTATCATTTTTTGGTGCACTAGAGGCTTTAAACTGTAACTGGATTGCTCTTGTGTCTCTGTTAATTCAGGATAAAAGTGCAGTTGGGCAAGGACTGTTAAAGTCTATGACCAGCTATAAGTTTTTAGCATGCTCTGCCTTTTTAACCGATGTACTGTACATCCTTAATCAACTATGCTTGACATTTCAAAAGCAAGACTTGAACCTAAACACAGTTTTAAGTCAAGTAGAAGCCTGTCTTGCCGAGTTGAAATCAATATCTGAAACCCAAACTGGTACCAAGTACATGGCTTTTCTTGATGAAGTACCAAAGACTGCTACTCCAGAGGGATTTGACTATCAGGGACATCATGTCAGGGATAATGAGTCTATGCGTAAAGAGTGTAAATCAATATTTGCCTTATTTATGACACATATCATTAAAAACATTGGGGAACGGTTAGGGAATATGGACCAAATTGCTCAATTCATCTTCTTGCTGCCCTCCAGTATCCCTGACTTAACCAGCGCCAATTTTGCTACTTATGGGGATGATGATCTTGTAAAGGTGTGTGAGCATTTCAAGGACCATGATAGCCTTGGTAATCACAGTAAATTAAGTGCAGAATGGAAATTAATAAAACGAATTTTCAGACCTTGATTTAAAAGGAGCGCCATGGCGCTGACGCTCCTTGGCGCTCCTGAAAACGATCAAAGGAGCGCCTAAAATAGCGCTCCCCAACCTGTTACAGTGCGTCATAAAAATATATATAATGATAAGAATATTAACCCCGAATACAACACACAGTCTATATATACACGGTAGTCGCGCAAACGATCTTTGTTATGGCTACTCCCGATAGGCTAGGCGCGCCTACGATCTTTGATGTTGCGAGAAAAATATCGTAAACAATTCATTCTAAATATAGTATCAGAACGTTCAATCGGTAGCTCAAAAAGACTGCCGTCAGAAGACCGTAATTATACAGACCTAGTTTTTTTGGTCACATGGCATGAAACGCGATACTCGACTCTCTGCTTTACCGCAACATCTCACATGTTTTTTTTTTAACTCAGTATGGCTGCCGACGATAAACAGTAATTAAGATCGTGTACCTGGATTTTGTGTCACATGACATGAAACATAATACTCTCTCTGCTCACATGTTTTCCCCTCCAAATTCTGGTCGGGCCTTTTCTTATACACATGTCGCCTTTATGTTAAATCTTATAGTACTAATTAATATGGAATATATATTTATTTTGCATATATTTTGTTGGTGTCCTAGCCTAGGTGTCGTTGTTTTTATAATTCGCTACGAACGACCTGCACGATCGATGCGTAGATAATTATCATAACAATACATCGTAGACTACGTTCAGAGAACAATGACCTACGATGAATTTTACGTGCGAGAGTACCATTTCCGGCCATCTAGAGGGGTCATTTATCAAAATTCGGCTCGCCACAGGCCCAACCATGGTGGGCCTGTGCCTCAAATACTTAATCAAAATAATGGCTCTCCTCAACATATTGAGGAGAGCCATTAGGAGCTCTCCTCTTATATTTATAAATCAAGGTCTGAATTTTAGTTGTAAGGTGCAAGTCCATGAAATTAAAGGAGTTGGTGAAATTCTTAAATGACCAATCTCTAAGGCGTCATGTCAAAATGTTTCAAAACGATAATTATGCGTGAAACGCGGTTCAGATTTCTTTGACCGTTTAACGCGTTAAACGTCTGAATCAAGCTCATTAATTGTACTCATTAAATATTCAAAGCTTAGGACCGCCTACTATTACGTCGGTAAAAAGACGCGATTAACGCGAACATCGCGGTTCAATGTAATACTATTTTGAAATCGATTTTACGTCGAACACAACGATAAAAATGCGTTTTTAGGGTCAGGTCCTATGACAACAAAGAAATCGGCTGATATATGTAGACCTATTCCCCGTTCTATACATATACTGTCGTGTACGTATACATACATAAAATAAATGGGGAAACCCCGTAGGCTTCATTTAGCCTATACTGTACCGTAGGCCTATACGGTTTTTTTTTTGTATGTTTAGGAAGATTCAGTATTTTAGTTCTTTGAAATGTATGCATTGTTTGTATGTTAAGTGTGTTATGATTATCATCATAAAATACTTCATTAATTTATATTATTAATTCAGTCAAGTCAATGTCACATGGTCGTGCGGATATTAAGAAACGACATTGTTTTGGCCATGTGCTCCGACGATCCAAAGGATCGGCAGAGGACCGTTTCCTTAAACGTTCTTCCACCCTATGCATATTGTGTACACGTGCTCTGCTGCCGTGGATACAAAAGGACTGTTTTGTTTTACGGGCATACCTAGCAATAACAGGCTCTTTCTTTAAATGTTCTTCCACCCTATGCATATTGTGTACATGTGCTCTGCTGTTTATGAAAATCAGATTTATACAAGATTTATTTAATTATACTATACTATACTGAAGTTGTTTTTCAGTTATGACCATTATGAGAGTTTGATAAGTAGGGTGTTTCGTAGTTATTATATTTTAGAGAACAAAGCTAGAATAGTAATAGGCCTAATAAACAACAAATAAACTTGAAATGTTACTGGTAGGTCTATGCTATATAGGCTATTCATAATAAAACAATTGAAAAAACTAAAATCCACCAATGTTCCCCGTTTATTTTCCCAGGGTCAAAGTGGTCAAAATAAATACAATATTTACAATAAATATATATATTCCTTCATATGGTAACTAAAACATACTCCACGCACGGAGGACCCGAGATGTAATCCGTAATTTCGAATAACTTTTGTAACTTAGACCTCCCAACTCATGGACGTACTATATTCAGTTCCGAAGCAAAAGCCACATGCAAATACCATTGTTCTTAAAAGATAAATAAAACAAAGCATATTCGAATAAAACAATAGTAAGCTACTGTCTTTGCTTTGTTGACTAATTTAATACGCCTAGGTGGGTCGCCTAAACGAACAACATGGTAGGTGTAGGCCAGCAGCATTCAGCAAGCTTTTTGACCCCTTAAAAAGACATTCTTAAGCTTATTGGCCACGTTGGCCCTAAAAAAAAAAATTACTTATCAACTGATCGCCATCCAACTAGTTAAAATAATATTACAATTTAAAATAAATAAACGAATTAAACTAGACTTGAACTCGTTAGGCCTACTTTGACGAGTTTAGTTATCTGCACAGCAAAATCCACTTGCTTGCACGTCATTACTTTAGAATATTGCGCACAGAAAATTATTATTAGAATTATTATAGAATAATATAATATTTTGTTGTTATATGGTGAATTCTGTATATTTTGGGTCATTGTACAGTATACACATTCATGGGTATCACTTTTTATTCGGAGGAGCTATAACAGATTAAAATTGATTGATTGATAAAATACTGCAAAGATAAAAATAGGTGACCCACATCATTCAAATTTTTTGACGTGATGACGTTATCTTCCGGAAAGATAATGGTCTAGCACACTGACATCGCGAGATTCGCGTAAATGAATGTGAAACGTATAATGACGTCATCGCAAAAAAAACATTTTTTTTGTGATTCTATAAGGGGACAATATTTTGTTTACAAAAAATAACAATTATAATATTATTAAACGATGCAACCTATGTCTACAAAAAAATAGTAAGTTGACATTTCACTTAACCAAAGAAATGAATTAATCAGCATAATGCAGAATAGAAGGACAATAGACACAAAAGACTACTAGCCAAATGAACAATATGTGGATGCTTGCATAAATTAACTACATAAACAGTCTCTTCCTGTGCACTATTAAGTATTATTACATTGTGAAAATTAAATGTTCAACATTTTAACTCAGAAAATTAAAATAACGGTCTTTTTTTATTGGCGCAGAAAAGGGTACTCAAAATACAGTATAAATTTATGAATACTGTATTTTATCCACAAATGTGGTTGGGAAAATACGGTATATCTTTTGGAGCGCCGTTTCCGCTGCCAAAAATATACAGTAACGTAAATACGGTTTATATAATACAGTTAAAAAATGTTGCTCTGTTTTTGTATCATGCCTTCTGTATTTCAAATCAGGGAGATATAAAATCTCCCTAATCAAATCACAATGATTATTATTACCTTTGATTCTTTATTGGTATTATTATAGAGTAAGTTCATCGTCAAGTTTCTGTTAATAATTTTCTTTACTCATTTTTGTATAGGAATATGTACAACAGTACAATGATGGTACAATCATTGTTTAAAAGTGAAAAAAACATCGGTTCATTTTTTTTGTATATTATGATGCTATGCGTAATGTATGAATGTAAAAGCTGTGCTATTTTACGAATTCCTATTTTAACCACCACATATTATTCATGGATCAATAAATAACAAAAGCTTCAACAAAACAATGCTTTGTAAATTAACAACATTTATTTCTATAGGATCATGCTCTGATCATTTAGTTTAACATACTATATAATAATAATAATAATCGAAAGAAAACCAAAATAATTATATATTATTATAGATACTAAAAATGTTTAATAATAGTTTTGTTTAATTTCAATTGGTGGTTTGTCATCTTGTCTTTAGTTTGTTTGGGAAAAAATAATTAATGAAAAATGTTCTTTATTTGAATAAATCGTTCGGTATGGAATATTTTTAAAATACATTAGGCCTCTAGTTATAAGTCATTGTGTCCCGTTTTATTTTATGATTGAAAAATCGTCACGATAAATATAAAGAAGTTATAGTCCTCCCCACCCTAAATCCAAAAATAAAATAAATATTTTTCTTAACAAAACTGAAGTAGCCTATACACATTAAGCGCCACGTTTAATGCAGTTTTCGTAGACGTTCGCATTGAAAACGAAATTCTTAAAGCCTGTTTTCCACTAGGCGAATTTAGTCGTGTGAATCAAACATTTCACGTAGGCCTATTCGCACGCGCAGTTTTCCATTGCACAAGAAAAATGTTAGGCTTTACGCAGCCCTTAAACAAAAGTACGTCGGCAAAAAAAAGATGTTAAAAATGGCGGCGTGAAAAATAAAAATAATATAGTCCAGTATCTAGTATCAGAACGTTCAATCGGTCCCTCAAAAAGACTGCCGACAGAAGACCGTAATTAAAAGTACAGACCTAGTTTTTTTTTTTGGTCACATGGCATGAAACACGATACTCTTTGCTGTTTACCGCAACCTCTCAGAGTCACATGTTTTCTTGCCTCCATCCAAATTCCAGTCGGGCATTTTCTTTACGCATGTAATGATTATTTAACAAGCCTATCTTAAATCTTAACATGGAATATATATTTATTTTGCATATATTTTGTTGGTGTCCTAGCCTAGATGTCTTTTTTTTGTTATAATTCGCTAACCCAACCTCTCTGCGTGAGCTAAAGGCCCCTTTCCCAACGGGCCCGATGTCGTCTCGTCGGCGGATGACCGGCCAAATTAGGTTAACCTAACAGCATAGGGCGGCTACAAAAATTGACGTCTTCTAGCTTTAGATAGGATTTTAAATAGCGAACAAAACATTGTTTGTTTGCAATGTCCATGCTTCTAAAGGCGATAACAATGGTGTTTACTAACCCTACGCACCACCCTACGATCGACGCGTAGATAATTTATTAATTAGGATTATTAAAGACTGTATACAAAAGCATCACAAAAAAATGTTATAACAGTAGAAATTGAACTGTGGTAGCAGTAGAAATTCATTTTCTTTGTTAAGTTTTGACAGTAGTTTTAGTATAAAAACGTGGGCAGTGGAGTATCAATCATAAAAACGACTCAATACTCCACCTATCAACATCGCACTATAATGGCACTGCGGCGAGAATGATTGGCTGCCAAGAGTGATCGGCTTTTGTTGTTTACTGAGCAAACTTTAAATAGGTATTTTTATTTGTATTACAGTTGCATTTTACAGTTATTACACATTCGGCTATCTGCGATTTCATTGTTTTTTAATAATTGTTATGTATTATGAGATCGCAACGCACCTTAAATCAAGGATAGGTTGGACCTAGGCTACTACGTACCTAGGTTCAGCGTATGTACGGCCTAGCGGCGATCGATTGACAACGTACCAACTTACTTTTACGATTTAGTTTTTTGTTTTTTTAAACGAAATATACGCGTGTAACGAAAAAAACGATTTATTATTGTTATGTTTAACGCGTTTATGCAAATATTTAGTCAAGCATGCAGTGGGGGCGGGACTAATATTGAGCTGTGCATATTAGCGTTTTTCACGTTGTTTCACAATTGGAAGTACGGTCAAGTTTAAAGAACAAAAGAATACGCGTTTCACGCATAGTCATCGTTTTTAAACATTTTGACATGACGCCTAAACGATCTCTATCCCCTCATGGTGTCTTTGTATGAATTTATCCTTTCACTTCCGATGGCAACTGTTGATTGTGAGCGGGGTTTTTATGTTATGAATTTAACCAAGACATCCTTGAGCAACAGAATGACAATCCCTCATCTGAGCAATGTAATGATGATTTCAATCAATGGGGGTGACAGGCGCACTTTTGACTTTGAAGAGGCATTTGCAATCTGGAGCTCCAAAAAGGCACGCCGTGCTTTGAGACATGTATAGTTACTATAGTATTAGTAATGAATCAATGATGTAAACATTTAACAGACTAATGACAGCAGTAATAAAGTTTTTGTTAATTTTGGTTTGGCTAATCAAATTAAAATTTGGCTAATCATTTTCATATCCAATTAGCCAAATTGCTAACCATTTTATGTTGCCAGCTTAAACCCTGGTACTGTGCATTACATTTTTGAATTGTCAATAGGCACTACACTGTATTAAAGGGCCAAGTCTGCGCTGGTTGATTGTATAGTAACTGTACCGTTATATTAATAACTGTTTTTTACTTTGTTTTAATAAAATAAATGTAAAAAAATAAACATAAATAAAAAAATATGTTTGAAGACTATAGCTTTGTAGTAAAAGTTGTTTTTTTTCCATTATGCAAACATTCTCAAAACACCTTTTTGATGTATTTTCTTCGAAAGCCCCAGAATTTTTTATTAGGAGAGCAATTGCTCTCCTCGGAAATTCGAGGAGAGCAATTTAGTGCTCTCCTGCTTTTTACTTAAACGAAGGACTGCATATTTATGGAATGCCAGGACCATACTTGGTCAATCTGTACTATTTTGAATCCGGCCCGAGGCAGTGTTCTCCCCAGGCCTTTGAAGCGTCACGGTACCGTGACGCTTGGGTTCTCTACCGTGACGCTTTACGGTCGGCCGTGATGCTTAAAACCTTATCCGTGACGCTTAAAAATATCAACCACAACAATCTAAAAATAGATTAACAGGCAGGTACTTTCTCTAGAGCTGAGGCGCGGCATGCATAAAGAGCCTAATGCATACGAGACACGTGACATGACCACTAGACGAAAAACAAAAGACTGCGTAACAAAGTGTTAAACAACTGAGCTTTCACCGGCCGCCGCCGAGAGATGTAAACACGTGTTTTGTTACTGCCATGTCCTCTTTCGATCTCTAGTATTGGCTGTTGTCTAAAATGTGGTAACTTGTATATTGTAAATAAAGTAACTGATTAATTGTATTGTTTTTCTTGTAAAAATGTTATGTGTATTAAAAATAAATATCAATGATATTATTATTTTCAATATCGCACTGAATTAATCGACTCTATCGGTGGGATTTACTCTTTCGTCGGTAACATACGCACGTCATCAAATGATTTCTAGGCGCAATTCAATGCTAGCTGCTTTGATCGTATAATACATTCAAGAAGGCTACGATCGTTTTCCTATTTGCTAGTGCGCTAACGTCTTATTTCACTTAACTTAAGGTACATTTGTACATCGGTGCTAGAATGTTTTAGGCCCTACTTCGTGAGAAAGTCGAGTGACAAGAGATGTCACATGGTATTGTGATATCAGTACTGCGATACTGTATGTCACATGGTGCTTTCACCGGCCGCCGCCGAGAGATGTAAGCACGTGTTTTGTTACTGCCATGTCTCTCTTTCGATCTCTAGTATTGGCTGTTGTCTGAATCGTCTAAAATGTGGTAACTTGTATATTGTAAATAAAGTTTTCAGTTAAAACAATGATTGATTGTATTATTTTTCTTGTAAACATGTTATGTGTATTAAAAACTGAATATCAATGATATGATTCAATATCACATTGAATTAATCGACTCTCTATGGATCGGTGGGATTTACTCTTTTGTCGGTAACAATAACATACGCACATCATCAAATGACAAAGGGGCGATTGATTTTCTAGGCGCAATTCAATGGTAGCTGCTTTGATCGTATAATACATTCAAGAAGAAGGCTACAATTGTTTTCCTATTTGCTAGTGCGCTATGAAGTCTTATTTCCGGGCAACTAGAGGTGTCTTACTAATGAGTAGGCCTAGTTTTATTTCCTCGGGACTTGCCCCCGATGTTTGTATTTGAACGCAAAAAATGTTTTTTATCGCATATGTTTACCCGCCGGCGGAAAAAAAAGTAGGCTACAATCGTTTTAATGTTTGCTAACGCACTATGAGTTGTCGTTTCCGGCTAACTACAGTTGCCTACTGATGAGTAGGCATATTTTTTTTTCATTTATCGTGTATGTTTACCTGCGGAAAAGTAGGCTACGATCGGGCTGTTTGCTTTGCTAGCGCGCTATGAAGTGTGCTTTCCGGCCAACTACAGAGTTGTCCTACTGATGAGTAGGCATTTTTTATTTCATCGGGGAATTCCCCTTGACATTCGTAATGAACGCAAAAAATGTTTCTTATTGCGTATGTTTACCGGCGGAAAAAGTAGGCTACGATCGTGCGGTTTGCTAGCACGCTATGAAGTGTCTTTCCGGCCAACTACAGAGTTGTCCTACCCATGAGTAGGCCTAGTTTTATTTCATCGGGGAATTCCCCTTGACGTTTGTATTGAACGCAAAAACATTTTTTTATCGCGTATGTTTACTGGCGGAAAAAGTATGCTACGATGGTTTTACTGTTTGCTAGTGCGCTATAAAGTTTCGTTTCCGGCCAACTAGAGTTGTCCTACTGATGAGTATGCTTAGATTAGGCCTATTTTTTTCATTGAGGAACTCCCCCTGACGTTCGTAATGAATGCAAAAAAATGTTTCTTCGCGTATGTTTACCGGCAGAAAAAGTTGGCTACGATCGTTTTGTTGTTTGCTAGCGCACTATAAGTGTTATTTCCGGCCAAACCAGAGGTGTCATTCAACATAAATGTTATGTGCAAGAGTACCATTTCCGGCCATCTAGGGTGTAAATTACCAAAAATCGCTTCGCCACAGCCCCAACCATGGTGGGGCACTAGATTGGTACGTCTACTTTGGTAGGAATTTGGGCCAGGCGGTCAGCCGCGGCCAAGTGAACGTCGAATAGGGAGTAACAGCAGGAGATTGGTTGGTGGCGCAAGGCATATTTACCGCTGGGAAATTATCAATTTATAAATTTTGGCCTAACCTAGCGAATGTCGAATAAGGAACCTACTTCCATTGACGAATGTCGAATAAGGAATAGTAGTAACCAACTTAATGGCGCTCATTTTATGTATTTTAATAAATGATATTTAATATCGCCATGGCTAAAGATACGGTACAGTATCCTAACTTCCGTTTGCTAAAGGTACGGTAAAATTGCATTACGTCATAATCAGCCAATGGAGTGCTGGGACGTGTGTGACGTCATAAGGACTTTGGATTTTTTTCATATCGCGGTAACAGTGATCAACCGCTTAACATTTTCTTTATGCTTCATTTATCACTATTATCGCCGTCGTGTGTGACAAAAACTAAATGTATAGCCTACGTCTGTTATTATTGAAAATCCAAAACATGTTGATTTTAATTCTATAATACAGAAATACGTGGTATCCTCATTATATGAGTTTGTTCGTGTAGAAAGCGGTGCCAGGCTGGGGCCAGCTGCTGCGTGTGCGTTGATTTCTGTCACTCGGCCCTGGGGCTACTGTCTAAATCAATAGTATTTGAGGGCCCCTTTATTGTCCGCATTTGCTTGTTGTTTATGGTCCCCATCTGTAAACAAACTTTAATAAAAAATATAGGCCTAAATAGGCCATTTGGAATAAAAATAAAACACTCATAGTAACTATGGACGAATAAACTAGACGCAACACAATTTTCAATTTAATTATAATTCCTTTACTAATTTGGCTGTTAACATATCTGATTATAATACTACTGTATGTTGTATAATGAAATAATATTTGAGATTGAGTGCATGTTTTAAACGCCCACCAACCACATGAAATTGCTCCATTACTACAGCATCGACATTGTCGCCCGTTATTAAACTTCTGGATTCAATTGCTAGGTCTAGCTCCGGGCTCCGGGGCTGAGTCACAGAATCAACGAACACATCCATGCAGCGCAGCCTGGCGCCGCCGAGGCATTCAGGGTAGTACAGACGCGATATGAAACAAAAATCCAAGTCCTTATACGATGACGTCACACACGTACCAGCATCCCATTGGCTGATTATGACGTAATGCGATTTTACCGTACCTTTAGTAAACCGAAGTTACAGTAGGATACGGTACCGTATCTCTAGCCACGGCGATTTAATATATAGGCCTAGGGCCTAGGCTCGGGCCTAGGCTACATTATTTAATAATTAGAAAATTGTTTTATTCACTTCTAACTAGGCCTATATCTATTATTAGGCCTAGATTGCCGCAAATTAGTATGTCTCTAGCCTAGAGGTCTGGTCTCTTTTACAGTATTATCACCCCGCCCAAAAAACCCCATGGTTTATTACTTTAGCTAAACTTTACAGTACCCTTCCTACCTTGCATGTCAATCCGGCCGCTCTGGATGATCAATGTGTGAGTAGCTAGGCCTAGTTAGTGTGTGCAGTCTTTTAGTAATACTGTACTGTAGTCTTATTCTGACTAGGCCCCCTACGTATTTAGCTGATGACATGATTTTCAGAAATCAGTGGCGTTATAGATAAAAGCAGGGTATGTTTTAAAATAATTCGAATAGTAGTATCAGGGTTTAACAACAACTCCCTGGTAGTACTACTGTAGGCCTGTAGAATAGTGTACATCTTCTTACAAGGCCAACCAGGCGACGTACCTCTAGTTGTTGTTTGTTGCACACACATGTGCATGATGTCAAAGACACTATCTTTGATGATGTATAGTCGAAGGCTGGATGTTAATCTACAATGTTATCGCAGTTCAAAAAGTGACAACTTCTTCGCAAGCAGCTAAAGTAAAATGACGTCACGTTAAAGCGGGTCGTCACAGAGTCTCATGCATGTTAATGAAGCAAACTTGCTGAGAGTGTTTTACCACCAGAAACATGCGAAGCGAGATTTATCGAAACTCCCGAGCCATCGACTGACGATCATTTTTTTGACAATTAAAATTACGGCATATTCAACAACAAAATATAATTTTTTTCACTGCTGCTGAGGATAATAAATAATATATTTCATTTTAACATACAGGAAAGCCTAGATAGCCTACTTTCAGTGAGAATAAAAAAAAATAACAATGTACAGTATTATAGTATGCCTATGTATTATCAGATGGTGCAATACATGAGACCCGAAATAGGCTAGTGGCAGCGCAGTGCATACCTATAGCTAGAGCTAGGGTGGGTGGGGAGTTTAGGATTATTATAAGTCTGATTTAACTATCGACTATTTTAAAGAGACAACGGATGGCAAAAGGTAAAGTGTAGTAGGCCTAAATATTTTTCGCCTTACTTGATCTACCTGCTTTTTTTCCACTCGCCAGGTTTGAAATCAAAGATCTTTATTCTAGTTAGCCGAAAGTAATGATCTGGTAACAACTGTTGTTGAGATACTCACTGCTATTCGCTGCGCCCAACGCTCCCTACGACTTGGAGATTACACATGTTCATATATAACAGTTAATGCGAAAAAGATGTGAATTTAACCAAGACAAAATGGGTCTATAACTGGAGTGAATTTGGAATATAAAGTCATTTTAAGTATAAAAACGTTAACAAATTTATGTTAATCTCTCGATAAATATCCAGTATACATACTATATATATAGGCTATATTTTCATAATATATTTTTAATATGTGTTTTATCTCTAGGCCTATATATAGGTATGGGACGGAATTGTTGTTAAAATATCACGTAATGTAAATTATGACCAAGCGTTTACTGAATATCGTCATTTAAAAGGATTTCTTGCTCCTTACGAAATACTGATATCTGCCATCAAGTACGGTGTAAATTTGACGTGTGATATCTGTTGGCTGATTAGTGGTGAGGTAACGTTCAGTAACGACCAGACAATGTGTGAACTGGTTAGTCCAGATCTTCGTTGTAATCTTTATTAGGATCGTGCAGCATTATATTCTTGTTTCTGTTGTTACATAAACTCTATCATCATGCCTTTTTGGAATTACCATTCTGATCTGACTGCAGAATTCTGCTTATTAGCTATGATAGCACACAGGGATATCACTACGCCGATGCACAAACACGCTGTAGAGATGAGTTTAACGGCACATGCGTTACCAATGGAGCTGTATAGCTCTAGCGTAAATGGTGTTAAGACGTGTGAAACATGTTTGGTTTTTCAAACAACCAAAAATCAAGGGCTGAAAACGCAGAAATATGTTAGGAAAACGCAATAACGGGAAATAAATTTAGAACTGTCGATTCCACCATTTATTACAAGCTTACCCATATCCAGATCATGGTGTAATATATCGCCAACAGATTCGCCTAGGAATGTCTTGAATTACACGCAGACAATGGAAAGAAATGTACAGAAATCGGTGGTTCACTGGCCTCCCCAAAACAACTTGAAGCAGCTAATCTAGCTGGCTATAGCCAACTGAAGAGATCATGGATAAAAGACAAATATATTGCGTACTCTTATGTACATGGCTGTAGTCCACTTGGAGTTACTGTTAGTAAGGGACAAAAATTGGAATCAAACCAATATGATGCCTTTTGTCACATCAGTGTTCAATCAATCATCAAAGTGTAAGGCTCATTTGAATTTATGCTAAATTGAATCTGTATAAAAGAAGGCCCATGTAACGATAAATAGATAAACATGTATCTTGCATGAAACAAACGAAATTTAAAAGTTTTCGTTTTATGAACGATAACCATTTATGCTGTCTTTGATGAATATCATATTAAATACAATTTGATTAAAGGTTAGACAGATATATGTCTTTCGTTATCTTTCTCATGTTTGTTGTGACTATAAGAAAACGATTCAAATACATTAACAGAAATAAATTGTGATCAAAGTGATTTTTTGTTGTGCTTAAAAGTAGTCATTTAAAAAAGGCGCGGAGAAGGCCAGGGTGCGTGGCGCAATGTCATGGACGATGTTACGGATTACTAATTCGTTTGAACGAATTAGTAATTCGTTTCAACAAATTAGTAATCCGTTTAAACAAATTACTAATCCGTTTGAACGGATTATCTGTTCAAACGAATTAGTAATCCGTTCAAACGAATTGCAACATATACAACAAGTGCCATTCAAAGTATATGTTAATAATAATAACTTTATTGTTTCTCTTTTATAACAGAGGCACAATTCTCAAGAGATGTGCAACAACAACAAAATTAATATGGACTTATCTTACTACACAATCAAATACAAACATTATAAATTATTACATTAAAAAGTATATACACATTAGGTTATAAAAATACACTCAATACATTTGAGCGAAAAGTAAAAGATTGTGTTATGGACGGATATTATAAATTTCGTTGCGTTCTTTCCATGCAGTTGTTAAAAATAATTTATTAATGCCATTTTAAGTATGTGTTTTTCGAACGTAATCCGTTCTAACGAATTAGTATTCGTTTGAACGGATTAATAATCTGTTCAAACGAATTGCAACATATACAACAAGTGCCATTTAAAGTATATGTTGTAATTTGTTTGAACGGATTACTAATCCTTTCAAACGAATTACTAATTTGTTTAAACGGATTACTAATCTGTTTCAACGAATTAGTAATTCGTTTGAACGAAATAGTAATTCGTTTAAACAAATTAGTAATCCGTTTAAACAAATTACTAATCCGTTTGAACGGATTCTTAATTCGTTTGAACAGATTATTAATCTGTTTAAACAAATTAGTAATTCGTTTGAATGGATTAGTAATCCGTTCAAACGAATTACAACATATACTTTAAATGGCACTTGATAGTATATGTTGCAATTTGTTTGAACGGATTATTAATTCGTTTGAACAGATTATTAATCCGTTCGAACGAATTATTAATTCGTTAGAACGGATTACGTTAAAAAAACATATACTTAAAATGTCATTAATGGGCTTTCGCACTTGTTGTATATGTTACAATTCGTTTGAACGGATTACTAATTGGTTTGAACAGATTATTAATCCGTTCAAACGAATTACTAATTCGTTAGAACGGATTACGTTCGAAAAACATATACTTAAAGAAGCTGAAACGATATTTAGAGAAATTGACGAAGAATCTTTTCTGAAAGCAAAATATGTAAAGTCACAAATATTGCCTACTAAATAAATTTAGATTAATTGTGGTTACAAACATTTTTGTTGTGTTTCAAATTAATGGTCTTAGCAAAGAAAAAATAAATACACAAACCTGAAAGCAAAAGAAAAACCTGTGTGTATAACTGACTGAATGCAGAATCAAGTAGAGGAAACTGATCCATAAATCAGTCATAATAGACGACGGACCACTGTGATGATGATGTGTAATGTTAAGGGGGATGTGCTGATGTATTGACGTATGATTGGCTTATGCTTTGGTTTAAATACAAACTTGTATGTTATAATACCAAATGCCACATTCTGCAAAAATTACATTTATCGAATTAATTTGTTTATAAATTAAGAATTACTGAACATGATTTTAGACAAAAAATGTAAATGTGTAACTCTTTCAATATATAGCTCGGAGTTGAATCATGAAGGTACGCCCTTCAGCCTTCGGCTTTAATATTAAACCTCTCTGATATAGGCCTATACATAGCCTATGTAAATACTTGAACGAATTACTTCATATGTAGTGACGTATGATTGGCTTATGCTTTAATTTAAATACCAATTTGTTATAAGTGGCGTTCACATCGAACTATGGCTAGTTAGTTTAACTAGATTATCTATATGATCTCGCCATAATTTGGATGTGAACGCTCAATTATGTCCGGATGATGGTTTTTTCTGGACAATTATTGCTGCTTGGATTTAGAACTAAATCCAAGGATAGCCAGTTATTTTATGAGGGTAATCCAATTAACAACCCAGCAGGTGACCTTCAGTCTCATTTGCACCAATGAAATTAAAGAATTTTTTAACCCAATTGAAGAATTTTCATATTTTACATTTAAATTGCAAAGAATATGGTTATTCTTCATTGTGTACTACCGTAAAATGTCCTAAAAAAATTAAATGAACTATGTCTGATGAGGAACAGAGGTCTAACAGATATTAGAGAAGATGGTAGGCCTACAATATTTACTATACTGAAAAGTATATAAAAAAAGTATACAAAATTTAACAATTGACTAATTGGTAATCACAAGTTAAAAGTAAACAACATAAAGGATAAATAAAAAAAAGAGATGATTTTATACATAAAATAGTATTTAAAATCTTCAATACCAGGTTTTTATGAAATTGAATTAACTAGACATAATTGTACCAAAGAACGGGATTTTGTCAAGGTTAGTCCAGTTAGTAGAAAATAGTTCCATGTGAACCCCACTATAATGAAATGCAACGATCTGCAAAAAATACATTTACTGAATTAATTTTTTTATAAATTAGGAATTACAGAACATAATTTTAAACAAAACATGTAAAAGTTTAACTCTTTATATATGGCTCTTTATATATATGGCTCTAAGTTGAATCAAAGATCTTAGAAAGTTTCTAAGATCTTTGGTTGAATCAGAGCCATAAATAAAGAGTTACGGCATTGCGTTCACAGATTTTAGAAAGTGACGTGGGGTGCACACCGGCCATCTTTGTGTCCAACTATGCTTATAATGTAGAGTATGGAGTCGAGTAATTTGGTTAAAAAATGTATAACATTCACAAGGCTTTAAATCTCGAATTTAATATCAAAACAATCAATTTGTTTTAAGGTTTTTGTTAAGATAATAACGAAATCATAAAGTTACTGCGAACTTGATTTTAAATAACAAAATGCTGTACAAACTAAACGTGCACGCGTAGGGCGTGCATGGAGCGCACAGCCAGAGCCGTTCCGAAATTGCTATTTTTGTTGTTTAAAATCATGTTCGCAGTAACTTTATATTTTTTGTATTATTTTAACAAAAAACTTTTTAACAAATTGATTGTTTTGATATTAAATTCGATAGTTAAAGCCCTTTGAACGTTATATAGGCCTATTTTCAAAACAAAAGACTCAACTCCATACTTTACATGGAGCAGTTAAGAAGACGAATAGTTGGACACAAACATGGCTTCTACTCCATTCAAAGTCACAACTCTTTATTATTTATTATTATATTATCATCACGTGACAACGTTTTACACGCCGCGCCACGTAACTTGCTTGAAGAAATAATCCAAAAAGTCGAAGGCTTATACATCTCTAACGAGATCTAAAACGCTCTCCGTATGAAATACTTCCATAGAACTATAAAGATGGAAAACTATCGATGGCTGAAAATTATATTTATTGGAATGCTACAACTTATTTGTGAATAAAGACTTAAGGTATAAGTTTCTATATTGTATAAACGATATTCTCTTGAAGTGTAATTGTGAATCCAAAAATATTTTCACCACTCTCTCAAATTATAAAGAAGTACAGTCTACTTTCCAATTTCTGAAATCTTAAGAAAACTTAACTCTATAATGATAGATGAATGGAGAATTGAATTACAAAAAAAATCAAGTCTACACATCTATGAAACATTAAAATCAAAACCTGGACTTAATTGATAAAACTAATTTTGAAGGTGCTGCATTAAAATTTAAAGTTCGTTCAAATACTCTACCTTTAAATGGTAGAACTGCAAATTGGAATATTAATAATAATAACAAATGTAAATTATGCAGTACAAATTCGGACGAAGACATCCATCATTTTATCCTTAATTGTCCAGCTTTAAATAATATACGTAATCAGGAATTATTTAATTTATATGTGGAAATGTATAGAAATGGCAGTAAAGATATGTTTGATACTTTTTATACTTCCCATGAAAATGACAAACTTAAATATATTTTGGGGTACTCAGAAAATTTGATGAAGAGTGTGAAAATATTTTGGATAGTTTTTGTAAAAGATATCTAAAAAAAGCATGGAAATTTCGAAATGATTCACTGAATTCCATGACTCAATAACTATATTATCTACATTGCTACATTAAGTAAATTGAAAAGGGGTGGGGGAGGGGGTTGGTGGGTTTCGTAATAACCTGTGTTTAGTCAGGTGATTTTATTTAATACACTTTTGCTATATTTTGTTTTGTATTCATTTGTATAAAGTAATGATCTACTGTATGTAGGCCTATTGATGTAAATTGGGGGTGGGGTAGGATAGGGGTTAATAGTTGTTTTTGCCTTTATACTTTTCTCTATGTAATTCATTAATTGTTATATTGTTATTGTGAAGGATGCACACTATAATATCTCTATGTTTGTACTAAGTGTGCCACCGATCTAAAGGTGTAATTCCAAATAAATAAATAAAAATAAAAATCTCTGCTCCTGCTGCTGCTCAGAATTCTCAATTAAAGCGCCCTCATTTTTTTATTCGCCTTCTACGTGCGCCGAAAGACTGTTTGTGATTGGTCAATGCTCACGGTATCAACCTGGTACGCGCGGCGCGCTGAAAACAACATGCGGCTCGCCGCCGCGCCGGGGGGTGATTCGGCTCGCGAGAGAGAGGATCGGCGGAGAGCGAAGTTAAGAAGACGAATTATTATCAAAGATAATATTATTTATTCGGCCAGGGCCAGGCCTACCTGATAATAACATTATTTTTAATGTAGGCTTTGATGGAAATTCTTCTGTTAATTTAAACCTAGCTTAGGTCTAGGCCTAAGTGAATATTTTGTTGCTAAGGAATCATTAATTAGTAATTAGGGTAGGGGCCTACCTATAGGAGGCCTAGCCTAGGCCTAGGCTAGGAGGCCTAGGCTAGGCCTACTAGGTATGTATCATTTCTTCGCAAGGTAAGATGAATGCAACGCCTAAAACGAGGTCTAGGCTAGGCCTAGCCTACAGTAGCCTCTACCTAGGCTAGGCTAGTAGGCCCTAGGCCGAGCTAGGCTTAGGTTAGCTAGGGCATAGGCCTAACCCTAGCCTAGTAGTACTTTAGGAGCCTGTATTTGAAGCATTTTGAACTTTAGATGAAAAAAATTGACCAAGAAATTAAAAAGTTACGGATACGTAGGCCTAAACTAGGCCTATAGTAGGTAGCCTAGCCTAATTAGCACTATTTCATTTGGAGATTGAAGGGACTTTATGATTTGGCCTTGTTTATACCAACAAAATATCAGGTTTTTCTGGCCATTTCCAATTTGCAATTTACAGGTTACTTCAATGTCTCTAGACTCTGTGAAGTTAGGCCTAAGGATTTAACTATTCCTGGATAGTTGCTACCATTGTAATTAACAAGTAACATTCTCCCACCTTTGTTTGATGATATTTTTGTTCATCCACTCTTTCTTCAACATCTTCATCTCCAGACACTTTCTCGCTCTCTTGACTCTCTTCAATCACATACCACTTTGCTGAAAGATTCTTCATTTTGACAATACTGTGAATACTTGTAAATGCCATCATTCATAATTCTCTCAACGCAATGAACACTATGTGTTCTATCAACAGCAACTGCACTGCAAACATCATATTCTTGGACCATGCTTTTTGGCACAAAAACCACATTTATTTAATACAGAATTTGCATAAGAGGCAAACTCTTTAGCAGACTTAATTACAATTTTGCCTTGCATTACATCTCGATATACATGATTCTTAACTTTTCCACCAATGGCATCAACAGGGCCTTTGCCATGATGACTTTCAAAATAGTAAGTTTAATTGACTTCTGGAATTTTATCATATAAAAAAAGTAGTTTGACTTAAATTGAGAGGCACAGCCATCAATGAAAAAGTGGTCTTCATTACAATTAGGTACACATTTCTTAGCTAATTCTAGTAATTGCTTATTGCATTGAAAGGCTAAAAACTTGGAGTGATCTGTGCCGTCTGACACCTTGGCAATACTCTTGACTGACAAGGTATGGCTAGCCTGATCTCTGAACCATAAACAAACTGTGTATATGGCAAATTACTCATGACTAAAGTAGGCAGATTGTATTTCATTTTTGTTGTCCGTTGGAATAATTTTCGCTAAAATCTACCTGGAACAATGCAGCATCAATAGGCAGTTGTCTTTGATAATATTCATTGCTTCATACTGTCGTTTTATGCTGTATCGGTGATGTTTATACTCCATTAGTTGCTTCTTGAAGAAGGCCAACATCTCATCGCCAAAGTAATGAAAGAGGAGTATTTCTGGATATTTCTTTGAATTTTTTTTTTGCCACTAGTACTGGTAGGCCAGAACCTCATCCACTTCTTCTAAACCTTCTAATTTTAAAGCATCCATTCCATATGCATTTTCCAGCTACACACATAGCGTTTTTTTTGGGTCACAAACAATGTTGCTTAGAATTTGCGTCTTTGAAAGAGGTAGGCAATGACAGTTGATCGCTTGTATTAGCAAGTCCAAGTTTTCACATTTAGGGCACAGGCAAGAAGAATGCAGAATATTTGCTTGGAGCTTTACCTCTCTCAGTGTTTTCAAATGTCTGTAAAATGTACAATAACCCACAATTGCATCATCACCATAAATTTTGGTAAGCTCTTCATTCAGCACAAAGAGTGCATTTCATAATTGTCCAGAGCTAATAACGTTTTTCTTTGTATGTTCGATAACCATCAACAACGCCGCAGTAAACATTATCATTCCTTCCTGGACATGTGTAAGACATATCATGTCGTTTCACAAATTCTTGTATGAACTTCTTTCGCTCATCAGTTAATTTTGTTGACTTCCTCATTGATTTTGGTGGGCTAACCCTTATTTGCTGTTGTTGCTCTGGACTCAGCTCATTTACTAACCCAGAAAAAATTGAAAATTGATTTGGCCTTTTTTCATACTGCGATTGTATGTCGAACAGTGTTTAAATACCATTTGGTCTTCTGTTTCTCATTGTTTCTTTTTTGGTTTGAGTGCATATGGATTTTTGTCAAGCTTTTTTCTCTCTTTCACCTGGCATTCTTTGCTTTATAATATTCAGTGTATTTATCTGGAATATTCTTTATCAGCTCCTTTGCATTCTTTTTCGTGCTTGGTCTTCTTCTAAACATTTAGCTTTGTGTCTTTGATGGTACTCTTTTATTTGTGTCTTATTATATTTTGGCATTTTGGTCTAAAAAAAAGTTTTTGTTGTTGATTTAAATTTAAGGTTAAAGTAAATCTACATACTGTAATTATTCGAATGAATGCCCCAGGCGTTTATTGTTCATGAGGGTTTTCATTACATTTCTTACATTTATCTATCTGTCTTCAGAAATATTCCTGAACAAAACTTGTTTGAACAAAATTTATTTGTTTGAATCCTATGCTTTAAAACTTAGGGTATAGTTTACTCATACTTATAGCCAATCCAATTGGTTGTATTCTATACTCATTTTTGATAGGCTAAAAGTGTTTGCATCTGATTGGTCAATAGATCTGCAATCCGATTGGTTACATTTTTGTTTGGCAATTTAAAAACAATTATGCTTGTTTACCGTATTTAAAGCTGGAAATAAGTTTAAATTTAAAATACAGTAAAATAAAATAAATGTCTTTATTGTTTATGTTATTGTATTGTATTTAATTTGAACATTTAAGATTTTTTTTAATAATTAGAATCTCAAAACGTTGGAAATTATAGAAAATCCTCATCTTCTAATGCAATGAAATATTTAAAAAAATATTGTCTATTAAAAAAATGTTTTTGTACAAAATGTACAAAATATCAATAACATAATGAGTTTAACAATTTGCTTTAATTTATCAAAAAATCAGAGGGCCGATTTAAAAAAAAAAATGTAATTATCAATGTGTTTTTTAACTTGTTGACAGCATCATAGAAAAACTTACAAACTTTAATTGTGTTACGGACGGACATTCTACCGCGTAGCTCATAACCAACTAAGCATTTGAACCTATTGGCATCCATTTTTTAAATGTTTTATTCTACTGTATTGTTCCTAATAAACGCCATTTTTTTGTTAATTTTCTAATTAACACACCTTAGTGCCCAATCTATATAAACAGAGGATTCTCACGTTTAGAATTGGTTTTCAGCCAGGAAAGTCACATTTTTCAGCGACTGTGATGATGTATGCTAACAGCGTGACAAACATGTAGGCCTACACCGGGAGCGTAGAGTAATTCGCGTGTGTAGGACTTTGGAGGTTTTTTTGTTATTTGCGACAACATACATCGGAAAAACAAAGGGAATCAGACAATCGCATGTTTATTCACACAACACGGAATTGATACAAGGCGTCTGGTTCATGAAGACCTTTCGAGTTCTTAGAACTTTTCATCAAGTTGAGGGCGAATATCAATAAACAACGATAAACATGCTGTTTCTGTTGTGAAGGACAACGAAAAGCAATCAAAGATTTTTTTTTTTTTTTTAACATAATAAAGGCGAAGTAAAAGTAAAAATTACAGCTAAGGCACAGTAGCATAGCAGGGGGTTTGGATGTACCCTGTGAAAAAACTAAAAAAACATTGACCGTCTGAAGCAACTTGTTTAGGGGGTAGGTAGGCCTCATATAGGCTCTAGGCCCTATTTATAATTTTTACATTTCACCCCTTTGTCAAAAATGGTAGAATCCATAACAATTATGCAATTTTTTCCGCGACCGTTTTTAGTTTTAGTAACATAAAGTATTAATTAACATTATTTTAATAACTATATATTTCTTATGACATTTTAAAATTGTTGCTATAGTGCTACACCTAAATATATATTTATTATTATGTACACAAATCAGGCAAAGAACATTAATTCTAAACCGCCCGAACATTTTTACTGAAGCCCAATGTTTATAATTTAACATAAAGTTTGAAGGTCATTATCTAATAATGTGCTGTTGAACTCTATTTTTAATTATTTACAGGAAGGTATTAAACAAAATTCTTAAAATATTTACTAAACAATGCAATAGAACCACTGATTAAAGAAACATTACTTTACAATACAAGAGAACTAAATAATTAATCAACAGTATGACATTTTAAAAAGATGTGTAATATTATTACATTAGGTAAAATATTTATATTTAAAATTACTGAGTGTTACCACAGACGTCCATAGTAATACCATGTATCCACTCTTAACAAGCTACTACAATTTCCTCCAATTCTAAAAATGATACCTCAGATTCCCCATTCTTCAGCTAATGGAAAATTCCATCCCAACCATGTTTGTAAGCGTTCCCTCCCACCACTTTTCACCCCTCCTGATTTTGTGTCCGTCGGCACATCATCGCGTCTGTCGGCAATCAAAGGTGCCGGGGGAAAAATAAAGTTAGGCAAATAAGAATAAACTATTACTGACAATATTTGAACTGTAAACATAATTCTTTTGAGTGTTTGTTTATTTACATATCATATCATTCTCTTCAGATCAACTATTTTTAATTTTCATTACTACTAACCAAACACGTAAAAAATGTGGTTAAAATATCTTATCATCTAGCACGTACGGCAGTACGCGCTACATTGTTTTTGTAGTTGAGCCTCTCATGACCTGGGATTTGTATGTCTTCCTACGCTAAGATTATATAGTTCCATTGCGATATGCCTTATATTTATTATAAGTGCCAAAAACCCCTTTACTCGATATGAGGCCTTTATTATTCACATTTTTTAAAGAAAAAGCACACATACCATAACAAATATCCATGTATTTCATTTTTGGAACAGAATATTCCACGAGGCTCAACTACAAAACCACCATTTTGTGATATGATGTCATCGTAAGCTAATCAAAGCTGGGCTTTCCCGTGATTGGCATTGCTCACGGTTGAATGATTTTGGATTCTAGCTGATTTGATTGGTGAATGCGAATCACCGGCAGCGGAATGTTTTTTCTCGCGCGTGTACCATAAAGTCACATGGTCTCTCTGATCGGTGTCACATTTGAAAACTATAGTCTAGTATAGCGCCCTCTCTAGAGTGGTAGGTATAGAACCCTAGAATATTTCAAGGTATTGTTGCGGCGGCAAAATTTGCATATCGCTCGCCCGGTGAGGCGAAGCGTCGTCTAGCGTGGCTTGCGAAATTTTAGGCACTCAATCTCTCGACATCATTGCGTTGAGTCATTAATTCCCACAGCCAATTGTGCGGGACATCTAGGAGTGATTGTTTAGAGCTTATTTATCGTGGGGCGCAGTGTGCATTGGTCACACCTAACCGTATAAGCCTGTGGCCGTATTCACCAATCACACTTAAGTGAGATATTTCCCTTAAATCCTAAGAATTTCCCTTAAATCAAGAAAATATTAAGGGTTTCACTTAATTGGTATTCACAAATGGTTTAAGGTTAAGGGAACCCTTAACTTGGTCTATTTTCCCTTTAACTTTTAAGGGACCTCAGAGGTCCCTTAAATGTTCTCTTAACTCTATTCGTACCTTGGTTTTGCTGATGATTCTGCAAGTGCGAGTGCTAAGTTAACCAGCCTAGGATTCATAATATTTCTCAATACAGACAGGTTTGGCCTAACTACACAGAAGTTTGGTTTGTAAGTAGCATCAAATATATATTTTCTTGATCCTCACCATACAAATTAGTCTGTGCCTAGGCCTATATGCATTTATTTGTTGTTTTGACTGTCAATATTTTCGTGGAAGATCGCTGTTCATTTATTTGTATATAGAAAATAGCCCCAGATAAGGCTAGGTAGAGATGCTAGTTGGTCTACCCAGTAACCAGCCTAGGACTCATATGCACAAAGACAGGTTTAGGCCTGCACATAAGTTTGGGCCGAAGTTTGGTTTGTTAATAGCATCTAGATCTATGTTTCTTGACCTTCACCATACAAATTAGTATAAGCCAAGGACTGACTATATTGTAACGTTTTTATCTGCCTCGTCGGTGTGAGCGAGAGTGGGTCCGGGCGTCGGTGTTTTCCGAAGACGATAATCAATCCAGATGATAAAGAAACACACACTATACTAACCCTGCTAAATGGTTTCATTATCCTTTCAACTTCATAGAGTACACAGTGATAACGATTTAATGCCTACCTAAGATTCAATACTAATAGAGATGATGTATTTCGAAGTTTAGTTTAGTGCAGTAATAACCCTATACTACGTACGTCTGTAATCTTTGGTGGTTGAAACTGATTAGCATGTGGATTCCTTCTAATGTTACATCCACCAATCAGCAGTCTCACCCAGACTGTTCCATAAATTAAGAAAGGGGTGTCGACGTCTTACATAATTTCACTACAATATTATTTTTTGTTTTGTTTTAGACATTATTTTCGTTGAAGATGGCTGCTCATTTCTTTTTAATAGAGAGAGCTCTAAGAAGAGAAAGGGTTATACTGGACAGGCAGAACCCCTTCCCCAATGGAATGAGACAGAACTTTACATGAGATTTCGGATGAACGGTGCTGGTTTGAGAGAGCTAACACATTTGCTATTAGCTGATTTAACATTACCAACTAAACGAAATCAGCCAGTACCACCAATTTTGCAAGTGTGCACAACTCTAAGATTTTATGCGACTGGATCCTTTCAAAGTGTGTGTGCAGATGTAAGTAAAATCTCACAGCCAACTGTATCCCGTATTATTTGGAGGGTAACTGATTCTATCATTCAAAACGTATTTCCAAGAGTTGTACAATTTCCAAACAATGCGGACATTGTTCGTATCCAGCAGGAGTTTTATGAGATATCGGGTTTTCCTGGAATCGTTGGGGTAGTAGATGGAACCCATGTAAAAATCCTATCTCCTTCCGAACATGAAGAAGTCTACGTAAATAGAAAGCTGTTCCATTCCATTAATGTACAAGTTGTATGCGATGCTAAAATGTTTATTACGAACATAGTCGCTAGACACCCTGGCAATGCACATGATGCAAAAATTTGGCGGAAGAGTGCTTTAGGCGAACAGTTTGCAAGGGGAGACCGAAGAGGAATAATTCTTTGTGATAGTGGTTACCCATGCCTTCCATACTTGATGACGCCAATTTCACATGCAAGAAATAGAGGGGAAGAGCGATACAATGCAGCCCTTAAACACACACGCTGCATAGTGGAAAATGTGATCAATGTATGGAAAAGAAGATTTCACTCTCTTCATGCAGAACTCCGAGTTACTCCAGCCAAGTGCTGTCAGATTATTGCAGCAACAGCAGCAATACACAATTTTGCAAAAGCAAGAAGGATGCCCGACATCTTTAATGACCCATTGAATCATTACCAACAACCACCTCATATACCTCACGAAGATGCAGAAGGTGCAAACATGAATGGTAGACTTGCAAGGCAGCGCTTAGTTGAACAATTTTTTAATCAGTAAAAGGTTAAAAAAAAGCTAATTGCAGTACATTTTATATTTAATTTACCATCTGGTACTTTATTATACAATAATAATTTAAATAAGGTTTGCAGGGCATATAAAAATAGTGAAGTTAGATTTGCAGAACAACATGTTTAGTTACTTCAGAAGTTGGTTGAAGTTCAACTGAAACGTTGAGACATTCAACCTTGCGTTAAACTTGGTGTACTGAAAAATGATTGTATATTTAAATACACAATATACTAAAATTAATTTTTTTTTTTCAATAGGCCTTTCATGTGGAACATGATATTGTACATAACATTTAATTTAACAACTATTTAAAAGTTTATATTATTTATTTATGTTAAAGATGTATTGTCCTCCAAAAACATAAAAAATAAGATTATTTAAATCAGACTTTGAATAGGTTATTTTGTAGTTTTAATCAAATTAATAACTTGCGTAGAAAAAAAATGACAAAACAAATGGTTAAATTCAACCAAAAATCCATTGGCTGGCAGCCAATTTGACTATTTTTTGCTTTAAATTACAGTTTTTCAGATAAATAATTTTTGTTTCAATCCAATTTTTGGTCAAAAGTGGATAACTATTATATGATATTAAAATGGCATAATCAAAAAAAAAAATTGTAAAATATGTTTTCAGGGGGACAATACATCCATAATAATCACTGTTCCTTTAATATTTTATAAATGTAAAACCCACAACTTAATTATTATTCATTTAATTGTTTGATTATTAATTGTTTTTTTAAAAGTAAAACCTCTTTTTCTAATTTTATTTTCTCTCTCTCTTTTTTTACTTTCTCCATCTCCATCAATATCAACTTCCGGTGCATTGCAGCGGTGGAATTACACGATGTGAATGTTGGTTCTGGCACAGTTGCATACTCACTTGAAAGCATCGGATTAATGCCTGTATCTTGAGATCTATAAGAAAACGGTCTTAAGTGTAGATGGTTAATGATCTTAATTAATTGCAGTTTGTATAAAATACAGTTCTGATGCAGTTAATTAAATGCAGTTAAATAAAAATTACATAGTCTGACAATAAACTAACACAAGACTAAGCAGTTATTTGATTCATTTATGTATTGTTTTAAACATTTATTTGCGATTTAATTAACATCAATTAACACTTACGAAAAATTTAAATCAATGTCATCAAAACTGACTGCAATCAGTAATGAATGTGTAGGCCTACAGTCAGTCACTGTTCCAGAATCAACTCCACCTTGGATGCCTCCAAAGACGGGCGAACTTTGTCCCAAAATTCCCTCTATTGCCCTGTCAAGTGCAGATGGTTCTGGAATTGTATGAGGGCCACCACCTGATAAAAAATAGTAATACTAGGCTAACTACTTATTTATACTGTATTTATTAAAGCATACACTCTAGACAACTGTCCTATATGAATGTCCTTTATTTTGTTAGGCCTAGTGAAGTACTACTGGGATAGGCCTACTACTACTAGTATAATAGCTAGTAGGCCTGTTTATATTATTATTTTCTGTTAGTGTGCTGGGGCAACTCTGACTGATGAAGATTTAGCATACTTTACTCTACTACTACTAGTACTAGGAGGGCCTACTACCTAGCTAGCATGGCTATAATAACAACAGTAGGGCCAGGCTGGATGGCATTTTTACATTATTTATTTTATACTTAGGCCTACTATCGGGAATTCCTACTAGACCTATACCCGTCTAGGCATATCTAAGGCCATAGGCTACTACCTAGGCCTAGGTAGTAGGCTAGGCTAGCGTATTTTAATTTAGGCGTGTTGGCTTGCCTAGCCGACCAAGGTTAGTATCACCGTTAGTATGCTATCTAATCCTATCATAAAAAGCAACTTGTGGTAATATAAAAAAACTTAGCTTGTGTTTTCTTGTTTAAATAAACTGTTAACCATTGTTATTTTAAATTCAGCCGTGTTTTTACTACTAAACTAATTAAAGTTAGTCTAAGTAAAGAAGCATATCGGCCTAGCATTGGGTGATGTTCCCTAACAACAACTACATTTTGGAATTAAAAAGTATTTATAGGACTACAAACTAAATTTTACCTGTTTGCATAATGTCTTTTTTGAACGATGTAATGTTCTGCATTGCCTGCGAAACCAGATTTTCCCATTTTTTAAAAACATTTTGTTGGTCCCTGACGGCAGTTGGATTTGTTTGTTTGACAGCAGCGGTAATCTCTTGCCAGGCTGTTGTTTTTTGTTTATAGGTTATTTTACTATCAAAAGCAGCTCTTAAAATATTCTTTCTTTTTCCATACTCGGCTACCAACACCTCCTTTTCTTCGTCCTTCCAATTAGGTTTTCGTTTTGTTGCTGCCATTTTTTTGTTGCCAGCAAAAATTTTCATTGAATATGCAAATGAGGTTTGAATGAGGGAAAGTGATTGGATATTGGACACATTGTCTCTCTTTTTGATTGGACAATGGGAAACTCATGAATATTTATAAATATTTTTCTCTTAAGTGTTTTACTTAAAATTAAGTGTTTCCCTTAGGTAAGTGAATCCCTTAACTCATTTGTGAATACCCCTTAAGTGTTTCCCTTTGTTAAGGGAATTCTTAAATTTTAAGGGTAAGTATTTCCCTTAGCCTAAGTGAGATTGGTGAATACGGCCACTGGTCATTAATCACCTGCTTAGTTGATTTATCTGATAAGGATTTTGACCAAAAAGTTCTAATCGGGATGTACACCTAATGTTGCTCACGGTTGAATGATTTTGGATTCTAGCTGATTTGATTGGTGAATGCGAATCACCGGCAGTGGAATGTTTTCTCTCGCGCGTGTACCATAAAGTCACATGGTCTCTCTGATCGGTACTACACAAAGTTAGAGCAATGAATTTGTCCGAATTCCGTTAAACAACTTTATATATTTTATAAGCATTTAATAACATGTTTTATTGATATTTCCAATGGTGATATAAAATAAATTACTAAAAAACGTAGTTATATGTAATTATTTTAACCAAAAATGGCACAGTTAATAGAATTGTCGACTGAAGTCGCAAATTGTTTTTACTTCTTTCGTGGCTAAAAACGATCATTTTCGGCGATGTTTTAGACCATATATTTTGAAAACTACAACAAGTCAGATTTTCGTAATTCTTTCTTTATTGTAATATTAATACAACATACTAACAGATAATGTTTAATTTGGTTTTAATTTTGCATCGTTATCCCTATAAGACAACATGACTATGCAATCCTAGAACATAATTATTGATGTGTAGGCCTAGGCATGTACAGTACAGGTATGACACTGATTTTGTCGGCAAATTGGCAATTCCCGGCCCTCCCGACTTCAAAATCCTGGATACGCCACTGTCCAGAGGTGTTTAATTTGTTTCCCAATCAAAAGTTCTGGTTGAGTGATGAGGTTTTGTATGGGAGACTTCACCATCGACTCCATTAAAATCAAAAGAATTTCCTTAAGTTGTTCAAAGGAGTGCTTTTTTCCAGCTGAGGGAAAAACAAAAAAGATGCTCTTCTACTTTCTGACAAATAAGATTTTTTCTTACTTTCAGTTGTGTCTTCACAGCAAAAATGACTTTGGTGACCGTCTTGAGATTTAAAATATTTGTGACCATTTCTTCTTTTGTCTTCCAAAGACCACCAATGGTGAGAGGTCAGCAATTAGATCTTCTCGTGTGTTTTTTTATCTTTTCTTGATTATACGATTTTGATTCGATTCTTGCTGTTTTGATTAGTTTTGCCAATACATGGATTTATTGTTTTTAAAAACAATTTTTGAATCGCTGTAACTGAGCGTTGCATTGGGGGCCCGTTTTATGTAATGGTCGAATTGTCCAAATACTCGTTCCCCGCTGATGGTGGTGGCTCTGCATGACTGGGCTTGCTCTGTCAGTTGCTCACTGGGAGAATCGTAGCACCCTCCATCAAGTTGATCTCCAAGTTGTTGTTTGCATACATTTAATATTCACGAAGCATCTGTTGTAGTAGAAAAGACAGCAGGGAATTATCTTCATCACATTCTATTATTTTAAAGAATACGACATCTTTCTTTCAAACTTCCTGTACATTGAATTATCGTCAATAGATCATCGGACCATTTGTTAATTTGGTCAACAGCTTCTTGGGCATTTGTTTGTAGGATTAAAAGATCTTTCTACTTATGATGTGTTTTCCTAGTACAGATAATAAGGGTTGTTAAAAAAAATAAACCGCCCCACCATTCAGAAATAAAACATGAAAGTGATTTCCAATAATTTTAGAAAAAAATCCATTAAAATTATAATTGTGATGTTTCAAATGTGTTTCGATTTCCGCAGGAATCGCACTTGCTGCATTAGATGTTAGGTTAGATTACTGATGCAATTAGTCCTTCTGTTTTGCTAATCCCTCTTTGTGCAAATGAATTGGTATCCTCAACCTCGTTTTCATCTTCGAATAATTTCAGAATGCTTGACATTGACTTTCCGATAGTGTCGCTAGGGTGCATTTCACAAAGGAACTCGTTTAATAATTTGTTGGATTTCTGATTCTTTAATGTGGTATTGACGGACTTCTTTACAATACATCTGTCGGTCATTGTGTTTGATATGTTTTCATGGATGGAACCATTTGGTGGAATAACTTCATTGATAGCTTCAACATAATCACAGCCTTTCCCCCTGTCATTTCTGTTACCCTAATGTGTATATCTTGTCTTCATCACTGACTTGTACTTCTGCGACATGCTTCTTTTTTTATGACGTCCCATCATAATACAGAGTTTTTGACTTATTATTTAAAGCTTCTTCTACATGTAGGTCAGACAGTTCCCGCAACTCATTCTTTAGCAAGTTGTTGTGTCTGGTAAGTCAGAAGCATGTTCCCTGACATATGTAAAAAGTATTTGATGACCGAAGAAATAATCTCTGCTTTAGGAAGCAGTGATGGGCCTAATCCAAAACCCCCTGCTGGGAGCAGGACGGAAAATACAATACTGTACTATTTATTATTTTATTATATTATATACCAATCACAGAGAGTGAATGTTTTGGGTCAGGCAAGTTAATAACAGGTACTATATTTTGCAATATTAGTTTGATGATGCACCACCTGTCTGTTGTCATGGCAACATAACATGTTTCGGTGGCGGGACGGAATGAACACAAAATAATACAAAAAGTTTAAATGGCTATGAAGTTCAAGTTTATTTTATAACTTTAAATTTCAGTATAACATCATAAAGTATAACTTTGGTAAGCAAAATTATAACAATCAACCAATTGAATTACAGTATATTTGAAAAATTCAATTAAAAATATTTGCTGTAGTGGCAGGATGGAATTTTCAGACATTTACTGGCACTGGCAGGTATTATCTGCTCTGGTACATCAAGTTGTCTACATATCTGATCAGATTTATACCAAATGATACCAGGTTTGTTTGGCCATCTCCATTGGGATGGACCATAGGATTCCAAGCAACTAACTTTATGATAATATTAGAATAATTATCATTGAACATCAAATCTACCAAAGACTGATGAAAATCTGTTTTTACAATTTTTTTCCGATATTTTATGATTTTTATATTACTATCGTTTAATAATAATTGTGAACTGTCTATTCATTTTCTTTAATGGTGATCAAGATTTTGATTACACGATCTAGAGATAATCAATCATCCGCATCGAATGCTGCACAAGCTTCTCCAAGGTCAACCTTCTCCCTGCTTCCAATTGCTAATGCTAACATCTTCAAAGTATGACCGACGGAATATACGTCACTCTTAACAGTTGCAAGCACCAGCAAGGTATTTTTCTTGTGCTACGTCTGGATAACCTTGGTGGAATTGTGGTCCCTCATCCAGCAATGAAAAAGTTAACTGCCTATGTTTTCTTGGATATTGTAGTCTGTATGCCATCCCGAAGTCTGTAAGCTTCGCTTTACAGTTGGTTCCATCATGGTGGACAAGGATGTTTCTAAGTGCTACATCATTTGGAAGTAGTCCTCGTTGGTGCATGGTATTGAGGGCAATGACAACTTCTATTGTCATAGATATACATCGAAGCGCACTTAAAGATGGCTGTCCAGTTAGCAATACATGCAGTCATATTTTACTGGAAATAGTGCGAGTGTTTTCAATAAACTGCTGTACCATAATACAGCATACTTGAGCTTGACGAAAAACGCAAGAAGACTCAAGGAACAGAAGGAAGCTTCATGTAACCCGCTTCCATTACCATCTGGCACCAATCAGGATTGTTGTAACTATCTTAAAAAGCCATCTTGACTGTGACGAAGTGGATTTGATAATATAAGGTCAACATGGCCAAACCTTCCCTTTCCAAGACATAGAGGATTACAAAGGTCAAAGACATTTCAACTATCCAGTAACCTCACAGGCGGCAGGGTTTCCGGAAGTTTTGATGTAGGATCTATATCGCTACTGGCAGATGATAATGGCCATTGTGATGACAACGATGATGGCACACTACAAAACGTTTATTTTCTGGTGGTATCACACTCGGTGATAACATGGATGTTGGTAGTTTAAAAATGCACTGGGCTTAAGAAACTGTAGATGATGACGCTGACGTGCTACGAACATTTTGCCATGGGAGAATTACCTCTCCGGGTGATATCCCTGATGTAACTATCTGGGCAGGAGAAAGTGAAAATGTCGAAGACCACAGAGACGATTGTAATGATGATGACAAACTTAAGTTGCTATCCGCCTTCAATCCACCAACCACTTCCTTTGATACAAAAAAGATGAAGCACTGCTGTCCAAATCCTTCTAAATACTGATTTTCTTATTGTTTGCTGGGGTGCATCTTGTTGAGATCTACTTAATTAAAAAAAAAGTTATTATCATAGAAAATTCATTACAATTTTAAAAACACTGCATTATGCAATAATGATAATTTCAATAGTACTTTGCCTAATTATGCATGGTGGTAAATATTTTTTTCTAGAAGTGAATGTACAATAGCTTGTTATTCATTTTCCATGAAATGTTATAATTCTCGTGATAATTTGAATGAGTGGTTTCCTCTAAATAAGATGATACCTAACCCTCTAAATGTCACATCCTTACTATAAATTTTCTTAGACAAAAAACTCCTGAAATGATTATGCGCCAGCTAACTTTACCATAAATGGATCAGATCTGGATGTGGTTTTATTCAAGATAATCTTAAATGGATCTTAATACAGTGGATATTGTTTCTAGAGCATCCAGACGCTTGTTTTCATTATGTATTCTTAAGAAAGTCTGAGAGATATTTTACCATTGGGTATACTTTGGTACATCTGAAAACTGAATTCTTAAGTGATTTTGGTGATGCACTTTTTTTGATGAATAACAAATATTTTTGTAACATATTCTTTAAATTTTTTTGGAAACAAGTTTTAAAAACTGCCCTAACTATATGGGAGTGGAAAGATTGCTTATGTAAATATCTGTCCATGTGAGTGGGTTTGCGACAAACTTTGTGGAACAGAGTGCACTCAGGTTCAGTGACAAAAACATCAAGAAATGGTAAATTGTGATCGTTTTCCTCTTCCATGGTGAATGCAATATTTCAATGTTAAGAGTTAAGGTGTTTTAGAAAACTATCTAAGTACACCTTGTTGTGCTGTCAGTCAGATGATGAAAGTGTCATCTACATATCGAAGCCAAAGTTTTGGGCGCTTGTTGGCTAACTGTTCGAGCTCCTCCAAAAAGATGTTGGCAATGACCGGGGATAAAGGAGATCCCATACCGTGCCTTTTAGTTTGTTCAAAGTATTGATCACGCCACTTGAAGTTGGTCGATGAAAGTAAAAGTATTACTCCGCAGAAGGTTCGGTCCTCTGTTGGAGTTTAGTGTCAGCCTGCAGTTGATGTACTATAGTGCTGAGATCTTCCTCTTGATGGATTAAGTTGGATCTTTTTTGATTTTCAAGAGTTCAATCATCTGATTCTTCACTTTCACTATCATCTGATTTTTTACTTTCACTATCATCTGATTTTTCACTTCCACTATCATCTGATTCTTAACGTTCACTATCATCTGATTCTTCACATTCACTATCATCTGTTTCTTCACTTCCACTATCATCTGATTCTTCACTTTCACTATCATCTGATTCTTCACTTACACTATCATCTGATTCTTCACTTCCACTATCATCTCTTTCTTCACTTCCACTATCATCTGATTCTTCACTTACAGTACACTATCATCTGATTCTTCACTTACACTATCATTTGATTCTTCACTTACACTATCATCTGATTCTTCACTTACACTATCATCTGATTCTTCACTTACACTATCATCTGATTCTTCACTTCGACTATCATCTGATTCTTCACTTACACTATCATCTGATTCTTCACTTACACTATCATCTGATTCTTCACTTACACTATCATCTGATTCTTCACTTACACTATCATCTGATTCTTCACTTCCACTATCATCTGATTCTTTACTTTCACTATCATCTGATTCTTCACTTCCACTATCATTTGATTCTTCACTTTCATCATCAATTTTAATTCGTACTTCATGCAATTGATTTGAATCTGTGGTCTGGGCAACCTTTAAATGGCACCGATCTATTGGCATTACAAAGTGTAGTTTAAGAGTGTTTGGCACTGTAGTAGTAGTAGTAGTAGTGCTCCAATGATCCTCTAACATATGTTCATTCTGAGCTACACTCTCCTTAGACAAGTAGTATATGTTCATATTTGGATTCCTATTTACAGCAATTTCATAAAACTGGTCAAAAATGGCGTTTCTGGTCATTTTTTGTCAAACTGTTTCATTAGAGTAAATATAAATAAGTATATTCTCAGTATCTAGAGCCCAATTTTAAATCTCTACCACACATAGTTGCCGAGATATGGAAATTCTACATAGATAAAAGTTAAAGGTCAATAACCTTTACTTCCAACCATTTTTTGACAAAATGTCTCATTACAATAAATGTAAATATGTACATTATGAACAATTTGAGCCATAATTTGTTTACATACGTTACCAAGATACAACATATCATGGTCAAAGGTCAAATTGTCAGAAATGGTATTTCCGGTCATTTTTGGCCAAAATGTTCTATTATAGCAAATATAAATATGTATGTTCTGAGTATTTTGTAAACCAAAATCATATCAATAGACCAAGTAGTTTAGGAGGTATGGCCATTTTCACTTTTTATCTATTTTGGCGGCCATCTTGGAAAAAAAACAACTTTCCGGTGGTCAAAATTCTTGAGACTTTTTTTCTGTTATTTAGTACACCAAATACTACCAAAATCCGTTGAAAAAACTTTTGTTGCAATTTTTTTTAGGTGAAACCTTATTTCTACTCTACTATTAGGTGAGAAAGGTTAACAAGGTACAAACTTAGCTTTTCGCACTCTGGATCAAGGATCTGTCTGTATTTATCTTTGTCTTCTTTTTGCCGAGCATGCTTCCGTGCTTGCCTTTCTTTATTGGTAAGCACCATGATGCTTGAGTTCTATAAATAAAAATTAAATACAACTGGTTTAAATTAAATTCAATTAATTTAAAAAAGTAAATAAACTAAATCATATAATCCCTAAATAAATAATATAATTCATGACCATTTTTTCCTGACTTCGTATAATGTTTATAAACTTATTGATATTATTTTGTTTTATTTAATGTTATAATTTCCTAAAATACTAAATAAATATTTAAGTTATTTTATTATTATATAATATTTTAATATAATAAAGTCTTTCATAGAAATCTTACCTGAATTAGGCTACAATAATATTATCTGCTTCAATTAATTTCTGTACTGAATATTTTAACAAATGCGTCTGTTTTCCCAACAAAGTTTGTAGACTAGTAAAGTATACTTGTTTTTTCTCACAGTGATTTTGTGTCGGACGTACATCTAAAATGTACGTCCGACACAAATTTTCTTAAATAGTGTAATTAATTAGAAAACACAAACTAGTATAAATGTACTCAATATACTTATTTACCTTTAAAACATAACTTTGGCAAAACCTTTGAATTTATTTTTTTTATTAAATAATAATAATAGCAATATTTATCCTTTGTATATTATATAATGTAAAAAAATATGGTTCCTAATCCTTAAATCGATATTTATTATCAAATATTCAACAATTTATACTCGTGTTTAACAAAAATTATATGAGAAAATCATAAAAATAATATTTTTTTTATAATACTACATTATATAACCTATGAAATGATATCAATAATAAACATATTTGACGTGTTTTTAATTTTGCCAAAATTGTTATCAATGGAATTGCCCTCCAGTAACTGACTAATGACTGTATCAATCATATCATATGGTAGGCTTCGAAAGAGTCTGAGTTACTTTGTTGTAGCTTGATATCAATCGGTCTTATCGGAAATTTAAAAAAATCAAATTTCTTTTTCTTTAACATGGTGTTCAAGATTTTGATTACACGATCTAGAGATAATCAATCATCCGCATCGAATGCTGCACAAACCTCTCCAAGGTCAACCTTTTCCCTACTTCCAATTGCTAATGCTAACAGTAACATCTTCAAAGCATGACCGACGGAATATACGTCACTCTTAACTGAGTCGCAAACACCAAAAGGTGTTTTTCTTGTGCTATGTCTGGATAACCTTTGTGGAATTGTGGTCCAGTGGTGAAAAAGTTAACTGCCTATGTTTTCTTGGGTATTGTAGTCTGTATGCCATCCAGAAGTCTGTAAGATTCGCTCTATAGTTGGTTCCATCATGGTGGACAAGGATGTTTCCAAGTGCTATATCATGTTGGAAGTAGTCCTCGTAGGTGCATGGTATTGAGGGCAATGACAACTTCTATTGTCATAGATATACATTGAAGCACTCATGTCCAGTTAGCAATACATGCAGACATATTGTACTGGTCATGGTGCGAGTGTTTCCAATAAACTGCTGTACCATTATACAGCATACTTGACCTTGACTAAAAACGCCAAAGACTTGAGGAACAGAAGGAAGATCATCAAAAAACTTCATGACACCCGCTTCCATCACTATCTGGCACCAATCAGGATTGTTGTAACTATCTAAAAAAGCCGTCTTGACTGTGAGAAGTGGATTTGATAATATCAGGTCAACACGTCCAAACCTTCCCTTTCCAAGACATACAGGATTACAAAGGTCGGAGGCATTTCCGCTATCCAGTAACCTCACAGGCGGCAGCGTTTCCGGAAGTTTTGTTGTAGCATCTATATCGTTACGGACGAATGTTGGTGAAGTGGTGGTACTACTTGTAGACGAAGTTGAAGAATCGTTGACGCTACTGGCAGATGATAATGGCCATTGTGATGACAAAGATGATGGCACACTACAAAACGTTTATTTTCTGGTGGTATCACACTGGGTGATAACGTGGATGTTGGTAGTTTAAAAATGCACTGGGCTTAAGAAACGGTAGATGATGACACTGACGTGCTACGAACATGTTGCCTTGGGAGAATTACCTCTCCGGGTGATATTCCTGTTGTAACTATCTGGGCAGGAGAAAGTGAAAATGTCGAAGACCACAGAGACGATTGTGATGATGAAGCACCGCCGATTCACCACTTCCTTTGATACAAAAAAGATGAAGCACTGCTGTCCAAATCCTTTTAAATACCGATTTTCTTATTGTTTGCTGGGGTGCATCTTGTTGAGATCTACTTAATTCAAAACAAAACATTATGATCATAGAAAATTCATTACAATTTAAAAAAAAACTGGATTATGCAATAATGATATTAAATTTCAATAGTACTTTGCCGAATTTTGCTTGGTGGTAAAATAATGTTTGCTTGAATGTATTGACCATGGTCATGAGGGCATAACGTCGATAGAATTTCTTTCGGATGCTCCTCAAACTTTATATGAGTTACTTTGTTGTAGCTTGATATCGATCGGTCTTATCAGAAATTAAAAAAAATCAAATGCTCGTTAATATCTATTCATTTTCTTTAACATGGTGTTCAAGATTTTGATTACACGATCTAGACATAATCAATCATCCGCATCGAATGCTGCACAAGCCTCTCCAAGGTCAACCTTCTCCCTACTTCCAATTGCTAATGCTAACATCTTCAAAGCATGACCGACGGAATATACGTTACTCTTAACTGAGTCGCAAACACCAGGTATTTTTCTTGTGCTATGTCTGGATAACCTTTGTGGAATTGTGGTCCAGTGATGAAAAAGTTAACTGCCTATGTTTTCTTGGGTATATACATTACTTTGTTAAAGTTATTTGAACTCCTACAAATTCCATCTCTTATGGCCAAAATCACATCCAGCTTGCTGCCTTTAGCTGTAACACCAATACTATTGGCAACCTTTCTCACTTTTTTTACAGTGCTTTGCTGCAGCATCTCAATCAATCATTCTTCCGTCATCGCTCTACAATCTGCACAAAAGATTTCCTTTTTTTAAATTCTATGTTATATACATAAGTATCTTCTCGAGTATGCTGGCAAATTATAGGTACCCAGTCTTTGTATGTTGGTTTCAATGGAAACAATACATTGGGTGAAAACCCTCTTGAAAAAATATGCAAATCTAGCTTCTGATTAATGGCAATCAACTTGCTCATTCATGTTGCAGTTGGATTTTTTAAGTTTGCTCATAGTGCATCTAAATTAATTTTCCTGTCAACATTCATTATGACTACTTTTGGGTGATGGCTACAACCTATAGTAAAAATCATATGATGGTGCTCACTCAAAACATCAAACGATAAAATATGCATTTGTCACTAATGTTGGTCGCAAAGACAAGTTCAATCTATTGTTAAGTTGCTTAACAATACTACCAATATAGCAACATGACTTTTCAAGCCAGATGTGATCCAGAGCAAAACATCAATTCCAATAAGTAAAGTGTTGTTGAAATAAAAAATTCCATTCATGTTCTGGTATCTGAAGACCATGGAACATTTGGTACACTTACGAATATATACCTCAATACTGCCTCTAAATCCGTGCCTGTTTAGCACCTGCTGAGATTATCTTAATTTAGAGTTAGGTTTAGGTGTGAAACCTGAACCTAATTCCCTTATTGAAAGTTGAAAATATAGGTGCTAATATGCAGTAGCGCTGTCTGGTTTTAGACTCTAGATACTATACTATTATATAGACTAGTCTATAGTAGTAACTAGCTTCTAGGCCTTCCTTGCTTGTCCCTCTTTTTTTACTATGCCTAGGCTAGGTTAGTTAAGTTAGCCCTAGATTACCTTACAAGTAGCTAACATGCAATCTATTTTATTAGTCAGTTACTAACCCTATTAGCTAGCAATTTTGATTTATACGATGATACCCATTAGATCCCACTATACGAAAGCTAGCTAATTGCTCAATAGATGAATGCCTGAATGATTGTAAGGATTTTTTAATTCTACTAAAGCACTTCCACATTGATTACAGCAAACAATTCTATTTGGTGATGCTGCAATATATAGGCATTTAAAGCTTACCCAGAGCCCTGTCTGTGCATGTAACTACAGTATGTTTACGCCGTCTGTGATGTTTGTTTCATATAGCATCTTTTCTTTATTTCTTCCCATCACATGCCTGCACTTTTTAATTTCCCGTAATAGCCCATAATTGCAAGCTATCTGAGAATGCCCTTCTCCATTCTTCACATTATTGGAAACATCGCCTGCAACACTAACAACAGTAATTCGTCCTTTTCTGTGGTTGTTTCATATTTAAAACTGACATTCTGCCTGGATGGAGCCTGAACTTCTTGTTGGTGGGCCTTTATCTTAAGTCTGTCAATCAGGTCGGAATGTGCTCTAACATTTTCGAATTTAAGAGAGGCAAATGCTTCTTCAACTGTAAAAAAAAAAAAAATAGTAGTTCTTACCATCTCCTCCTCAATGCTCATGGAGAAGTCAAGCAAGGCATAGCTTGGATTAGTATCTCGCTGAACATGAGCAATCAGACCATAATTTCCATTGGTAATGAAAGCTGATGAAGCTATTTATATATTTTCTCAGTAGTGGGCAACTGCTCAGTAATATCTTGCTTCACACCAACTATCCTGATATCTTTAACAAACTGCGCCTGATGAATGCTTTCTTATCGCTTGGATGGTTTCCTCCATACTTGTTTTCAACAACTGCCAACAAAAGTGAACATTGTGCTTGCAGGTCGACTGAATTCTGTAAATAAAAACAGTTTGGTATGTGGTGCAAGCACCAGCAAAATGAACATGAATTATGATAATCTAAAAAATAACTAAAAAAATGAGACATTTTAATATGGTCCAAGAGTGTTCGGGTTGTATTTTTAAATTATATTGAATTCACCTTTGGATAAAAATAATAATAGTAGTAAATATATCAATCTTTCAAGCCAGCCAATCACATACTAGCAATCGCTGTTCTAACTGTTGAACTTACTACATTTTATACATGTAAAATGTAACCGATAATTTTTATCTAATTTTAACAATTTTTAGCCTCTTAACTTTTTGTGTGTGTTTTTGTAAATTGTATTTTATATTTTTGTATTTTGCCAGTTTTCAAATCACATTTCTGTTTTTTAAATGGACAATAAAGTATATATGACTATGACTATGACTATGACTATGGATAGAGGGCGCATTTTCATCACAATACATTTGCAAACTGGGGTTGGGTTCTTTTCAAGATTTTACGTTGTCAATTTTCTCTTATAGACAAAGCAAAATCGTATTTGCATTTAAAATATCATTAAAAGAGCAATATTTTGTTACTGTTTGATTTCTAATATCCATACAGCCAGCAGTTTATTTTACAACATACAGTATTATTGAATCAATCAGACCAGAACCAATGCATATATTTTGTTTGTTTAGGTCCTAGCCTTTGCTGCATTTTTATGGATGGAGAAACATATTTTTTTTAGTTAGTTATTGTAGCACTTACAACCATGTGTAATGAACATTTAAAATATTACAGTAATAACTGTTGACTGATAGACCAATCAATTGTCTTTATAAACAAAATTTGTGATTATGGATTTCCTTTCCAAATCTAATATAAAAACATTATGGTAGCATATCAGTAAATGTTTCCCCAAAATTATGATGCATGAGAGCATTATTTTTAAAGTCTGTTGATCTGCCTATTTGAGCAAAAAATAAAGATATCAAATATTATATTATTCACAGATGACTAAAATATTATTTCTTATTGCACAAGGCATTTATTACTGTATCAATTAATTACTATTTTGTAAATATTATTTACAATTTCTCAAATTATTTAGCTTCAAAATCATGATCTAATATTGGAAACGAACGAACATTTTAAAACAAAACTGTAAAAGTAAGGAACTTACTTGTAAATGAATAAGTCTTTACTAACTTGTGACTTGAGCAATGCTAACATGATAGACTCTGTTTTTTTAAATGTTGCGCTTGCATAAGTTGTTGCATTAGCTGAATAATTTGATGTAATTGTTGATTGTGCAATGCTTTTAGCATTCTTTCCCTCTCTCTATTTTTCCTTTTTCTATCGCCTGGATGTGTGGATACTTTCACCATGCTGCTTTTAAACAAAATACCAAAAATATAAATAGTAGCATGTGAAGAAATTTCATGAGAGAAAAGTAATATTTAGTTTCTACATATATTTCATATTCTACAAGGGAAAGGAATATATATTGATACTAATAACAACAAATTTTTCTCTTAAAATACAATGGTAGTCTAATTTGCTCAAATATAAAATCATTAATGACTTTGTTTCTCTTCACTACTTGATTTAATTTTTGATTCCAAGCAAATGCAATATTTCCTTTCTTGCTTTTTGGCTTTGGTTCAGGCTCTTTCATAATATCAATGATGTTATGAAAGAAAAATTTTATGAGCAACAAAATTGAAAAAAGTCTATGCAAAAGTATCTATCATTGTAAATACACAGTATGGTACCACAAATAATAAGATTTAAATTTACACTCATCATTTGTATTGGAAGCAGTTGTTGATAAAATTGCCGATAATTGTACCTTTGTTCAAGGAATCTTGTTATTTCTGTAAAAAAAAGTTTACTATTGTATAGTATTCTATATTTTCTTTCTTTAAATATAAAAATAATTGTTGTTGTCATAAATTCACATATTTAAAAAGAAACACTAACCAATCTTGGGACAAGTTTCCCCCTGTACTGCGACAATGGTAATATGGCACAAACCATCTAAGTGACTCACCCACTGCTGTGTGAAGGCCTCCTCCAGCTGTTTCCATTTAGTTCTGTTTCTTGCCGATCTTTCCTATGTTGCCGTTTCCATGTACGTTGTTATGTCGTCACGCCATCTTCTTTTTTGCCATCCTCTTCTTCTTCTCCCTCTCCGCGGCTGCCATTCATTCAATCTCTTCGTCCATCTGTTGTCGTCTCTTCTGGCTATGTCCTGCCCATCTCCATTTCAATTCTTTGATCTTTACCATGATGTCTTTGACTTTTGTTATTTTCCGTATCTCACTATGCTTTACTCTGTCTTGTATTGATAGATTTACCATTTTTCTTTCCATCGCTCTTTATGTTGTTATCAATTTTTGTTCAATCTCTTTTGTTGTTGCTCATGTCTCTGCCCCATAAACTATAGTTGTTAGAACACATTGATTGTACACCCTGCTTAGTGACATGGGAATGTCTTGGTCGGTCAGGATATGCTTGTGCATCCCGAAGCTTCTCCAACCTGCTTTTACACGTATTAATATCTCCTCCTCTGTGGTGTTGACCATTTTCAAGGTCTGCCCCAGGTATTTGTATTTGTCAACTTTCTCAATCTGGTGATTGTCTATTGTTATTGTCTCTTGAGTCGAGAAGTTGGTCATAAATTTAGTGCATTTGTAGGCCAACCTTTTTACTTTCTTTGTTTAGGCGATTGAGCTGTTCTTCCATGTCCTTAACAGTTGTAGTTGTTAAAGCTACATCATCAGCAAATCTGAGGTCTGTTAGCATCTCTCCGTTTATTGTGACTCCCACTCTCTGGTTAATTGCATCTTTAATTTCCTCAATTCCCGCTCCTGATCATCTTTTTACATCTTTCAAGTATCTATATAATAATATAATGAAGATTTTTTTTATATTATTCTTATGTTTACTTGTGTTATATTATTATTGACTTTTTTTTAGTTTTATCTATCTCATTCAGATGAACGTCAGCCATAAGAAAATTGTATTTGTTTTTTTACTCTTTTTTCTTTTGCCAAGAACAATAAATCATATTATAATTATACTGTGACATTCTGGTGCAAACATTCTTGAAAATCTTTTTTACCTCATCTCAGCATTTCCTTTTTTTGGCAATAAACGAATTGTTCAGCTCATAAGTTATATTTTTTATTTTAATGTTCTATCTTTGTAACTGGATGACTTTCTGTTGTAGAGGACTTCATATTATTGGCGTATTTCCATTTAATACAACTTGTTCACAATCATTCATTCTTAATTTGAATGCATATTTCTTCATCTTAATCACTTTCCAATTAATAGATTTGGTTAAAATAATCATATTTGTGCAGGATTCAATGTATCCACAGATAGATTCAGTTACTTTGTTTAAATTTTTAGAATTTTTAAACATATCCAAGACTGTGCAATCTAATGCACCCTTTAATTTTCTAATATAAACAGATAAATTTCACCTCATATCAATCACTTTCACATTTCTAGATTGCAGCAACAAAGCGTTCTGCATCTTTGATTAAATGGCTTTTCACTCGTACTTCATTCTATGTGAATCATCCTTTGCCATTGCGAAGAAGCTTAATGAAATGAATTGAAATAAAATTTAAATTGAATGTTTATGTTCCAGTGGCCGAGGGTGGCAACAATATGGTTTAAATAGATAATTCTTTGATGTCCGCAGTAATATTTTTATACTCTTTTTGCGATCAGCCTTCTTTATTTATTGCATCTGTAACCCGTCTATTTTGTTTTATTTTTGTCCTTTCAGGTTTATTGCTTTTATATATTTTTTTTGTGCTCTTTAAAAAAAAAATATTAAAGAAGAAAATAAACATTTACTTGAAATGAAATTGTTTCTTTTGAATGTTCCAAATTGTCAGATATTATACACCATTGTACCACCACAGTGCAGCTGCAAACAGGGATACTTATCCTTGGTTTCAGTGTACAAAATTAATCTTGTCTTCATGTATGCAAGTGTAATTTTTAGAGAAATCTACTTGCAACAAAGATTTGTTTATGTCTTGGCATCTCACTGCAGGATCCCTTCTATGTAATGTAAGCATTTGCTTACATTTTTCCACAAAGCAGTGCACCATAAACTCTCTCAAATTTGATGAATAGCATGTTTCTTAAATATCCCTTAAATATCCCATCCCATTTTTCCTTTTCTACCTGAATATACAGTAAATATATATAGACACAAAATGTGAATTTGTTGCATTATTTGTATATTATCTTATACTTGATCCATTCCAACAGCATTCCAAATGCACATGTCTGCCTTCATGTAGCTACATTTCAGTTTTTATATTGTGTGTATAGTTGCAAAAAAGTATTTCTTACTGAAATACCACAGATTAACATTGTCCTTCTTGGTTTCCATTAATTGGACCATCTATCTGACTTCAGACAGGTTAAAAAATTGATAGAAGTTCAATTTATGTTGTCTCTTTTTATCAACATGAATATATCGGCAACAATTTATTGGCATAAAGAATTAATACATCAGGAATCGATGAAAGAAAACACTGAAGATCATGCCAGAATTAATCTTGTCATGTTGAAAGAAAGTATTTTGGAAAATGAAAATTTCTCATCAAGATAACTGAGCATGCAAATCACACTATTAAACTGAAGATAATGGGGATGCAATTTCTGGTAAAAATGCAATAGATTTTGTAACACTGATATATTACTTTTACTCTTCTATAATCATCTAAACAAATATCAATTTGTTACAAGTTGATGATGTTGGCCTTTATAACATATCTCAAAAGCATTGGCCATAAGGAGTTAGTAAATCAGGAAATGACATGAATACATCAGGAATCGATGAAAGAAAACACTGAAGATCATGCCAGAATTAATATTGTCATGTTGAAAGAAAGTATTTTGGAAAATGAAAATTTCTCATCAAGATAACTGAGCATGCAAATCACACTATTAAACTGAAGATAATGGGGATGCAATTTCTTGTAAAAATGCAATAGATTTTGTAACACTGATATATTACTTTTACCCTTCTATAATCATCTAAACAAATATCAATTTGTTATAAGTTGATGATGTTGGCCTCTATAACATATCTCAAAAGCATTGGCCATAAGGAGTTAGTAAATCAGGAAATGACATTGTTTTATGAATGAATATACTGAATCCGCAATCTACAAAAATGCCATCATAGCATTCGTCAATTATCAAAGCTGAAATCAACAAATACCTGTGTTATTTCATAACGCACAACATTCTTTTCTTTAAAATGCTTGAAAAGAGAAACAGCAAAGAGAAATGGCAAAATGTAAACTTACCAGTCTACCACCAACAGACACTCATCATATTAAGTTGTGGTTTACAAACATCTAAATGCCTCCATTTATACCCCTTTTGTGAATGGAAGGAGACAACAAAGAACAAGATGTTAACCAGAGACATTCCTGTTTCTACACTGCAAGTAGAGCAGTTGAACAGTTAGGAAATACAGCCGACTAATGAAGGCAGACATGTTGTACTTGTGAAGTGTGCGATCATTGTTCCAATTTGTCCATATTAAATTTGCTGTATATTCAATAGGTAGATTAATATCAGTTGGCTAACTTAAATAGTACTCTCTTATTTACTGATGCATCTACTATTATTAGTTTATTTTCTCACCTCTATTATATTTTTGAAAATGATGTGCCTCTCTGCAAGTGCCCTCTTGTTCTTGCTATTTTTAAAATTGACTATATTCATAACATTCTACCATAAAGTATTTGCCTACAGTACATTTTAATTGATCTCGGCCTATAATAATTGCTTCACATGTGAAGCACTAAGTATCAATGAAGTTTATTTTTGTAAAGCTGTAGATTTATAATTCCCCACATTTTCTGCATTGTATTATATAATTTTAACAGGTTAGGAAAGTTTGTTTTTATAAAATAGCTTTTATCATCTTTGTGGACTTCTACTCTAGTGTTAATAAATTGACAAATTTATTGCTATATAAATATAGCCAATGGCCCATATTCTTGAAATTTAACCCTGGCCTAGCTTTGGAATGATAGCAGAAGGTGTTCATTTATGTTTTTTATTTAAATTATGCTAGAATTTTTTTTTAATTGAACAGTGTAGAGCTTGTACTATATTCCAGGGTCTAGTATGTTTAATTATTGATGATTGAAGAGGAATATGTCCAATTGGAGCAAATAAGAAAAGATGCATTTATTATTGGTAAGGAACATTCTGAAGAGTAAGAAGATTAAAATCAATACAAAAACTGCCTGGAAAATCTTGTATGAAATCTAGCCACGCCCCTAAATTTAACTATTAATTTGCTTTGAAACCATGCAACAGTACAGTTGAAGTAAATTTAAATGTCCAAATGAAATCAGCTCACCTCCACCTAACGGATATGATCAAGTTGATTATTCCGAATTAGAAATCCCTATAAAAGATGACAACAAGGCCTTTGTCATATTGGAACTGATGCCAAGAGAATAATTTTCCTAAATAAATTCTTACCGCCGCTGTCCAAACATGTGAGTAAAATGAATAGTGACCTAATATTCTGTATTTCAAAATAATTTGTAGCACTAGCATGTGTCAAATTTGCACGCGACTGCAGCCATATAATGGCCTTGTTATTTTACCAATTATTAATTTATTTCTGCCTTGCATTGCATAAAAATGAAATATAGGCCTAGTAAAATTGTTTTGTGTTACTCTAGAGACCGGACAGGACAACAAACACAGATAAACCATCATTTGATAAAAATGTCATTTCTTGTAATGCATAATTGGTAAAACATAGATGACATATTTTAGCACAAATCAGTATAGTATAAAACTGAATTATATTATACACAGATATTGACTGCTTAGAGGTTAAATATAAGATTGACATCCCGAATCCCTAAGGGAAATATATTTCCTCAAACAATATATCATTCCCAAGGGGTTGTCAAATCTTATATTTTATCGATATAAACAAGTTGAATAACTACTACTGCTGGGTCGGGTGTAGCTTATAGGCCTCCTTTGTAATAAACCTGCCTAGTTAGGCGTTGCATTCACCTTACCTTGTGAAGAATAATATACAGATAATTACTAATTAATGATTCCTTGGTATAAATAAAATATTCACTTAGACCTAAGTCATTAAATTAACAGACAAATTTCCATCAATAAGCCTACATTAATAATAATATTATTATCAGGTAGGCTGAATAATTCGTCTTCTTCGAGGAGCCGAATCACTGGATGTTTAGCGTGCAGCACGTACCAGGTTACTACCGTGAGTATTAACCAATCACAAACGGTCATCACATCTAGGGAGGACTAATAACAAATGAGGGCGCTATGTATGCATAGTTTAAAGATGTACTGTCCCTTTGACTAATTCCAAAAAAAAAAAAAAAAAAAAGATTTCGAAAAAAAGTGTGTCATTTTTATTAACTTTCACCAAAAATTAGTTAAAAAAAATATCATTTAACTGAAATACAGACATTTTTTTTTCAAAAAATAACTTTGACTTCCAGTCAAAGTTTTCGATCAAAACATATCTCATAATGCAACACGCCTGTTTAATCAAAACTTCCTTCGCGATCTGTTTGAAAACACCTTCTCAACCGTGAAAAATTGTAAACAATGCTAATTAGCATCATGCCAAATGTGTACTCAGGGTTTGAAATCTTTGTTTACTTTCGATCGCGACGATTTTCCAGACGAAATGTAATCAAACTAATTTACCTGTTAATTACGTAAACTTGTTGTTTTTGGCTCGAATTTTCGACTTAAAAAGTGAATAACTTTAATATTACTTTGATATGGCCAATTTAAATTTAGAATATTTTGACTTTCATTTTATTGTGTTTCAAGGGACAATACATCTTTAAATAGTTTAGTTGATTAATTTCTTCAAGCAAGTTGCGTAGCGCAACGGATAAAGCCTTGTCTTGTGATGTTGTGACAAATCATCGCGAGTTCAAGTCCCAGTAGATGACTTTTGTTTATTTATTGCCAAACGCGAGTGTTGCCACACGAAAATGACAGTCAATATCATCGTACTTGAGAATTTGCTGTCTTTTATATGTTAGACAGGGACACGATAATTATGCAAAAATTGCTTGGTCAATATCATCGTACCCAAGGATATATACAATTTACGATCCTCGCAGCGGTAGTCATGTGATGCAGTTTCAACCAATCACGTTCATGTATTTACATAGGCTATGTAATATAACATAATATAAAAATAAAATGGCTTATGCCCTATACGTTATGTCATCTGAAACAATAAATAAAATACTGCATAACTGATATCAGTAATTAGACTATTTTTAAAATATAAATCAATGTATTAAACTCTGCTTACTAAACAATACTTATTAAGGCAAATTTGACTGAAGTATCACATCTATAGATAAGATAAGATGAAGTTTTGGTGTCAGCGGCAAATCAAAACGGGGTTAGAAAAGGGTGGTCGGAGGGAAAATTGAGTTTTGTAAATTCTCTTTTTGTGCTATCAGAAGAATGCTTAGAGATGGAGTGTATGGATGAAATAGAATGCTAAAACAATTTAAACTTCATTTAGCTAAAAAAAAAGGGAATAAAGTTTTTTTAAAAGAGTTTGAAACTGTTTTTTTTTGTTGCCATAGAATATAATGTATATATATACAGTTATATTATATGATATATGTTATTTATATACATTATTTGTATTTAATACAGGTTCAGATCTGTGCCTGCTGGGCATCTAAAGCTCTGTCTACACTATCAAACTTTATGTGACAACAAAATTTTATGTGCCCATATATGGACATGATGATGTCATATTACTACCATATTTCGGCATATCACACATTTTGTGAAACTAGTTTTATAGTGAAGACAGATCTTGAGAGGTTCATAAAAAAAATTGTTAACTACAGTAGCAACTTTCAGATTTCTTTAGAAGATGATGAGGTAAGAAATATTGGCAAGTTGCTCAAGCAATTAATTATCCTACCTTAATTTTTTTTTAACCTAAAATTGTTTTTCTTTCTTTCAATATCTTAACTTAAACTGGATTTCATTAGATGGATAGATGGATGGTATGTACCAGCATTAAGCAAAAATTACTGAAATTTGCTTTTACATAAACTACTCCCAATAGTATAATTAAACATTGACAAATTATAAAAAAAGATCTCTATACAGTATATATATACATCATATATATCATTACGTGCAATATGTACTGAAATTCTCTCTTGAATAAATTTATATAACTCAGTATAAAACCTATTGTAGGATTTATAAAATTTAGTATAATTAAACATAGACGATTATAAAAAATATTCATCTATCTATCTATATTCATTTTGACGTTTCTGTTTTAAAACTAAAATAGTAAAATTTACAATATCGTGTTATCTACGTTAATTTTTTATATTATAGCTTACTCAGTTTAAAATGTTTCTTAATATTTCTTTATAGATAAAATTGTATGAGTATAAGGATTATATAGGATTATTATAATTCAAACTCTATATTCATGTAAGTATGATCATATTCAGTTGGCTGCTTATGTACAAAGTCATCAGACATGAAATCTGAATGCTTGGTTCTGTCAATCGAAGATATCGATATCCCTGAATCACACATTGATACTCCTGAATCAACCTTTGGCTGTTCAATAGTAACAGCCTGAAAACCAGTAATTTGCTTGAGAGATGCAAGTGAAGCTAACTGAAACTCGTCATCACTTATCTTACTAATATTTTGGAAATCAAAGTCTTGAAGACTTATGTGCATCAAATTTGACTGGGTGGACATTAAACTACACTTTTCTGATTTTCTGCAAATTTTTACTTCATTATTAATTGGATGCGAGACTCGTTGCTGCTTTGCCTTTAAGCGTACAGCAATTTCATCAGGAATTTCATTGTAATTGAAAAACCAATCATCCTCTTTCTCAATTTTTTTTTTCATTTCATCAATAGCTTTTTCAAGATCTACCCCAGCATCTGTTGCCGATGCCCAAGACTGAAGAGCAGGTATGTTGAAAACATGTGTTGCACTTTGTTTCTTCATGCCATTTAAGTGGTAGTACATTTGTTCCATATGGTCCATCAACTGGTATTTCATCAGAGATGTCAAAGGTTGTGGTATGTCAGTTTCAAATGAGTAACTCATATATGCAACAACAAACTTTTCTGGATTCTTTTCATACTCAACTCGTTGAACGCGTAAGAATATTGAAAAGATATCACCACAGGCTTCCTCTTTTGTTTGCATTGAAATATCCCGGTAATTAGCCCGCCATTTCAGCTGTGTACCTTGTGAGCATATCACAATGATCTTATCTGCTTCTTCACATTCTCTTGCTATCCATTCATTGACACCCTTTTCAATAGCATTGCTTCCATAGAGGGCGGTGTGCACATCAAACTTGCAGCAATTGCTCAGAAAGTTACAAACATTCAAAACAACATTGTTATGACTTGGATGGTCAAAGGAATGCACAACAAATATACGTTTCACTCTAATGCCTGCGGATATTAAAGTAAAGTTCATTACTAATAAATTTAAATAACTATTTGTTTTAGTGTCAAACAAGTTGTCTATTTTCTGAAACTTATTTTGACCACCATCCACATTTATACTAATTATTTATAAAGAAATATTTTATGTATTATTTGTGGAAATCAAATAAAACAAAAACAAATGAATAGGCTAAATTCATTTAAATTGTATGTCTGCTGATTTGTTCGATTTGACCACACTTTATTTAATGTTATCCTGTTACTATTCACTAAATTCATTCTCAGCATTTCATACTATGGCAACACAACACAAACACATTTTTTTTTTTTCAAGTTGGTTTTCCTGTCGACATTACGGTTCGATCATCATTCAACAATTTGAAATAAAACACAACTGGCCGTAATTTAACATGGAAAAACAAGGAAAACAAGCTTTAGGATTGTTAGTGCTTATCATTTTTTTTTTAAGACAGTCTGTAGGGTAAAAAAAGGAAAATTCAATTCTAAAAAACAATTTTATCAATTTAGATTTAGATTGGGTCATGTTTCCTTGCTCCCCACCTTGACGTAGTTTTGATGTTTTCTAAGTCCAGGCGACAACCGTCAACACATTGATTGACCTAGGTGGGTCATTGGTCGTTGAAAGTGCTTTTTTATAGTTGGAAGGTCTTTTTATTTTTTCTACTTACTTTTGTTGCCTTCATTATCTTCCTCATCAATGTGGTAAATATCTTGGTCTATAATTGGAAAGCAAAAAAAAAATAAAAAATTATAGTTAAATTGAGTATACAGTACAATAACAATAAAAAAAATGTACGAACTATAAATATAATTAAGTATTACAAGCTACAACAAACGAAGCATCGCTTTAACCTAACAATAGGTGTTTTTGTTTTTCAGGTGTTGAATAATGATGATGCTGTACAGTATAACCACACAGACATATTATTATGACTGCAGCCTGGTATAAAATGGTAGGCTAAGCCAAGCCAGCAGTAGTATAGTGGGGACATCTATGGGACCACACAAAGGTACCCCTATTCAGAGGCACTAAAATGCCAAAATGAACAATAAGTGAACAATTCTGTTCCCCTTATTTAAAAGTTCTGGATGTGCCATTGATTGGAAACATTCTGCATCACAATTACCTTTTACACTGTTCTCAAGTTTTTAAAATGGTACACAAACAATAGAAATCCTTGGGAAAAGGTCAGAGTGTTTGCTTATGGACTTGAAATCCCATGCAATTATTTATAAAGTGTGACTTTTTAAATAAACATAATATTTCATGTTTTCCCTTATTAACGATGTCCCCTGAAAAGGGGTGTGACAAAGGAGGGGCTCCTACTCTTATTTGCTTCTAGCTACTGTCTCTTCTGTCTTTTTATGTTTTAAAATAAATTAATTGTGAAATAAATTAAACATGCTTCCAATCACATGGTCCGGGATTCAATCCTGACCTAGTGACCTTTCAACTCTACTCCCTAAGCCTCAAATGAGATAAACTATAAAATAGTTGATCTCATCCTGTAATTGGCGAGTTTGTGCTCGCTGCTGGATGAGTAAGAAATAAATGAACTTAGGAAAGCATGAACAAATTAAAAAAAGAATGCAAAACATACCATTTCTTTTCTTAGATTTGTAAATTATTAAAGAAACCAATGCAGCAACCAACACAGAGCATAATGAAGCTATAGCAATAGCTACAACATTTCCTTGTTCATCATGCTTAAACCCTTGGCTTTCTGTAATGATTCAAATTGTATAAATGAACATTCTGTAATATACTGTACAACAAAATATAAATTGTGTGCTTGAATAGAAAAAAAACATTACACAACAACAAACTTTTGATCGGAACACAAGAAACTTCATTAAGCATGGTTATTGTGATTATTTTTTACAGTATATTTCGACAATATAAAGTATATTTTGTTTAAGAGATCAATTACTATATGTTTTTTAATTAATATTTCAATTCAATGGTAGGGAAGAAAAACAGTGTCCTTTTTGTCACACTTAAGTGTCCCCATCCACTTGATAGGGTGTCCCCTAATTTAAATAGGTGATAATGTAATATAATGTTAAAACATAATATTATTTCCCCTTCATAGGAAAGAGCCCCCCCCCCCCTCCCCTATAGGTTGTATTATATACAACAATTGAATATGAAATTAAAATATAACATTTTGAAATAAACTAGTTTCTTTTTTTCTTCAATTACTACTGTAGATGATAACGTCGACCAGAGATGATATTGAATGTACGAATAGTTGGATTATTGATTTGTTTCTCAATTTTTATTGAAAAATATGTAAAAATAATAAAATGTTCTTATAAAAAGATCATATTGCAGCTAAAAATTGTTCCGAAAAGCAATTTTTAAAACAGTTTTTGACTAGAATCTTAGTTTTATGGAATGAATTGATGTTGAATTGATTTTTAAAACCATCTTTTTATGCTGACCCATTTCTTCTGGCAAGAAATACTGTTTACATACCTTGTAATGTTGGTATAGTAGGCACATTATAGTAATCCTCTTCTTTTGGATGGACTGTAGATATACAAAGTTGAAATTTTAATATAAATATGGACAGTTGATGATCTAATAAAATTTGCTTTAAAATTAAATGATGTTTAAATAAAGTAAAATATATAGGGAATAATAATGCTAATCTGGATCTTAACATTTTTTACTGTATTGTTAATGTTTTAACCATCTTTTATGTATTTTAAAAAATTTTATCAGATATATAAATGATGTATGTATGATGTATAAACAAAAGAATTTCTGAATCTGTATTTCAAATTAAACCAATAAAGATGAATAAAGAATATCATAAAAGGTTTCCTTTCATTGAGAATCTTTGAAAAGAATTAATAAATGAGATTATTTTTGTGATGTGTGGTGGACAAAAGGTTGGTCTACGGTTGGGAGTAAAAAAAAGCTAATTTGCATATTAAACTATTTTTCTATAAGAAATTCCCTCTAGATATTGATGTAGATATGTATAACAAATAAAAATATCAAAACAAAATTATTATTATAAATTAAGTTATTGTTATCGTTTTATAAAAAATTACACATAAATTAAAAATTATTTCAGATATTGCCCTATTGGTGGGTAAAATGTGCTATCTGGAGGATGTTTTTGCACCATTATAGGTAATGATACAATGTTCCAATGTCGAAATGATTATAACGTGTGATATCAATTCCCCAGAGGCGCAAATTGAATTAGAAACTTCAATACGATATTAACACATATAGAGGACGCATTTTGTGCTAAAAAATAGTTTTAATGAATTACAAATTTGTTCTATAAATTATAGGAAATACGATTAAATCATTGTTTTCCCATACCCAGTAATACCAGGTATACACAGCTCAACGACATTTTTTTATACCCGGTAGTAGTACCGGTTATACACAGTGAAAGGGTTAAGGAGTTTATTAATTTTAAATCACTCCCTGGAAAAATATCTTTTAGAAATAAATAACTTTTCAGCTATTAAAAGGCTTGCTCAAATACATTACCTCTTAATAGCAAAATCGCAACAGGACAATGATAGCACAATGTCCACTATGTAATGAAGGATCCGAAGATCTAATCCATTTCTTTTTATATGTAAATGTCTGAATGTTATCAGAGCCAATGAGTTTATCAATCTTTAAAGTGCCTTTAATTATTGGTCTCTTTTTATTTCTGGTGATTTATCTATATATAAATTTACGTTAGGGCAAAATTCGGTAAATTGCGCGTTATTTCTAGAATGTTTACTCGATGGTATATAAAGTTGGTTAGAATCTCGGTACTGATTTTAACCACCTGATGTAACCCTGTTTACTAATTAAATTTAGTTAGATAATTAGTTATTGACAATTAAAACGAAATTTTCTTACTGTGAATGTGGTTACTGTTAGATATATAAACACACATACAAAGAACATTTATTACTGTGACTGTGAGTAGGCTCTACTGCTGGATATATAAATACATAATATACAAATAAAAACTTTATTACTGACAGTTGCTTCTCAACGTTTTTATTAATTATTAATTATGAAAAATATAAACGTCGTAGTGGTGTATCGTTACATGTACTTTACTATTTCAATCGACTATAACAGGGGCATTTTAAAAAAAGTATTCAATCGTAAATGTTTTACTGTGTTTAGTGGTATATTATTGATAGACCAATATTTCGTTACTGAGTGGATAGAGAATATATTTAAAAATTGTTCTTCCCATCCTCTTCCCCAACTCTAATGTTATATACAAAACACAAATTGGGTTTGTTTAAATGAGTTCAAATAAAAAATTTGGACTCAAGTTTCTCCTTTGGAAGTAGGCCTAATTCTCAGGGTGCTAATTTTAGTTGACTACATAAATCATCATGTCTATTTATTTGTTTCTGTAAACGACAATGTACTATAGTCCTGCGGTACGTACATTTGAAATCGCCAGTTTTTTTACGCTGAAATTACTGTGTATTTGAGAACCATCTGTGGACACGACCTAGATGGTACGCGAGCGTACCATCTAGTATTTAAAATTAACGCTAACTCTTGGTAACTCTGACCACTTTATTAATAATAATAATAATAATATTTATTCGGCAAAAGTTCATAAAGTACATTTTACAATTCATCTTGCCAGGAGCAAGTAATAGGCATGAGCCCAAACAGAAAACTGCTCTTACTCCATCGTTACTTATAAAATACAAAAATAACAAAACTAAGTAGCACAAATTAAGTCAAAATAAAACAAAACAAAACAAAGTTATAATGAGATACACCAATTAAAAATAAGCTGCATTGAATAAACAATATAAACAATTACAACTTAATATTTTGAGATCAAATGTTTGATGAGTTGGGCTTTAAAGTCTGAAATTGTAGCACATTGTTTAATTTCATTGGGAAGTTGCTCCCATAATCTAGGGAAAATAACAAACGATGAATTTAAAAATGTATTGGTCTTTGCCTTCCAATGTATTAACCGCCCTTCACACCTCTCACTTGATCTCACAAACTCATTAAAGGATGATGGACAGAGGCCATGCATTATTTTAAAACCTAATGTGAGTCTATACACTTTAAATATATCTTCAATACTTAAAATATTTAGGGTCTTTAACCTATATAAATATGAAGTGTCCCAATTTCCTTCTTTTCTGTACATAATTATTCTAGTGGCCTTTCTCTGAACCCTTTCAAGTCTATACATGAGATATTTCAGTAGGTGCCCACATACAACAACAGTAAGTCACAACAGGTAGTATTAGTGCTTTGTAAAGATTTAGCATTGCCATCCAAGACATTGCTTTACTACATCTTGAAACAAAACCAAGAAGTTTGCTTGCCTTACTACAAACATAATCTACATGAGAGTGGCATGTTAATTTACTGTTGATATATACACCAAGTAGTTTGAATTCATGGACTCTTTCCGTTGAATCGGAATTGATATCGTAAGCAAATATGATGGGATCTTTACACCTGGATAAACTCATTGCTGCACATTTTGATGCATTTAATGGTAGTTTATTTAAAACTGACCATTCATAAATCTTATTTAAATCACTCTGTAACTTTATACAGTCTTCTAATTAATGAATAGGTCTTGAAATGGTATTGTCATCTGCAAATTGAAAAATTGAAGATTCTATACCATATTCAAGATCACTCACATACAATAGAAACAAAAGAGGGCCAAGAACTGACCCCTGGGGTACCCCTGATATTACATTCTTCCAATGCGATATTTCACCTCTATAGATAACTCTTTGTTTTCTATTTAAAAGAAAATCCTGGATACATTTATTTAAACCTTTGTTTAAGCCAATATTGTTAAGTTTCTTAATCAGACGATTATGGGGTACTTTATCAAATAAATGATAAATGACCCAAAGTTTAATCTTCTGATATATTTGATAAGTTTTGTAAATTTTTACTGTTTTCTTGTTTATTTTAATTGTATCGTTTTATATTGTACTTTTGATAATGGTTTTATAATTTGTGCCGCTCTTGCAGAAGCGTCAATCCAAATAAAGTTATTATAAGTCCCTAAAAATGTAAATACAATACCTTTTACTTCAGAAGGCTTGGATGACATAACAGTACATTGAAATGAAATATCATTCTTCAGACATTTCTGAGAATTGTCACCTAATGGCCAAGGCAGTAGCTACAAATGTAATTAAAATCAATCAAATTTAGATTTAATTTACATTGACGTCACAACATCTAATAGGTAATTATTTTACATGTAATTATTTTACATGAATTCATATTTACAACTCATTATCTTCCATAACAAATCGGGGGTCACGTTCATCCTGAGAAGCTATTATAGATTTAAAATAGGCATATTTTTACACAAAATTGTCCTTTGCATTTAGAGTTCATAAAAAGGAAGGATATGTATCATGGAAGGTATGAAGAACAAAAGTAAATTGTAAAAACAGTCTTCCTATGTTACATATTAGACCGGGCGCCCAGAAAGTTTATTCATGTGAAAACCCACAAAAGGTTTTGATGGGCTGATTATGTAGATATATGGCTAAGATTCAATAAATCAATATTGCTGCCGGGTCATATCCTGTAAATTTTCCCTGGGGACACCAAATAGGAGGGGTAAAAAATGGATTTAATCATGTGAAAAGCCACACGGATAAAAGTTGTTGGAAATCGTCCCCATATGTGTACACAATGTTAAAACAGCAATGACAGCAACTTTATCATGTAAGTTGCCCGAGACAGTAGCCCAAAGTGACCACTCAAAAATGGTGTTAATCATGTCAAGAGCCACACGGGTAATTCCTTTTGCATTGTAACTGTCGCGCATTGGGATGCACAAAACCATTGACAGCAACTTTATCATGTAAGTTTCCCAGACAGTAGCTCAAAAATGCCTGTTGGACCATACAAGATTTAATCATGCGAAGAGCCACACGTCTAATTTCTTTTGCATTGTAACTGTTACACATTTGGATGCACAAAAATACCATTGACAGAAACTTTATCCTGTAAGTTGCCCCAGACAGTATAGCCCAAAAATGTCTGTTGTGCCGTACAAGATTTAATCATGCGAAAAAGCCACACGGAAAATTCCTTTTACATTGTAACTATTATACTTTGGGATACGAAAATACCGTTGACACTAACTTTATCATGTAAGTTGCCCCAGATAGTAGGCCAACAATTTCCGAATCCGACCCCTACAAGATTTAATAACTTGAAGAGCCACACGGCATATTCTATAACTTTCCATTGCGGGCGATATACGAAAATACCATTGACAGCAACTTTATTCTGTACGTTGCCCAAGAAGACTACAGTTCCCCAGCCACTACAAGAATCAACCACACAGCTAATTTGTTTTGCATTGTAATTATTACCCTTGGGATATACGAAAATACCATTGAGATATAAAAAGATCTGAATAAAAAAAAGTGTTTTGTGGTTTTGTTTAGTTTGTTCAAATTGGAACGATGTCAGAAGGTGATTTTGACGTGAAATGGTTTCTCAATTGGGGCTATACGAAGATGAGCGGTCCCGACGGCTAAAATCAAAGCATCTAATATGAAAGAATTTCATGACTGAATAAACATTATTTTGTGTCAACAGAGTCTAGGACAAACCAAAGGAAACAAAATAAGTAGATTACAGGTATTGATATTACATCTAATACTTTACATTACGTGAAGGCTTCCCCCTGTTGAATATATAGCATTGTAGCATTAACAATTAGCATTCACCATTGTTATATAGATAAACGCACCATTAATATACTTATAAAATAACCAATAATATATAAAAGTTATAGGTCTATACAGAATCGTAACATATGGTAGAATTATTATACATAAACAAATTGAGATATAATTATTATGGGCACACACTCCAGAATCGTAAGTAAACATATCATAGAATTAATATACATAAACAAATTGAGATATAATTATTATGGGCACACACTCCAGAATCGTAAGTAAACATATCATAGAATTAATATACATAAACAAATTGAGATATAATTATTATGGGCACACACTCCAGAATCGTAAGTAAACATATCATAGAATTAATATACATAAACAAATTGGAAAAAAGGAAAAGGAATGTACATTACTTAAACACTTATACAAAATACCCCCTGAACGCCCATGGGTCAAAAGTGCACGACCTTCTTAAAGGTTCCGATTCCGACCCCTACAAGATTTAACTCAGAAGAGCCACACTTTGGTTAATCTGTGACATAATGTATCCCGAAGGGTCAGGTATCTATTAATATTATACTGTAATTATTATAATTTCGTATAGCTCAATGTGTAAAAGTTAGGAAAAAGAATTAACCGTTTGAGTTATTAAATCTTGTAGGGGCGAATCGGAAATTGTTGGAATACTGTCTGGGGCAACTTACATGGTAAATTTGCTGTCAATGGTATTTCCGTATATCCCAAAGGGTAATAATAGTTACAATGTAAAAGGGATTTTGTCGTGTGGCTCTTCGCATGATTAAATCTTGTAGGGCCCAACGGGAATTTTTGGGCTACTGTCTGGACTTACAAGATAACGTTGCTGTCATGAGTATTCTCGTATATATCCCAATGCGTAACAGTTCCAATAAAAAAGGAATTTTTTTACATTTTTTTTAGTAATTCACACACATGTATTCACAATTACATTCACAATATTTAATAGTATACCAAAAGAAGCGAGTGCTTGTCAGTTTGGTAACCATTTAAATGCATTTAAATGTAAGGTACTTACATTCCAGACAACATTCAACAAACATTATGTACAAAAAATTAAAAACATTGGTCGCCCACGACCGGTCAGAACCTCCGGTGGGGCACCCCCATGTGGGGTTACAGGGAATATCAACCTCTACTTTAATAGTGATGCACATAAGCGTGACCACCAATCAAAGTGACCACCATAGGTGAGGTATAAAAGGACAACAAACAGGATGAACCCTGTCCCCCAGAAGCACTATACCGATCATGAGCAATTTGCCGTGTGGCTCTTCGTGTGATTAAAGACACAACAGGCATTTTTTTGGGCTACTGTACCCTGAGGCAACTTACAGGACAAAATTATAATAGTTATAATGTAAAAGGAATTTGCTGTGTGGCTTTTTTTGCATGATTAAATCTTGTATTGCCCAACGGGCATTTTTGGGCTACTGTCTGGGGCAACTTACAGGATAAAGTTGCTGTCAATGGTTTTGTGCATCCCAATGTGTGACAGTTACAATGCAAAAGGAATTAGCTGTGTGGCTCTTGACATGATTAACACCATTTTTGAGTGGTCACTTTGGGCTACTGTCTCGGGCAACTTACAGGATAAAGTTTCTGTCATTGCAGTTTTAACATTGTATACACATATGGGGACGATGTCCAACAACTTTTATCCGTGTGACTTTTCACATGATTAAATTGATTTTTTACCCTCTCTATTTGGTGTCCCCATGGAAAATTTACAGGATAGGACCCGGCAGCAATATTGATTATTGAATCTTAACCTTTTGTGGCTTTTCACATGAATAAATTATCTGGGCACCTGGTCTATATGTGTGGTGCATACAGAAACACACGGCCAACATGAAAATGCTAAAAATGGCCTGAAACATGCACTAAATTGATTAGAAATCTGTTTTGCGCATTTAAAATTTCAAACATGCATGTTTGCGTAACTACTTGTTGAACATTTGAAGTCAGCTTTTCAAGTTTGTTTTGAGTTGTGATTGTGTTCCCTTTGGTATTATCTCAATTTTTTTTTAAATACATACCTCTACAATATAGGTGGCAGGCTTCACGCCAGTAAATGTTACTGTCACTAGTTTTGTATTTGATGTTTTCCAAGTAATCGTAAACTTTAAAACAAAATTTCAATGGGTAAATTATCATACATAAAGTTGAATATTTATACACAATTGTTACTAGTATAAAGAGAGTTCAGACAGCACTAGAAGACAAAGTTGAATTAGCAGATAGCACAATTTTATTCATTTATATAATAAACAAGAATCTACATTAAACATTTGTTTGTAATGTAATTGATTAAAAATTCATCTGATCCATTTTTTCATCTTGGTAAAAGTCATCAGTCCAGTGTATTTTATTAAAAACGATTATCATTTTATTGTTATGTCACAGTTTTTATTTTGTCTGTGTGACCACTTTCAACAAAGCTTTTCACTACTTTTGTACAATGTTTATTGACCTATAGCAAAGTCAAAATATAACCTTCTTACTGGTTTGTGATTGATGCATGTTCATCACTTGTGACAAATAGTCATGGAAAGGTGAGGGGAGACATTCTATTAAATTGAAGCTCCCTTAATAAGTTTGTCTACTTTGGCTGTAGTGATAAAAAATATATTGACCAGCATTTAGTTCAATTAAATAGGGTTGTACCGAAGGAGGGCTTCTACAGCCAATAGTGAAAAAACAAAACATTGCTCTTACATTGTGTGGTTGTGAACAGTAGGAAAAATCTGTGACCGTATTGTTTTCCTGGAAAAAAAAAAATTAGTTTCTAATATAAATATTGAAATAAATTACTTCATTGGATGACAAGTTACGACTATCATTATTGGTGAGAGACTGGTAATCAAAAAAGAAAAAACATTATCATAACATCATTATTCAAAACTGCGAAAATAAAAAGACTTAAAAATATTAAAGATATATTGTCCCCCCCCCCCCCAAAAAAATTGTTTTCAATGTTTTGTTGAATATGCAATTTAATAGTCACATAATAGGGAGGTTTCGCAACCTTACGAATACGATAACGGAAACGGATATGTCACACAATTGTGAAACTTTTGAGCTGATCCCCATTTCATATTCGTAAAGCGTATTCGTGTTGACGAATATCAACATTCATATTCGTGACTACAAAACGAGTTTAGTTTTTGATCTATTTTTCACATTTTGCATTTGAATCGGGAATGATTCATGATTATAACATAATTATACTTTTATTGAAAGTAATTTACTAAAGTAATTTACTAAAATGCCAGGTCAACTTTGATAAATAGCAGTTATTGAAGTCCTCACTCGCTTCGATGTTACGCTAGGCCTAGGCAGCTAAGCACCAAACAACACGTACCTGCCCTTTGCTAAAATTTACCGCAGTCATATTTTGGACGGCGCCCTTAATATTTCGTTGCCATGCGAAACAGATTTTAACTGGCTTACGAAAAACGAATACGTGTGCGTGACGTATCCGTTTTCTCCATATCAGTTCACTAATTCACTTTGACCAAAGTTTGGATAGAAACAACAATTATTTACCTGAAAATAACTGTAATTTAAAGCAAAAAACAACTTGGCTAGATATTTTGTTATTGGATTTTTTGTTGAATTAAACTATTTATTTTGTCTTTTTATAAGAGAAAACATTATATTTGTTAGTTTTTTATTTTATTAAACTTCATTTTTCATGTTTAATACATTAGGATGTGATTGTATACACCATCAAGATGACGTCTTTAAGTTGTATTGTGGTCTGCCATTTTACATTAATCTTTTACTATTTTATATTTTGATACTCCATGTTATTTACATGCATTGAATTTGTGAAATAAAGTATATTAGTTTTCTTAGTGCACTTACTTTTTACTATAATATCAAGGAAGTGTGTTATCAGTAAATACATTTGTAGGTTTTTCAGGGTTAAAGACAAGGGGGAGATTTGACAAAATTCAAACAATTGACCTTTGGAATTAATATATATTAGGCTTATGATAATCCTATCTGGAATTTGTATATTGATTGTACAAGGAAATGCGATAAATAAATCTATTTTTATATACCACCACACTAATAACTAATTTTATTAGCACTTTCTCTACATCAGTAAGAATTGAATGATCATTATTATTTGTCAAACGATACTGTATAAATATTAAAATTACACAAGTTGTGTTATCATTGTTGATGTAGCACTATCAAGTAGTAATTAGTGTACCCCTTGAAATGGGTAATAGATTCCAACTATTGTAGATACACTATATTTAGATAATATTGAATTATTTTATTCACAGAAATTGTATTATTACTGTCATCTTCTTAGCCTTAAACAGTCCTGACTTTGTTTGTATATCAAACCTGTTAGAAAAAAAAAAAAAAAATAAATAAATAATTTAAAAAAATATTGTCCCCCTGAAAAAACAAAAAAAATTTTGTTCACATTTTGTTTTTGAATATGCCATTTTGATGTTACATAATAGTTATTCACTTTGATCAAAAATTGAAGCAAAACAAATTATTTACCTGAAAAAACTGTAAGTTAAAGCAACATATATTGAAATTGGCTGCCAGCCAATGGCTTTTTGGTTGAATTTATAACTTTAAACTTTAAACTTTTATTTTTATAAATGCAAACCTATCTGTTTATTATCTGCCTCTTCAAAATATGATTTTAATAATCTTCAAATTTCATATTTTTGGGGTACAATACTAAGGTAGAGGCATGAATTGAAAATTTATCTGGCTAAATGCACATAAATCAAATATGTGTAAGTGAAATCACGACAAAAAAAAACAGGAATTTCCCTTAAAATTGTTAAATACAAAATTTGGCAAAAATCTGCTATAAAATCCAAACTTTTTCAGTAGTTAGGTAGTTTAATCAAAGATCTGGTGACTCCCTAGAAAGTGAAAAAACTACTTGGTTGATGGGTATACGGCGGTGGATATATTTTTTTTTATATTACCTAATATTTAAAAAACTGATAAAACTTTTTACCACACTATTTATTTTTCATATACTTTGCAGTCTTATCAATATGCACAACAGTCAATCGCCAATGTTGTTACTTATAAATTGTGCTAACTGGCGACATCACAAGAAACTCTGGTCCCAAGGACGCATGTGGATCTTGTATAATATGTTAGATCTAATCACTGTGGTATACATTGTGACTCGTGCGATACTTGGTATCATCAGATGTATTGAAATGGACACACAGACATACAAAAAGCGTGCTAACGATTCTTGGTATTGTTTTCAATGTGTTCCCTAATTTAATGTTTCGCTATTTGACGCTTCTGACGGTTCTATTTCCGATTTTACTCAGCTGTCACTGGCATACCCAACTACGCTTTGAGACAAGATTTATAGTTTTCTATCTCTATCAGATGTATAAATAAATTTCGCAATCTTTAAGTTATCCAAGCTAGTGGCAGATTTGATTCCATAGTTCAAAAAGCTGGATACGATTTTAATTGAAAAGGTTGTTTACTTAATGACGTATCATTAGGCAACATTTGAATTGATGAACTTGAGGAAACATGCACTCCGGTATCACGTTGCCAATGTTCGTGTTGTAGGTATTAATTGCAGAGTATGCTTGTGGGAATGTTGTAAATGATGGCTTGTGGCATATGTGTGCTATATATGAAACGTATCTATTATTATATTTACAATATTTTTATACAGTAGTTTAGTACCATTTCAGTAATTTTATATTTTAAATGTTTGTGTCTTTATCTTTTTATAAAGGTATAGTTGTTTGTCAGCTGTTCATCCCTCTTTTTTCGCTGTATTGTGCTTTGTGTTTTACTGTATCTCTGTATCTATATATAAATTTACGTAAGGGCAAAATTCGGTAAATCGCGCCTTACTTCTAGAATTTGTACTCGATGGTATATAAAGTTGTTTTGTACTTTCGGTACTGATTTTAACCACCTGATGTAACCCTGTTTACTAATTAAATTAAGTTAGATAATTAGTTATTGACGATTAAAACGAATTTAGGTTCAACGATTTGCCCCAAATAGGGGTGTTTTCCGATCGTGGTATACACTGTCTAATGGATGTCCATCTTGAAAAATACCCGCCACAAAAATGCGAGGAGGCTTCGCATTTTCCTATCTCCTCCTACAATAATTGTTTTTAATAGCTGAAAACCGGTTGAACAGCTAGAGTACAGCATCATAATGTTGAAGACAGGCCGATTTTCTTTAAAGAATACTATTTTGATAGATTTAATATACGATTATACAAATGTATTGATTTGAGATGAATGGAACGTCCCAGAGTTTGGTTTAACACAAGTTGGTAAATTTATGAGCCCTTGGTTTAACACATAAGGTAGGTAAATATATGGGCCCTTTGAGAATAAACTTGCAATACTTTTAACTATTTTTGGTCCTCATTTGAATCGAACATTTCTTACTGTGAATGTTCGTACTGGATGTAATATAAAAATATATACAAATAAACTTTATTACTGAGATTGTGGTTAGGCTCTACTGTTAGATATATAAACACATTATTATATACAAATAAACTTTATACTGACAGTTCCTTCTCAACGTTTGTATTAATTAATAATTACCAATATTAAATATAAATGTCGTAGTGGTGTATCGTGACATTTACTTTAATATTTCAATCGATTATGACAGTGACAGTTTTAACAAAGTATTAAATCGCAAATGTTTTACTGTATTTAGAGGTATATTACTTATAGGCCTATAAAACAGGAACAAAATATTTCGTTACTGAGTGGATAAAGAAAATATTTAAAAAATGTTCCTCTTTGTACCTATCCGCTTTCCCATCCCTCAACCCTAATGTTACATACAAAACACAAATTGGGTTTCTTTAAATGGACTCATTTTGTGATAAGTTTCTCCTTCGGAAGTAATTCCCAGGGTGCTAATTTTAGTTGACTACATAAATCATCGTGTATATTTATTCGTTTCTGTAAACGACAATGTATTATAGTCCTGCGGTACGTACATTTGAAATCGCCAGTTTTGTTACGCTGAAATTACTGTGTATTCGAGAACCATCTGTGGGCACGACCTAGATGGTACGCGAGCGTACCATCTAGTATGTATAATAAATATTTTTTTTTTTCAATAACAACAATTTTTAATATACATCAACCACTATCTTAAAATTATTGTAATGTTCCTATAATTTATAAGGTCTAAATTAATTCATTCATAGTTTAAATAATGTTTTCTTTGTAAACATAAATATTTTAAAGCTAATTATTCTCTTTTTAGCACTTTTGGGCTCTTTTCGAGATTGGATTATTTTGGGTCACTTTTGCAAACTAAAGTGGGGGGCTTCTTTTAAAAATGAATGCTGTACATTTTGTGAATTGTTACTACCATAATGGGATTATGAGAGAAATTACTTGCCAAGTTTACATATTTATGATCAAAATGCCACTTAAAAAATGTAAAATGAATGTACATATATCCGCATCACAAGTTATCTGGCATTATATCACCTTGTTTCTTTGAAATATTCAAATCTCGAAAAGAATCCCATTCTATCTTGAAAAGAAGCCCAGTGGTTTCAATCAAGTTGATTTTGAGATGGGCTTCTCTTCAAGATCTTATACCACTTTCACACCAAAACTCTGCAGTGATCTCCAGAGACACTCCAGGGTCTGTGACAATTCAAATACCCCATTCACACCAATCTTGCAACACCAGGTTTTTTTTTAATAAATCGTAAATACCGTCATCTATTTTATTTGTTTACATAGCGACAGTCATTAGAATCATTTTAATTGATAATATTTTTAATTTAATAATTATTTTCAAAAGTCATATAATGTTTTATTTATTATCAACATTATTTAATAATAATTTTATTATTATAAATAATTAATTTTTTTTAGACCTGCTATATATTTTGTACAAATATTTAAAGTATTTTGAAATAAAACTAAAGCAATTATGGATTGTGTGAGGATGACCTTTTGACCTAAAAACTTTTGATATTGATATCTTTCACATCAACACACCGGTCGGTCCGTTCTCCAGAGAAGTTCAGCTGTTCAACCATGGTGTTTGAACTCCGAAGTTGTTTGATTTTATCGTTCACACCAAAACACCAGAGTTTTGCTTTTGGTGTGAAAGGGTTATTACAGTATTTTTATGTGTTAAGATGAGGTCTTAGGTCTTAGCTTTCAAAGTCTTAGATTTTGAGACATCCTGTAGTAGTGTAGGAAAACAAATACTTTGTAAACAGATGGCATTTTCAATTGCTCATTGAAACCTCCAGGTCTTGGGTTCTTGACATCCTGTACTATAGTTTAGGAAAAGAATGTGAACAGATGGCATCTTCAATTGCTCATTGAAACCTCCAGGTCTTGGGTTCTTGACATCCTGTACTATAGTTTAGGAAAAGAATGTGAACAGATGGCATCTTCAATTGCTCATTGAAACCTCCGCATCACAAGTTATCTGGCATTATATCACCTTGTTTCTTTGAAATATTCAAATCTCGAAAAGAATCCCATTCTATCTTGAAAAGAAGCCCAGTGGTTTCAATCAAGTTGATTTTGAGATGGGCTTCTCTTCAAGATCATTGAAACCTCCAGGTCTTGAGTTCTTGACATCCTGTGTACTATAGTTTAGGAAAAGAATGTGAACAGATGGTATCTTCAATTGCTCATTGAAACTGCCAGGGACATTTCCTGAAGGTTTGAGATACTTTCAAATATTAAATTACTGTATTATACATACCACATAAATATCCACACAGGGTTCTTGCTTTCCCAGATTGACCTGTTTACCATACTCAAGCCTAGCTTCCTGTAACCAGACCTTGTAGTGATTAAAAGCAAAAGGTGCCAAGTTAAAAACCAGAACAACTTCCTTGTCCCTTGAAACATCAACCTCAAAAGTTTCCGGGGTCCAAACTCTGGCCATTTCTGTGTTTGAAAAATTATGGATTACAATTTTTGTTAGAAAAAAATCAGGTTAAGTAAAAAATGATACCAGACTATACATTTACACCAACCAGCGACATGTGTCAGTTTTTAATACAGGCCTCTTGAGAATAGAAACAAATTTGTTATCATCTGTCTATAATGACCAGGAAAACAAATTTGGATTTACTCTGGATGTATTCTGCATATGTACCAATTCAAATCATGTTATTTGCCGGTCAAATTCATGTGTGTGGTATGTTTCACAATTGACAATCATAGACATGGTGTACAATATTCAGGGCAACTAGTTTAACCTGTATTTGTTTAAATCGTCAAAAACTAATTATCTAACTCAACTTAATATTTACTATACTGGATTTCATTTGGATAAATTCTGTACCATTAAGTAAAGACTTTAGTAATGCAAGATTTATTGATTTATAGATACTTGCAGGAAGTTCATTGAACTTCCAACTTCCCATGTAGATTTTGGGAACTAGTTAGTTCATGGATTAATGGTTAATTTAAGGTCAAAGTGTTACTATAGTACATGACATTGAATTTGGTTCTGTGATGTGTGCAAATTATTGAAATAGCAGGATTTATTTTTGGGTAGTTATGATCGAATACTTTAACATAAAACATAAAGCACACACTTAATGAGAAACAATTAAACAAAAAGCAAAACAAATGGGTATAACCTACAGTATTTGCATGAAACATCTTTACCAAAAAATTCAATTTTCATGAAATAGTTTGTACCAAAAAACCCAGTTACACAAATCACATATTTAAAAACTGAATTGAGGTGGTCCATTTTCTAAATTATCTCTTGCTATTTTTGTTTTTGTTACTTTTTGTCTTTTGGACAATAATTTAATTTAATTTATCGATGGTTGACATTTTGCTCACCACGGTCATTGTTATTAATTGGATTGTTCTTCAATTGACAGATTAATTAATTTGTGATAAATGTATATCAATACACAGGATCATGTAGTGGTTATCAACCACATGCTTAGCTAACGGAAAGTGATATCTAATGGTGATAATTAATGAGCTCTAATGCATGTTCAGCTTTCAGTAAACATTTTGAGAGTTTTTTTCGTTGTTGACTGATCACGTTTGGAAATTAACTTGTTGCGCTATCTATAACTTACTGTTCTAATCCTAAGCTGGAGCTTCACATATCATAGAATTTTTCAATGATTTATGAAAGAATAAATTGAATAAAAGTAGTGTGTAATATTTAAAACAAATAATGAATGTTTTGTATTCGTTGAATGGAGAAAAAAAATATTTCATTCGATGAAAAATTGACTGCTCTATTTAAAATCAAATAGTGCAGTCAATTTTTCAACATACGAATATAATATTCTCACCATCCAACCCATGAATATTCATTTAATTGGTATATTACGATAAGTGTCATGAATAACAAACCTTCTTCTGGTACTTTGCAAAAAAAGTCATTAGGACTGTAGAAACAACCTGAAAGATACAGTAAATGTTGAAAAAAAATTTAATTTTGCAAGATGTAAAATCCCAGAGTCTGGTACAACATTGGTAAAAAAAATAGAAGGTGGGAATATACCCATTCATACAGTTTCGTACCAATATTCAAGTATTAGGAATTTTAAGAAAATGCGGAATCACAGAGAAGATACTTTTTACAAATTTGACTAGCAAGAGAGAACTCCACAATCTTTGACAATGCAAAAAATCATTCATCAACATATTTTCAGTATTCTGAATCAACAACTCAGATTTCAATGATTTTTCATCATTTGTAGCTATTATTATATAACTTACTTGGTATGGTGTAACGGGAGATAGCTGGCTTGGAAGTAAATGGTGCCATCTTAATGGTAATCTGGTAAGTACTGTCTGGAGCTAGACTTCTTGCACAGTCAAAAAACATTCGTTTCTAAAATAATATAATTGTTTGAAGGTTTGCATGGTGAAATCAAATGTTGATATAAAGTTTGCGATACACTACGTGTATTAGTTCTGAAAAGAACTGTTGAGCCAGCTATCTCAACAGTTCTTTTCAGAACTAATACACGTGGTGTAACTTTATATCAACAATAATTAAATAACATCGACATAGAATTCAAAAACCTTAATTAAATGTAAACACTATACATTAACAAATTTGTACTCTATATATTATCACATCTTTATGCCTTCAAAATTTTTAAAAAAACAATTTTATTCTTGATCTCTACATACTTACTGTTTTATTCATTGACAACATTAAAGTTGAATTGTTCAAAGTACCATGAAAGTTAAGGTAGAAGCATCCAAGTTTATCAAAATGGAATGCTTGATGCTTCACGCCAATTATCTCAATAATTGCTCCAGTATAAAGCCCTAACCCTTAAAAAATGGATACAAAGTATTACATTTCTGAAACATGAAATTATTTCATGACAAATATCATAACTATATTTTGGAATGTTGATATATAGTTTGCGATATACCACTATGTTGAGTTTTTTTGAAGGTTTGCATGGCTAAATCAATTTATTTTGCCATGCAAACCTTTAAACAATATATAGATTTTAAAACCAAAGTCGCTATCCAATCGAGTTTGAACAATACCATGAAAGCCCCAGTGGTCTAATGGTTAGGACATCTGCATATCAAGCAGAAGGTTCTGGGTTCAAGTCTCTGTTGGGGCGACTTTTTCTCATTCTCACAGATTTCCTCATCTTATCATTTCAAATGAATTAATTAAATTTCAGTATATCACCGAGCGGTTTAGAATTTATTCTGTGCCTGTAATGCCTTTTCCTCATCTTATCGTTTCAAAATATATATACTGTGTATATATGCAGAAACTTTGTACTTTCTCTTCAAAATAAAATTTTTGTTATGTGGAAAATCAAACTGACATTTAGCATTGTCTTACCAGCTGGGTCCACATCAAATGAGATATTAAGACCAGTGACTGTATGTTCATAAACTCTTCCATCGGGATATGTATATGTTGCTGAGTAATGACTTATAGAAACATTCTGAATAGGTTCTACAGGCTCATCTCTCTCAAGGGAAGACTGAAAAAAGTTTGGGCACAAACCTGCAAAAAAATGATATCATGAATTTTATATTTTATTTAAGTTACAGTATATTATAGTATAGTAATATAGTATACCAAATAATCTTGCACTAATCTGAATAAATATTATAAAAAATATATGTTTTATTGATTGAATGCAAAAATACATAATTTAATGAATTTTATTGTTTTAAATTACAGTATATTATTTGTTTTATATACACTACTGTTTTTGATAGTAATCATATATTAAAACATATTTGATTATGGTAATCAACACAAAATTTTCCTATCACATGACACTAAAATTTCAAAATGTTTACCATAGAATTACATATTCCATTCAATGATACAAAAATTCCCAAAATCAACCACTCAAATTTCAATGATTTTAGGGAGTTCTCACTTTTAAATGTAAACTTTTTTGTAGGTCCTTTTTTGCATGTGCTTTTTAAAGTCGGTTAAAATTACAGTTCCAATTACATGACCTTTTGGTACATTTCATCTACTAGGTGAAATCTCAAAATGTTTACTGCTGGTCATAGAATTACATACAGTGTTCCACCATTCATTCATATCATTACATCATTTGTCTGAATCATTTTCCAGCCTTAGTACAATAGGTACCTTTAGTTAATTTCAGTAAATAGCCTACTTACTTTTCTTGTCATTAATTCGGCCCATTGTGTTATTTTGTGAACATATCTGAACATCCCCTTTCCAATTCTAAAATGGGATAGACATAAAACTCCTAATAAAATTTAGCACATACTATTATTATTATGTGCCACATATGTATGGTATTTAAAAGTTAAAACTGAAATCGGATAAACATAAAACTCCTAATAAAATGTAGCACATACTATTATTATTATGTGCCACATATGTATGGTATTTAAAAGTTAAAACTGCAATCGGATAAACATAAAACTCCTAATAAAATGTAGCACATACTATTATTATATGCTACATATGTATGGTACATGTTATAAACTTAATATGGTATATATTGATATATTACATAGCCTATGTAAATATGTGAACGTGATTGGTTGAAACTGCTTTGATACTGCTTTGAGGATCGTAAATTGTATATTTCCTCGAGTACGATGATATTGACTGAGTAATTTTCGCGTGATTATTATGTTCCTGTCATTAAACATATAAAATCTAGTAAATTCTCGAGGAGTTTGATTTTGGCAACACTCGCATTTGGCGATAAATAAACAAAAGTCATCTACTGGGACTCAAGCTCGCGAAGATTAGTCTACATCATCAAGAGACTACGTTCTACACACCGCGCCACTTGCTTGATAATAATTTAACTAAACTATTTAAACTATGGATACATAGTGCCCTCATTTTGTTATTTGCCCTCTATAGATGCAACGAAAGACTGTTTGTGATTGTTCGATACTCACAGTAGTGACCTGGTACGCGCGGCGTGCTGAAGATAAAGAAGACGAATTATTATTTATTCCGCCTACCTGATAATATTATTATTAATGTAATTATTCATGGAAATTCTTCTGTTAATTTAAAAGACCTAGGCCTAAGTGAATATTTTATTGCCAAGGAATCATTAATTAGTAATTATCTGTATATTATTCTTCGTAAGGTAAGGTGAAGGCAACGCCAAACTAGGCAGGCTTATTAATTGCATAATCTACTTGTTGTTGGCTATGTAATATAACAGATATCGCCTTTTATTTCGGTAAAATATAAGATTTGACATCCCTCGGGAAATAATATTATGCTCTCGAGAATTATATTTCCCTCAGCTGGCGCTTCGGGAAAGTAATATATTCAAATCTTATATTTTACCTCTAAGCAGGCAATATCTGTATAATAGTAGGCCTTCACATAAATTTAAAAAAAAAAATTTTAACACTTTCTTTCAGTTATTAATTACTCAATGTAGTAAAGTACTTACAAGTGATTTAAAGAAAAAGTTATTATAAACTGAAAATGGATTGATGTAGTACATATAATATACACAGTATTGATACACATAAATAGTTTGTTTTTTAAATGAACACTTTGTTTCAGTTATTATTACTCGGAACCTAAAAGCTTTGTGAACTGCAGTAAATTGAAATAACCATTTGATTTTTTTCTTTATGTGGCTAGGGTTGGATTTGAAAAAAAAAAAATGATCAGGCACAATTGTATGTGGAGTAGCTTTGCATCACAGAACTATTTACAGTAATCCATACTTGACAAAAATTCCACCTTTTAAAATTGTCTTAAAATGTTTAACTTTTATTGATTTGACATAATATAATTGTGTAATATTTAAATTATCTTTAAAGATCTTTTTATACCATTCCACAAAATGTTATTTTACCTTTCTTACAGTTTATATTGCTAAAAGAGTTTCTCTATGGGAATAAAAAGTTTAATCTCATCTGTCATACTTACTACCTTAAAATTAGCGTGGTCCTGTAATATATAATATATATGTGAATAAATTAACCCCAATTTCTTGCCAGCAGAAACAAGAAAAATATTCAACCGGTTAAATCGATGTTAGAATGACATTAAACCTGGTTTTGCTATGCAACTTTTAGCACGCAAAATAATGGTTTTGATTGATAGCCGATGACATCGCTGACACTGCAGTAACATTTGAATTGACTGCTAGAGCCCACCGCATTTTGGATATTGCTAATTATATTCATCGGCGACCACCCATTGAACCAAACGGTTTAAGAGCACAATTAGCCGAAATGCAGTATTATATCTTAATGCAACTGATGTAACTGACAGTGGAAAGCTTTGCGATGTTAGTAATGCTGTGTCATATCATTACAAGAAATACATGAATTATTCCTTATTTACTAAAATGCATGATCAATATTTTTTTTTTTGGCATATTAAATAGGGGCCTAAAATACTAGTGTACTGGTGAGAAATTGCCTGTAAAGTCATTACCACAGCACTAAATGCAGGTTTCAATACTATTATTAAACCGCAAATCCGGTTAAATACAGGAAACACTTCAAAAGTCATTACAATTAAAACTAGGGTCAATAGGCATCATCTTACTTTCCTGGTTGAATCTAAAATTGTATTGTTTTGAAAAACACACTACATCACCACAGAAAAATACAAAGCACCGGTTGTTAAAGCTGCAATCAAATTAATTGGGTATATGGGTTAATTGGGTATATGGTATTGGGTATATGGGTTAATTGGGTATATGGGTTAATTGGGTACAGTATATGGTATTGGGTATATGGGTTAATTGGGTATATGGTATTGGGTATATGGGTTAATTGGGTATATGGGTTAATTGGGTATATGGGTTAATTTGGTATATGGGTTAATTTGGTATATGGGTTAATTGGGTATATGGGTTAATTGGGTATATGGGTTAATTGGGTATATGGGTTAATTGGGTATATGGGTTAATTGGGTATATGGGTTAATTTGGTATATGGGTTAATTGGGTATATGGGTTAATTGGGTATATGGGTTAATTGGGTATATGGGTTAATTGGGTATATGGGTTAATTGGGTATATGGGTTAATTGGGTATATGGGTTAATTGGGTATATGGGTTAATTGGGTATATGGGTTAATTGGGTATATGGGTTAATTGGGTATATGGGTTAATTGGGTATATGGGTTAATTGGGTATATGGGTTAATTGGGTATATGGATTTAATTGGGTATATGAGTATATTGGGTATATGGGTTAATTGGGTATATGGATTAATTGGGTATATGGGTTAATTGGGTATATGGGTTAATTGGGTATATGGGTTAATTGGGTATATGAGTATATTGGGTATATGGGTTAATTGGGTATATGGGTTAATTGGGTATATGGGTTAATTGGGTATATGGGTAATTGGGTATATGAGTATATTGGGTATATGGGTTAATTGGGTATATGGGTTAATTGGGTATATGGGTTAATTGGGTATTCAGCATACATATTTGTGAGGGAATATAGATTAAGGAATATAGATTGATACAATATTTGCCAATGTTGTAATAGTATACAAATAATGAATGTTTATGAGGTACATATAACTTCATATAAGGTGAAATATGAAACTCTATTTTCACCCTGGCTTCACCTCTGATAATAAAATTTCATATTTCACTGAATGGAATTTTGTTACCCACCACACGAATATAAAAGCAGGTAGACAGATAGACAGTGCCTGAGTGATTTCCAGAAGGTACGTTCACATTTCAATTCTTTAACATCAACTCTAAAATTACCCTATGCTAGTAATGTTAAGTTGATGATGAACCGTTTTTGCCTCTAGCTTGCAGGGTAGGCCAACGTAAATTCCATGAAATACCTACTGGATCTGATCTCAATTCTTGAACCGCTTTCACTTCTAGTGGAAATCACAACTCTGATTGTTCAGAGGGGGGATATTTTTTTTAGTGGGAAATTGTCCCCCTTACTTTTCAAACAGCAAAATCATTAAATTGTTGATGAAATAGAAAGTAACAATGACACACATGACGTAATGATGTAATTTCAGAAAATACAGTATCTAAGAAGAATAGATTTGATGTGAATATAACCAGTGGCGCATCAGGAGCTGTGCCTAAAAAGTGAGTATTTAAGCCTGGTTCCCATAAAATCGCTACACCGTTTCCACTGAAACGGTACACGAGCAGATGTCGCCGACGCGCATCGGGGAGGTCTCCCCGATTCATCGCAGAAAAATCGGCAAAGTTCAACCATGTTGTCGGCGATGAATCGTATACACGTACCAAAGAATATTTAGCGATCGCGTACTAGATCCCCGATAAATTCGAGCGTTTCCATAGAATCGCTACGCTCTGTCGGTGTAGCGATTTTATGGAAACCAGGCTTAACCCAAAATAATTGTATTCTTCTTGGCGAAATTTGTATCTGCTCAGAAATCGATTGAAACGACCTATAGATTGCTCAAAGAGCCAGGCTTCTGGGGGGCTTTACGGCCCCGTGGCGCCCAAAGTTCCCTGCCCCACCCCTCCCCTACTTTTAAAAACCGATCTGCACTTCAAATTCAAATAGGGGTAGCTCTCTCCCACCCACAAATGTATCCGATCATATTCATAATGAGATACTTTGTATAACCAGGGAGTTGTTAACAACTCCCTGGTATAACTATCACATACAGTATTACCTAACTAGCTATAACAAACAAAGGTAGGCCTATACTGTTTTTAGTCAGGTGCAACGCGACTCTACAGCTCACTATGTCGGTCGATTGGTCAGTCGGTAAACACTAACTTGCGACTGCAGCCATGTATATGGTCTTGTTGTATAGTCATATGTATAAGAGCATAATAGTATTAATACGTCAATAAAATCTACATTTTAAATTGTTCTTTAAACATCAAATAAGTTAAAACCACGAAATCTAAACACATAAAAACTCAAGGACAAGGTACCGTAAATACTTTAAATACATTTTAAAATCGCTTGCTTACCTCCCAAGAACAGTCTTTATGACATTGAGGGGTGTAATCGCCTTCTACCGAGCATACAACCAATAGCAGGACAACCAACGGTCTTACGACCACACGACTGCACGTATCGGTAAACATAATAGAAGCCGTAAAAAATGTCCCTGTCAAAATTCGATAAAGAGAAAAAAATAACTCAAAAGTACTTTTTTCAGTAATAAAAAGACTAATACCTAAACTTCTCCGTTACTTCCCTTATCATCACTCAAGAGAAGAGTAAAGTAATAAACTCGCAATGCTCACACAACCAACAATATAATCAGCTTGCATCGTTTCCTAGTAGGCATCCTATTATAGAGCTAAGGGAAATCCCCTGTTTTACGTTACACACAGAAGGCTGCAAGTGATGTCATTAGATTTCTCGGATGAGGAAATCTAAATATGGAACGCTGCGGTAATCTCTTCTCTGTGGTCACAATACGAGTGTGTGAAAACATCACGGCAAACTGTGCATGCATGGAGGCTATACCCGGTAAGCACAATTATATCAGGGAGTTGTTATTAGATAATAATAATAATAACTCCCCGATTATATTAAGCCTATAGTTTATATATGAACTTTTCTGGCTGTTTACTTTATCGTTTTGATTTAGCTTTTTGCTTTTTATTTTTGTATCTCCATTGAAGATCCAGCCACTGATACCCACAGCATTGTCATTTTTTTCAGTAATTTGCCTTTGGATTTATATGTAAATGTTAATAAATAACTATAAAATAATTATTTATAATTTACATTAAAATATGTTTTAAATGTTAATATATATATGTACTAAGTACAAAGTACTGATTTCATTTGTTGCTAATGTTTCCTTTAGATTACTTTTAAATGTATTCCATTTTAATAAGATAAAAGCATTTCTAAATCCATGGATAGTAATGCATCCCAAAGTCTACAAGACAGTTGCCTACAGGTAAGCAAAATGCAATGCACTATCAGTCCGAGATTTAAGTCTTTTAAATGATAATATTTCCTGATGACGATGATTGATATTAATCAGTTAAGTATTCATTGTTAATGAGTACATCTTTTTTTAGCTGAAGAAGTTTCTGGTCATATGGCTGTTCAAGTCGACGTTGATGCAAAATCATTCGAGTTGCCCTTTCGCTGTAGGCCTATTTGTTCTAGAATGAACTTGTGCTTTTCGCGATATGGGTAGGGCCTACCATAAAATGCAACAATACATGAGGAGAGACAGAAGTGCTTTGCCGATCTGGCCAGAGATGAATCTAATAAATCCAATGGTCTTGTTACAGGCTGTAGTTTTTTTTAGCAACAACATGATAGTCCTATGTAAGATCATCTGATGAGATATGAGCGCATAGAAGTTTCAGGTGTGGCATACATTATAGTTCCTTGTCCAGTATTTTGTTATGCCTCCAGGATGATGGTAAAACCATGAATATATTGAACTATATAACTTGAGGTCCATGATGATAAAACGACAAAAAAAATATGGTATATTTGATCATATCTCTGATTATTATGAAACAGTTAGTTTAAAATAGATAGTTTTAAATAAATCAGTATGAGATAATGGGCTAAAATAAAAATATGAATACTAAATTTATTAATATTGATCTGGTGTTTGCTGACTTTAAATTAATTTGTACCGGGGCTCACCCATAACCCCCATACTAACTAGGCCTACACTAATATCTCTCTAGACCACCGAGCTTGTGATAGCTCAACACATTTATACAAACTTAGCAGGTTCAGAATTAAATTACTGAATCAGCTTACGCTTCAACCTACAAAGAAAGGACTCGCTATAAGGACTAGGTTAGGCTAGGCTAGGCCTACCTTAGTAGGGTAAATTGGGCAGCGGGACGATTCGGCCCGGGACAATGTTCGACAATGTTTTTAAAATGTTTGTTTTATTGCATCTTTATCCCTAGTATAGTAGTAATACTAGGGCCAGGCCTACCATAGTCTCTCCGAAAATAAAGTTTGGGGAAAAAAGCTTATTTTATTAAGTTATTTTATTAAAAGGCATATTAGGCCTAAAGCCGATAAATTTAAGAAGTGTGCTGAATCGTCTCACTCAGAGCCGATTAGTACCGGGCCGAATCTATTTATCGGCTTTGATGATGAATTTGTCGATGTTTATTCTTAAAAACGAAACCGTGTAGAGTATCAACAGTAACATTTCAATTGTATTGTATTTAAATATAGGCCTATTTAAATTGAACGTAATTTTCACCAAAAAATGCATTAAATATACTAGAGGGTGAGCTCGCTTCGCTCGCTCCCCCTCTAGGAAGTGTAGACGATGGTTCTCGGAATGATAATGTTCTCCTTATACATTTTCTGTCGGTTACCATTATTGAAAATGCTTGACATTCGTAAAACTGAACTACTTTGTTTCACAGTGTTTTAGATGATTAATAACATTTTAAAGTATAGTTTTTATTGTTTGGTAGGGCCCTTTGGGGAGGCGGAGGTCATTTGAGGGAGGTGCTTATTCGAGGGATATATGTTAAATTTGGTAACATTTATAATCAAATGAAATCTTCTCATAGATATGAAAAGTGGTAAAAAAGAATAACAAATGCTTGGTAAATTGCAGATAACAGTGCGGTGAATTCTACTACAAATAGTATAATTGTGTTATTATAAATATGTGGATGGACGTTTATTAGATAGTTGGGTTGTGGGGGTGGGGGGTTGTTATTATTCAAAGTGATGTTTTATTGGAGGGGCGTTTATTCAAATGAATACCATCCTAATAATTATTAATACATTATTTAATTTAATCATCTTTTGAAAGAAGACATTACGGCTTGCAACATGGGCAGACATCTCGGTCCTAACGGGACACAGGAAGATAGCCTACAGTTATTCCTGCAAGCTTACTCAATAAAACTCAGCTATCGGGATTTCACTCGACAAATGTCTTATCAAATCTCCCTATGTAATTTTATAATACTGTACTATTCCCCACAATATATTCTGATTCTTTATGGCGAATATTTAATTTGATCTTTATTAATTTGCAGTATAATTCCTATTATTTAACTACTGTACCTTCACACACGTGTGGTATGTTTTAAAATAAACAAAAAACTGAATTGGCTATGATTAATGGCCAATTTTTTTTTCGTCTTCCAAACCTGTTTCCAGTCACCTTTAGGGTCAAATCTATTATTTTAACTACTCCCTTGTGTACAAAAGAGAGAAAATATTTGAAACTAAGGTGAACTTATCTTAAACCCGGAAATTACTTTGACCGGGAAGAATTGAATTTGAGAGGAAAATCCAATGTTGAAATCATAAATGTTGTTAAAAAACTCTTTATAATATCTTCCTAAGATATAAATATGGAACAATAGCGTCGGCGTGCACACTAATGTTATCAAATCTACGTTTCGCGGTACATCTCGGATAGATAAGGTAGGTATCCAAGGCGGAGATTTGTAGAGAAGTTTTTGCATTGTGCTCGCCTATGTCAGAATTAACCATAATTTATATATAGATGCATTGACCTTGCATTTTAGTAAATTACTTTAGTAAATTACTTTCAATAAAAGTATAATTATATTGTAATCATGAATCATTCCTGATTCAAATGCAAAATGTGCAAAATAGATCAAATACAATACTCGTTTGTAGTTACGAATAAGTGACTGGTGATATTCGTCAACACGAATACGCTTTACCAATATGAAATGGGGCTCAAAAGTTCACAAATGTGTGACGTATCCGTTTTCGTTATCGTATTCGTAAGGTTACGAAACCTCCCTATTAATGCCATTGTCCAAACAATTTGACCTTGACTTAAACACCTTTTGTGCGTTAAGCCTGATGGGTCCTACTAAACACCACCAGATACCTACCAGAGCAACAAATCCTACCACCAGATTATTAATATTATGAAATGATGATGTATGTACAGTATTCTGTATAATTGGTGTGTTTTGGTTCTTTTGAACTCTTTTTAAATAAAAACAGGTAATGTAATTGTGTTCAAATTATGTAGACTATCTAATTTGTTCATTTAAAAATCATTAAATGAGTCAAGTCAGTTTTCTTTTTCTAGAATTGGCCACCATGTTATTGTGAGTAAATAAACTTTTTGTTTGATTTCAGGCCAGATATAATCCAGACAAAACCCTTGATAGCTCAGCTGAATGTTCAATATTTGTTGGAAGGTTAAATTTAAACACAACTGAAGAAACTTTAAACACGGTTTGTTAAACTTTTCCTGATACTGTATGTCATGGAGGAAATGAATAAGAATTTCCTCCATAATTATACAGATATTGCCTGCTTTGAGGTGAAATTTAATAGGTGCATTTGATTTATTTTTCCCATGAGATTATACTGTAACATTTGAAGTACACCGTGTACCACCAGTATGCTATCATAGATTTTCGTCATTCAATCCTTAAAAAAATAGATTATATGACCGTTACGGTAATTTATTCCAGACGTTACATATGTTTTGTGTGAAGAACTTTTGTCTGATTTTTTGATGAAATATGTCTTTATTCATTTTCCATTTATGGCCTCTAGTTCTGGACCCTTCTACTAAAGTAAACAGATTTCTGGCATCTATATTATCAATATTGCTGCAAATTTGTAGTCGCATACATTTTCTTCGTGCCTCGCTGCCTCGTCGGCGTTCCATAGATATATCCATTTTATTTATTAATATTAGAGCATGTGGTTTGAGATGTGTGAAAGAGACAACCTGAAAATAGTAATGGAATAATAATATTAGTTTGAGATGGTACTGCAGGTTGGTGAAAAGCAACACATTTATACAAACTTAGCAGTTTCAGAATTAAATTACTGAATCAGCTTACGCTTCAACCAACAAAGAAAGGACTCGCTATAAGGACTAGCTAGCTAGGCCTATAGCCTATAGTATAGGGGGCCTAGTAAAGTAGGCCGGCGCTAGTTCCTAGTAGGGTAAATTGGGCAGCGGGACGATTCGGCCCGGGACAATGTTCGACAATGTTTTTAAAATGTTTGTTTTATTGCATCTTCATCCCTAGTATAGTAGTAGTACTAGGGCCAGGCCTACCATAGTCTCTCCGAAAATAAAGTTTGGGGAAAAAAGCTTATTTTATTAAAATGCATATTAAAGCCGATAAATTTAAGTGTGCTGAATCGTCTCAGAGCCGAATAGTACCGGACCGAATCTATTTATCGGCTTTGATGATGAATTTGTCGATGTTTATTCTTAAAAACGAAACCGTGTAGAGTATCAACAGTAACATTTCAATTGTATTGATATTTAAATATATTTAAATTGAACGTAATTTTCACCAATAAATGCATTAAATATATGCATTGACCTTGCATTTTAGTAAATTACTTTCAATAAAAGTATAATTATATTGTAATCATGAATCATTCCTGATTCAAATGCAAAGTGTGCAAAATAGATCAAATACAATACTCGTTTTGTAGTTACGAATAATAAGTGACTGGTGATATTCGTCAACACGAATACGCTTTACCAATATGAAATGGGGCTCAAAAGTTTCACAAATGTGTGACGTATCCGTTTTCGTTATCGTATTCGTAAGGTTGCGAAACCTCCCTATTAATGCCATTGTCCAAACAATTTGACCTTGACTTAAACACCTCTTATGTGTTAAGCCTGATGGGTCCTACTAAACACCACCAGATACCTACCAGAGCAACAAATCCTACCACCAGATTATTAATATTATGAAATGATGATGGTATAAAAATATATGATGTTTTCTACTTTACTGTACTTTTTACTTTAAATCAGTAGTTTCTTCTTTTTTTTTGCAAATGTTTAGTAACTTTAATTGTAAATTGGATGATAAAAAACTCAATATATGGAGAGCAAATGGACTGCAATAGCAGTTGTGTATGATCCTCTAAAGGCAGGTAGCATAGATGGTACAGATGATCGAGCTCACGATAGAGCTGTAGAAAGAGCCTTGAAAGTATGTATTATACTGTATAATTAGTGTGTTTTGGTTCTTTTGAACTCTTTTTAAATAAAAACAGGTAATGTAATTGTGTTCAAATTATGTAGCCTATCTAATTTGTTCATTTAAAAATCATTAAATGAGTCAAGTCAGTTTTCTTTTTCTAGAATTGGCCACCGTGTTATTGTGAGTAAATAAACTTTTTGTTTAATTTCAGGCCAGATATAATCCAGACAAAACCCTTGATAGCTCAGCTGAATGTTCAATATTTGTTGGAAGGTTAAATTTAAACACAACCGAAGAAACTTTAAACACGGTTTGTTAAACTGATACTGTATATCATGGATTTATTTTCCCCATGAGATTATACTGTAACATTTGAAGTACACTGTGTACCAGTATGCTATCATAGATTTTTGTCATTCAATCCTTAAAAAAATATATTATAATATTAAAATATCAGTTAAATATTACCTATAGTACCAGATCACAACATATTAACAAATTAGCATGTAAAATGAAATGATCCAATGTTGCTAATCTTTTAAATTATTGTTACTGTTGCTTGTCTGGTCAAAGTGTCAAACTTTAAACTACCCTCTCCAAATACAACAAATTTATTCATACAGATTTTTAAAATTTGATTTTATGATGAATTCAATCCAAAACAATTATGATTCATACAGTATTTATCTTTTACCTTGAATATTTCTTCCATAATTATACAAATAATGAATGTATATTAGTTTGATGGTGAGAATATTTTATGAGTTTCAAATACATTGTATGAAAACTACAGTTACATGAATAACAATACTATATATGTATTATGACTGAAAAGTATTTATATTTTACTACCTTATTTTATTATACACTTATTTCTTATTTAGCTTTTCCAAAAATACGGTGAAATCAAACGCCTGCGTCTGGTTCGTGATATTGTAACTGGTTTTTCAAAAGGCTATGCTTTTATTGAATATATTGATGAGAGAGATGCGTATCGTGCAATAGACGAAGCAAACTATATCTACATAGATGGAAATGAAATTTACGTTGATAAAGAAATAGCAAGGACACTAGAAGGCTGGATACCAAGGCGTTTAGGTTGGTGTAGTTGAACATGTTATAGTGTAATTACTGTACATCATGCTGTTTTATGATGGGTTTTTTAAAGAACTAGCAGTAACTCGTCTTTTTCTACTTTAATATGTGGTTATATACTAATTCGCATGGGATGAGTAAGTATAATAAAAGTGCACTCTTATAATATAAAAGTACTCTGACAAATTATTTTTTTTTAAAAAGCTCAAAAATTAAATCAATACTGGATATGAGACTTTATGGGACTAGTTTTGTTTTTTTATTTGATACTTTTTATTTACACATTTCGCGGATTCAAACATACTAAGCATTGATATCAATGGCCACAGCGTTTTACCTACTGAGCTAGCCGTGGTTCATTCAGTTCAGTAACTTATACTGTGCTTCTTTGTGGGCAAATTTTAATGTAAAATCTATGGAAGCACTAAAGCTGTGCTTCAACAATGCCTTACGCCTGCTCCTTAATAAACCTAGGTCATGCAGTGCCAGCACCATGTTTGTAGAAAACCACATCTGCTCGTTCTACGAACTACAACGTAAGGTGGTGTTTGGCATGTTGTGCAGGTTAGGGAGGTCAGACAATATTGTCATAAAATGTATTCATGAATTTGCTTTTCCTTCATCCAATCTACATAGTAGATGGATGAAGCTATTGTTCTAACCACGTGACTATGTCGTGTAGGTTTTTTTTTTTTTAATATATATATATGTATTTGTTATATTTGCAATAATGTACACTAATTTGTTACTGAACTATGGAGAATTTTTTTTTTTCCGAAATAAAAGATGAATGAATGAATGAATGAAAGGATACAGTATGTTTAATTAATTTAAACTTCTACTATGCAATCAGTAAATACGGTTGGCCGGCTGACAAAACACTGTTTTACTTTAGCGGCCTGGCATGGTGTTTATTTTTTCCTTAAAATTCAGGAAAGTGATATAGCCTATTGTGTGTGCCCCTCAATAAACATTGGTGTGCCAAATGTGAGCACGTAACCTTCATTGGTTTCGGTGGAGATATGTGAAATTATGAGAACAATTTAGTAGCATTAATATTTGGATAATAAATATATATCAAAAATGTATTTTTTTAGTTTTTGATAAATTAATTAAATTGTCTAAAATTTATGTTAGTGTTTTTAATTGTACCATGTGTATACTAGTATAATTAGTTTTGCCTGCATACACTATAAATCTGTCGATATTAGATAAATTGTATAAAAATAAAAATAATGATATTGATGGTTAGTGCAGCAAAATTAGGACAAATGCTGGAAATAATATTTTCAAATTAAATACACTGTAACAACAAATATATTATTTTGATCATTTATTTATGTAAAATAAATATTATTCAATCTTTATAATAACTAATTTTTCTATTAATATTGCTTCCAGGTGGTGGGTTTGGAGGTAAAAAAGAATCTGGCCAACTTCGATTCGGAGGTAAAGATCGACCTTTTAAGAAGCCAATCGTACTTAGTCAAAAAAGAGAAGAGGAACATAAGTATGGAAGAAGAGATAGGTATGGTGTAGATAGAAGAGAAAGGCAAAGGTCTAGGGAACGAGACAGGGAAGAAAGAGACAAAAAACTAGATAGAGATAGGGAAAGATACAAGGATAGGGGAGAAAAATACAGGGATAGGGGAGAAAGGGACAGGGATAAGGGAGAAAGGGACAGGGATAGGGGAGACAGAAATAGGGATAGGGGAGACAGAAATAGGGATAGGGGAGACAGAAATAGGGATAGGGAAGACAGAAATAGGGATAAGGGAGAAAGGGACAGGGATAAGGGAGAAAGGGACAGCTATAGAAAAGATAGAAATAGGGACAGGCATGGAGAAAAATAAGGAATAAATATATAGACTGATTGAAAACGAGGATGGAAACAATGGGATACAGACAGAAATCAATTTAAAAACGGGGTTTACATGATTGAATATCAGATACTGGTAATTCTTTTTGAGGGTTGTTTTTTAACCAAACCAAACCTAACCATAATTTTATTCATTTAACTTTATAATTAAAAGTACCTTTTTTCATGTATAAATAATTGTAAACATGTATTAAATTTGTTTTATGTTATTTATGTCAAATTTTCATTCTTGTTGAGTCTTTAGTTGGTTCGATTCGAAAGGATTTAAAGTTTTTTCTCTGCTGATGATCTTTTACGACCACTGAAATGTTAATTCTGATTCATGGAATATTCTTATATGGAACCTCAGATTTAAGTTTATCAACTTACATAAATATCTATGTGGTATATAATTTATAGCACTTGATTGACCATCCAGAGGCGGGGATTAAAACACATTGTTTCAGCGCCGTGCTAATTTACTTTTTATTGGAGGTCACCATTGCCGTCGCTGTCTGTAAATTTCTAAAAGTTGGGAAATGAATTTCCTATTTTCACATGAAAAATAAAGCATTTTCGTGGTCCCTGGATGTAACATGATATTGATGTGTGTATCGTACCCATACAGCGATACGATACATACAAAGGACACCGCCATACAACTGCGTAGGCCTACCTAATTGTTTAGATCGCTGGCAGTCAGCGTAAAAAAGGGAATGCCATGGTTACCTACAGTATCTGTGGCTAGTATAGTGTATCATCATCATAGAGGATGTTAATAATAATATAGTACACTAACTGTGGTAACTGTGGTATACATTAAAGCAATTTTTTTCTAGGCCACCCACCCAACTGTATCAATACCTATTTATATTTATATATTTAATTGCCTCAACAAATTGATGTAAATAAATATTGAACTGTAATAAGCATTAAATTTTGTGCTTTTTTCGGGGCTTCCCCTAGATGTACGTGCGTATTGAACGCAACGCAATCAAAACTAAATACTGAGTGAATGTCGGCAACAAAATGTTATATCTACCTGTAATTAAAAAGTAAAATCGTTTTGATCATTGGTAGCATGCTACATAATGAGAGTGTCATTTCCTGCAAATTAGAGGTGCCATTTATCATGAATTTTATGTGCGAGAGTACCATTTCCGGCCATCTGGAGCGTCGTTTAACAAAGTTTGCTTCGCCACAGGTCCTGTCGACGGCCCTGGACAAGCAAATTTTTATAAACAATGACTTGCGCGAAGCGCCCTGTTGTGACGCTTTTACTCAAAATAGGCCTATAGGGAAAATGTCGCCCTTTAATAGGCTATTATTTATTATAAATGTATTAAAAATTGATATTTAAACGTATTTCCGACCACCTATTTTCAAAATCGCCTCCACCATTTTTGGGGCTGAGTTGGTTTGTAGCCTACTGTACAACTTCTGTAACGTAGGCAATATTTCCCCATACTTCATATGTATATGGCAAACAGTGCTGGCACATGGGTAGTGTTACAGACTAGTCTCTGCATGCATGTATACGAAAATAGCAAAGACATCTTGAATTTAATAGGTAATAAAAAGGAAATATCATTTTATCAATAACATACCATTGTTTTGATTGTAAAATGTTTTAAATTTTGGCCTAGAAATAAGTGCATCTTATTATACATCAGCGACATACAAAATATTATTATTTCAGTCTCTGTATGCATCTTATACACAGGTGCAGCAGGTACTTTTAGTATGTGGTGATAAGTCATATTTTTTCCTAACCTTCAATATTGAAAGCCTACTATTTAAAAAAAAAAATGTATATATTTAAAATTACCACCATGATAAACAGCTGTTTTAAAGGATAATGTTATTGTTTGATGAGTACAAATTATATTATGATGTTTGAGCTAAATATTTTACCAAAACAGGATTAAGAAACAACCTTGTAATTCTCTAAATGTCCCATATTTCTCAACTCTCAACTAATACTCTAATACAAAATGTGTGTAAAATACTAGAATGCAGTTAATATTGTATTTGGAAACTGATTTTAGCTGTGAAATTCTGTATAAGTTACAAATCGTTACAATGCATGTTTCGGAAAATGTAATATAAACTACGGTAAATAAATATGTAATAAATGCTCACCTGCAATGTGAATTTAAAATAAAATTTCATGACCAATTTTTTTTGTTGATACAAATTAAAACTTAAAGAATATCTTATTATAACTAATTGTTTTTACTCGGGGTACCCGAGTCTAGGACTCGCTCATCTTCTCCTCTTCTTCCATCTGTACACTATTGAGAAAAAAGTGCAATTTATAAAGTACTACTCCTCCCTTATTCGTTGTAGTATTGAGCTGGGATTTGGCATGAATATACTACAGGGACATGTCCTCAAAGCTATAGAGCCGGATTTTTTTATTTCAAACCAGATGCAGTCATATCACGTCTCGAAGATGGTATCGCACATTTCATACTTTTTTGTTAATTAATTTGTTTAATTAGAGAGCCACAATGTGTGACACACACCACAGCGTTATGTTGTTATATGCGGCTTCTTGGCATAGTGGTTATCACGTCTTAGTTACATGCAGAAGGTCCCTGGTTCGAGCCCGGGCGAAACTTTTTTTTTAAACTTTATGGTGAAAAGTACTGTATACGCAATGATATATTATTTTTTTTTTTTTTTTAATACTTATTTTGTGTAATCGGTAATTATCACTTTTACACATGTTTATTTTGCTTTGTGCTTATTACCATATTTATTTGGAATTTAAATTTGTGCTTTTCTCTATTTTGTAACATTTTTTAACTTTAAAAACTTTACGAAATCGCTTCCTTTACTGTTGGTGTGTGTCTGTGATGTATATGTGTATGTGCAGTTATGTTTACATTTATATATACCGTATAAGTATATAATATTCCCAATATACAAGTTTTCAATTGTATTTTTTTTTTCAATTGATAGATACTTTCTTGGGTTTCTTTGCCTCTTTTATTTTTTATATAACTGAATCACCTTTTTCATACATTATGATTTACTGTATTATAACTCTAAAAAAAATATAAAATATCAGAAATTAAAATGTTTTTTAGTCAAATATGAATATGAAAGAAATAAATGTTTATTTGAATTTAGAAAAAAACAAACTGGAAGAAAATTATTTGGATTATAGCAGTACAAATCTCGCCACTTTATTTCCTATTTCCATATTTTACATTCTAGTCCTTTGCCTTCTATTCATTTTCTATGGTTTTTAAAACCAGTTTCATAAAAATCTTGAAAGCTGTGGTACACACAGAAACACAAGAAAATCATGTCACATGGTAGGAAATTGAATCTAATTTCCTTGAAACCCATTACTGTATTTGATTATAAAATATAACTAAAATTGAATTAATCATGGCGTCATTTGTCATTCACATTTGTGTTTCAAGCCAGCGTCATATTTCCATTGTTGAAGGCGCCAATATATTGCAGTCGATTCTTTCAACCATTGAGGGTGCCATCAAATTACTTTTGGTAAACTTATAGATTACAGTCCGTAACACTTAGATGTCAACAACCAGTATTGTACAGGCACTGTTGAGGGTGGCAACATTTTCAATTTAAAAGGCTTAGAGCGACGTACAACCACCCAGCCTCAACAAACATCACAGTAAAAGCCTGATAGTCAATTTACAACCACCCATTATGAGCCAATGTGGTACAACAAGAAATATATGTAATTGTCTTGGTCGAGTGGGTACTGTCTACATTCAAGGCACAACCACTTTGTGCCAGAGTCCACCACAAAGACAGGATCTACTCCATCGCTGTTCCCATGCCATCATTTTTGGTGTATTTGAAGGTGATTTCAGTAAAGATATACACGAACATCTAAAACATAAATAGTTTATCTATTACATTATACAGCATCTATCTTATACATATTATATAGTCATTGACCATAATTTAATACATGTAAACTTTTTGCACAAGAATTTATTTGAGTTTTATTGATAAAGCACTTGTCTATGATAGATAAACTAAGAATTTGTTTTTCTGAGTCAAAACTGTTGATCAACCAATATAGTTTCCCATCTTTCAGTTTAAAACTAAATTTAAATATCGATGCATTATAGTATATAATATAATAGTAAAAACAAGTTTGTATTTTACCTTGTGCAACGCTTGAGTTCCTCAGGGGGAGCAACGCCTAAATGGAGTCTCCGTACAACATCATGTTTCTGGTGGATTTTGTCAGTCAGTGACCTAGTGTTTACTTCTGCAGGATGACCTGGGCTAAAGGTTGCTACTGTGATCATGTGACCTGGTGGGTTGTCAAATTGAAATGCCATAGCTTGCCTACTGTGCAACTTGCCAATAATTCCTAGAGGATTAGAATTTGTAACAAACTATATCACTATTAATATATATTTAGGAAAATTGAAAATTGAATTTTTATTTAGATTGTCAATTACAGTAGTAAGTCAAAAATCTGTTCACAATACATAACAATAAACAAATGATGCTATACAAAGTTTATTAACTTAAATTGGAGTTATTTTGACACAAGACAGGATTTGAACCCAGCATCCAGTAATGGGTAGTCAAGCATCTTAACAATGAAGCCAAAACTCCACTCTGGATGGCAGCAGAAATCAACAATAATTGGACTTCCAGCTCAGTTTTCTCCAGAGAGAATTCACTTAGAAAAACTAATTCCCATACTCGGTTAGCTTGACTGAGAATAATCATGTGTGAATGAAGTTTAAAAGACTGACTGGTGTGAATAAACAGTCTAGCGTGACTGATAGCTTTTACTTCCATACCTTCTGTGACTGGTTGGTATTCCATACTACGGATTAGTATCTGGCTTGGGAGGAGGATACACTCATCTAAAAAGAAACAAATTTAAGTTTAATTGTGCACTTAATTATCTAAATGAAAAAAATTGAAAAACTTGAATAAATTGAGATACTGGTACAAGGAAAATTGAAGTCCTGTAAATAAAAAAAGAAAGGTTTTTGGAAATACTGTATATTTAATTACACACATTCAAATAATATATATATATAAACACAAGAGTATATATATATATATAAAAACCTACCAACAATGGAATCTTCCAGTTTAACATACATGTCATCTACACTACTGACCCATATATTAGTGAGTAGTTTGTAGAGTAAAGAGAGACCATCAAGCCCAGCAGATGTGACAGTGAAGACAGGTAAACATAAAGGCTCTTTCTCACCAAACACTTTAATAATTACTAGTAGTTGCCTTAGTATTAACAACGTGCTAGCATCATATAATATGCTAACCTGTACAAAAAATAAAAACATTTGGAATGAATAACTCAACTTTGCTGTATTTGTTTTTCTATGCTGGTGTGACTTTATACATTCTAATTCAGAATATTGTAAACACTCCTCCAACTACAAAAAAAACTATAATAAATGTTTATCTGAATTTTTTTAAATTTAAATTTTCTTAATTGTGAATTAAAACACTGATGAAAATAAATTAAAAATAATAGGCATACCCCTGGCTTTGTGGTCATCTGACCTTGAACTGGTACAGTAGCGAGAACATAGAGGGCATACTCAGCAATCCACTGTGTAAGTTGTTGAGTTGACCTAAGTAGTTTTTTATCCACTGTTATATCCTTACTATCAATTTTTTGTAGAACGCTTACAATGTCAGTATCACCAATTGCACAAGCAGCTTAAAAATAAAATCGTAGTTAAATTAAATTCATTAGAGCTATGTGTAAATAGAATGAGCTGATTTTAATATTAAAGTGAAAACATTAATTTATGCTATGATTTTACTGATGATAACGACAGTAACGTAAATGCTACTAGTACTAGAGGGGGTAATGTTGTCTGGTTCCGTCCCGTAAAAGTTGGTTTATGAGAGATAGCTCCAACAAATCAAATAAAAATAAGGTTCTCTCTAGGCCCAGTAAGAACTGTCAATTTATTTGATTTAAAATTGAAGGTTAGTTAGAGCTGACGGGTCAGCTAAATTGAATTCTAAGACTTTCTTTTTGTGTTTCATAGGAGGTGGGCTCGTAGCATGCCTACCGCTAGCTAGCCTTTATTGACTTTTTTTCCCATCCAAACTCCAATAGAGAATAGAATGGAATTTTGCTTAAAAATGTATTGTCCCCCAAAAAACATGTAAAATTAATTTAAAAAAAAACAAATTTTGAAAAGGCCACTTCACAGTTTTAATCAAGTTAATCACTTACGTAGAAAAAAAAAAAAAAAAATGTTTTCACTTATAAAAAGACAAAATAAACAATTAAATTCAAACAAAAACCCATTGACTTCCAGTCAGTTTACAGTTTTTTAGGTAAATAAATTGTTTTTTCAATCCAATTTTTGGTCAAAGTGAATAACTAGTATGCGACATTAAAATGGCATGTTCAATATTTTCTCAGGGGGACAATATATCTTTACATGGATTGGCTAAATACCTGATAAAGATCTAATCATTACCTGTAATTCTATCACAGGGTGTATTTTCCAGACCACTGGCTGATGTTAATAGTGCTTTAAATTCTGTTGCTATGGCGTTGAGTAACAACTTAGAATGGCAATCTACGGCTTTACCTCTGCCACTTGATGTAAGTCTAAAAAGTGTTATCATTAGAAATAATTGTAATGAACAAATAAAACTTAGAGCTTTGTTCTCAGTAAAATTGACATGCAATACACAAGTAATCTGATCACCCTATACATTTTTTAAAGAAAAATTGTAAAACCAATTGTAAAAAATTGGTAGAACCAAGTGTTGCTTGCAATGGACTGCACCTAATCCTTCATTGCATCCTAGTGGGATGTAGCTAAAATTATCCAACAAAATATATTTCAGAACAAAACAGTGTTTAACCAATTGACTTTTAATTTTTATCTAAACTTTTATCAAATAGGTTGATCGTAAGGTGTATTACATGGTATTAAATATATCTCAAAGTATGAGCAATGACTGTTGGAATGGCGTTATATAAATCGAACGATTGATTGATATATGTGGAAGTAATCATCCTCATATCCAAATACAGTACAACACATGTCTATGAAATACCGTCTGTTAAACAAAGCTTGTTGTTTATCTACAAAAACAAAACAAGTCAAACATGGGATGATGATTGGTCAGAGTATGGTATTAGTAGTATTTTAAAAGATAAAAATCAAACCTATGTAAAGTTGCTTTCATTGCCAGCAATCTGTTAAAAAGCAAAGCTTGTCTTGCAGGATTCTGACGCTTATACACTTCAGTTAATCGATCAATCACCGTCTCTACCATACCTAAATAAACATCATTTTAAATATTTACCACAATTTAAATTTAAATATTACAGACCAGATCAAAGCTTTTGTCAAAATTGCTTCCACAGTTTGGTTTATTTTTTCTATAGGCCATGATGCTTCATTAGTGTTGATATCAAATGTTAAAATACAACATTATTGTATAATAATGGAAACAGGTATACTATGAAGATGGGAGTTTATAAGCAAAATCAACAAACATGTATAATATCAGCAAACAGTGTTGAGGAAAAACTGAATTAATGTTATAAGTCATGTCTGCTGGGTTGTAAAAGGGGAGGGGATTTTATCTTGAAAAAATGGACAATAATTGCTGAATCTTCAGCATACTGACCTTTTTCTTGCTTTATTTGACATTTTTTTTGCTTCTATTCTGAATTTTGTCATGTTATATATAGATTTTGGTTTCTTATATCCTACTAATTAAACCTAATCTTACCCATAGAAATAGTTAGCATAAGATCCCACCAATCACGTCCTGTTACTAAGCAGTATTCTAATAGGTTAACCACCTGCGCAATGGTATGAGCTCTATGGGCACCTGTAAGAAATTAGACATACATTAGAAACATCACAAAATCTTTGAAGTATTCGGTATGGAAAAACAGAGACAAATTTTGTTGATTGAACATGCTCTAATTAAGTCGTGTGAAATTAAATGAATGCATGGATCAGATTTACCCAACCTTGATAAAGATAAATTCTATTAGATTATACAAATCTAAACATATCCTATTTTTTGGGGAAAAAAAAACAAAATACAATACAAAAATCATACATACATTTTCTCCTTTAGTGAGGCCCAAACTGACATTCTTGATCAGTATGAATGATAGGGAGTACTGTTTCAGACAATCTTCGGAACATTCGGGAAAAAGACCCCACGAAAAAAATTTCTTATATTCTCACCTGCATCAACAATTTGTCCAATCGTTGGAGCAACTTTCAGAAGACAGAGGGCGCCCATTTTATCAACGCCAATCATACTACAACACGTGCTTGACATAGTAAGACTAACAGTATAACAAGCACTCATTGGCCTTTGACGTTTAGCTAAAAACAATACAATATTCAACATTTCAGCATGAAAATAAAACTCCGAAGTTGAATAAAAATACTCAAGTTATATTACCTATATTTAGTCAAACGATAACATTTGTTACCACACCGTTAATTTTTCGTAGTTTTTTAAAAATTTCTCTCTATTTACAACATTTGTGTAGAAAAGAATAGAGATTTTACTGTGTAATTTGAACTATCCCCCACTGATGATAAGAAAGCGCTTATTTTCAACAAGCTCTTGTAACACAAATAAAATTCCAACATTTATGAAACATAGGGGAAACTATACATCAATAATTTAACAAGTTTAAAACATCAAATAAAAAGTATATGATTTTATGATTAATGTTAAATAATTTATTAAAAATAAATATTTTACCTTGTGGACTTGAAATATTTTTAGCTCCTTCATATTTTAATACTTTTACTGGTTTCATTGAATTACTGTGAAATACAACAAAAAGAGTACTTGTGAGTAATCATATATATCAACATCAGTAGTTAAAGAATAAGGACCGCATTTGCATATAATGTGATTTACTTATTTTCAGGTTTCTACAAGCTGGCACACAACCTTATTTTATTTTAATTTTACAGTGGACGGCTTATAAAACAATTTTTTACTCATGGCCTTTTAGTACATTCTAAAATATTAGTAGTAAAAAGTTGTTAAATTCATACTCAAATAATTAGATTAACAATACTAAAGTCATTTTTGTAACAACCTACCACAAGCAAAAGAGAATATAATGAATACATATTAAAAACAAACATTTATCTAGTAGTGGTAGGTTAGGCCTAGCCATTAAAAACATAGACTGAAAAACAATCAAATAATATTTTGTCAATTGGATAGATAAGTACAATATTATTTGACTTTTTTTCTATTTTGTTTTTCTATCTTATAGTATATTAAAGATGTATTGTCCCCCAAAATCATGAAAAATAAAGATTTTTAAAATCGGACTTTGAATAGGCCATTTTGCAGTTTTAATGAAGTTGTTCACTTCCATAAGAAAAAAAAAGGGGGGAAAAAATTATTTCACCTATAAAAAGACAAAATAAACAGTTAAATTACCCAAAAACTCATTGTCTTCCAGACAATTTGACCATTTTTTGCTTTAAATTACATTTTTCTCAGGTAAATAAATTGTTTTCAGACCCAATTTTTTGTGAGAGTGAATAACTATTATGTGACATTAAAATAACATATTCAACAAAAAAATTTAAAAAAATATTTTTTTAGGGGGACAATATATCTTTAATTCGGTACTTTGCAAAATTGTCCAGAATTGATTTCTATTTTGGGAGAACACTGCTGTAAAATGTAAAGTAAAAAAAATGTAGTTAAATTTAATTATTATGATAAACTTGTGTGTATACCGATGCAACAGTTTAATGTTTCCATCCATAAATGCAGCTGCAATAACCATTCCAGGTCCATTGTACATTGACGTCTTGGAAAGGTTTAACGGCAGTCTTGGAACAGCGAGGGCAGTAATAGTAGCATTGTCACAATGCGATGTCATAAAAACCCATTTCTAATATTAAAAGCAAACAAAATTTACTCAATAAGAAATCAACAAAAATACTAACAAATTAAATAAATTGAGAAAGGAATCCATTCATGTGACCCACATATGGTTACAAATAATATTCAATAAAGTAATATTATATTACAATTATTCATTCATTTAAACCCTTTTTGGAAAATTTACAAGAAAATCTTTTTACCAGAGTAAGAGGTTGTTGATCAGCTGGCATTGTGTTATCAAATATTTTATGCAATGGAACAGGTTCCTTGCTAAGACTCCAGCATTCAATACATGTCCCTCCAGAACCTAAACAGGTCAATAAAAATAGGAATATTAAATAGTTGTTACGCATCCATCTATAAACCGTTCACATCACATGAACCTCAATCCTATGTGGAAATGTTTTGGAAACCTCACCTGTTACTGTAACCAGAATTTTATCACCAGCTTCTCTGTTCATAAAGCGGATATGGGAGATAGTATTATCTAAATATTAAAACAAAAATTACAAAGTATAAAAATAGGTATCAATGCAGTCAATGAAGTCCGATCATGACTTATGAAAATATTGGTTGCAATGCAATATATTAAAATAATTATTTTAAATATATTTGTTACTTTTCTTACAAATTGTACACTTTTTCGAAATAGTAATTTTGGTTACTGAATTTTCATAATCCATATTTTAAGCAGGGCTTAAACTCAACAAAAGCGCTCCAAGAAACAGAACGTAACTCAGTAACACAAAATGTCAACATATACTCAGATGAGTTGAGTTGCACAGGAAGTTCTACTTCTTCCGGAAGAATCTAGTCGTGACTAGTAGCGATCAATTTTATATTACAAAATAAGCGCTCACACACACTGGTTCCTATTAAAACTCTGTATTGCATCGAGCATGCAGTATAGTAACCACTACTATAGTACAAGTTACCCTCAATTACAGTGTCATCAAAGCACTTGCACACCAGTTGCTCTTGTGCAATTAGTTCTGAACTAGTTAAGTTGTGTGTGGACATAAGCCTAAATAGTATACTTGCAATTCAACTACCATATCCTGCAATATTTTCTGCACTTACATTTTTCTTTTGTAACACTGTTTGTACAACACTGCGGATAAAAAGATGGCAGTAGTTCTGTTTGTATATTCAGCTTATCTAGTATATTATTAAGGAACTAAATTCAATCTTTAACAAGAAAAAAAAGGACATTGGATGTTACTGTAATACAAAAAGGTAAGTTACAAAACATTAAAATCAATTTAGAAGATCACTATTTTTTCAAATAGTTGAATGGTTGAGTTTTATCAAATAAGTTTCATGCTGTTGAGTTTAGAAAAAGGATACTTCCAGACTCTGTAATATTTACACTATATGTTTGTATTGGAGAACGACAGCTTCCATCTGATGTTGCAACAATCAGGGGTCCACCTAATTAAGAACAATTATTATTTATGCTGTGACAATTGGGCAACAATGTTTTTTTTAAGAATTGGGTTGAATAAGAAATTATGGGTTTTTTAGTTTATAGCTTCAGCAAAATTCTCCTTCATATTGTGATCTAAAAGAAATTCAATCTTTTTTTTAGATCATGAAAAAATCTTTTTTTAGACTCACTGTAGGTAATCAATGATCATTTCCAATCAAGTACATTAGTTCATTAGTTAATTACAGTATTTCCGATAACTTTTACCGTCAACCTAACATAACATTACACAAGGTAGCATAACTTACCGAATGCAATATCACCAACTGCTGCATGTGATCTGTGTGTCCCAAGACATTTATTTTCTGTGATTAATTTGCCACCTTCCAACATAACAGTAACTGACACCTATAATAGAACATTATGCAAAATATTTGAATATTATGTTAAAGGGATTATGACAAAACACCATATCAAATAACATTCTATTATTATATATGGGCAATCAAATTTTGTTCTCACAAAAGAATTTTGATAGTGTAGACAGAGCTTTATATAACCTAAATGGTACAAAATGGAAAAAGAAGCCTAATAAATAAATAAATAAACAATGAGTTAAAACTCAATATCCAGCAAAATTGAGATGCAACATTGCAATGGATGGTTTAGATTAGTAAATAATACAATACAATATAACTTTAAAACTGGAAAGAATGATATTATAAAACTTGGAATCTTTTGGTTGATATGTGACATACAATCAGACCAATTACAGAGATAAAATCAGTACCTCCTCATCTACACATAAACTTATAAAGGCAGTATTAATGAATTATATACGTATAGTATGTAAAATGTAAAGAATTTCAGCAGAGTTTTGGTTTAAGTATCCTCAGTGATATAATACACATGTACCTACCAGACTAGTTGATGTTACAGCAATCCAACCTTTTACTGGCTTTCCTCCGACATTTTTAACAGATGGTTCACAAGTTATTCTTGAGAACTTCTCATGAATATTAATCGAGTCCAATTTGTCAACATTGTATAACAACTGAAAACGTTTGATAAAAATATATTTAAATTACATCTAAACAATTTTTAAAATATACAGTAAAAACAGTAGTAGGCCTATTTATGGAAATACTCAATGCTGCATTACTTACATTATGGATACTGTAACATATGGTATGAAAACAGCTTATATATCACGCAAACGATCACCTGCTATGAAAGGCTCTTGTTACGTTTCATAATAATGTATAAAAACAGGCTTGCAGTATTTATCAATATTAATACCTTGATAGGGCCACGCAACCAATCCGCTGCTATGACAGGCTCTTGACCAATGTTATTTTTAGTTGTTAATTTCCAACTATTTAATAGTAACTGATCCATCTCCCAGCAACAACATGTTCCTCTACTATCTGTTGATAACAACTGTGTTCCTGACCCATTCCATTTTAAAGATGTGATTATCTCCTTGTGTCCAGAAGTTATACTGTTTAAAAATGTAATTACATGAAATTATTTGCTTTGTTTTACAGCTGAACATGCTGTTACAGATATTATGTTAAGTTTTTATCATATGGTAAAACCTTAAAGATGAAACACAAAAAAATGAAGGTCAAAATATTCTAAATTTAAATTGGCTATATCAAAGCAATATTAAAGTTATTCACTTTAAGTCGAAAATTCGAGCCAAAAACAACAAGTTTACGTAATTAACAGGTAAATTAATTTGATAACATTTTGCCTGGAAAATTGTCGCGAGCGTAAGTAAACAAAGATTTCAAACCACGAGTATGCATTATGCATGATGCTAATTAGGATTGTTTACAACGTCATGGTTGAGAGATGTTTTCACACAGATCGCGAGGAAGTTTTTATGATTATAGGCCTACATACAGAGTAGCCAAACAAGCGCGTTGCATTTATGAGAAAATGTTTTGATCGAAAACTTTGACTGGAAGTTATTTTTTGAACAAAAAAACATCTGTATTTCAGTTAAATTATTTTTTTTCCGACTAATATTTGGTGAACGTTAATGACTATTATGATACTTCAAAATGATGACCCAATTTTTTTCGAAATATTTTTTTAACCATTTTTTTGGAATTAGTCAAAGGGACAATACATCTTTAAAAAGAAGATGAAAAGAAAATAATTAAAATGCAAAACAAAATTATAGAGTTAACGTGGAACATTTTAATTACACTTATGAATGCTGTTTATGACAAAGGACTTTCTAGTTTGAACGATTATATCTGCATTTATCTGGCATTAAATCACCTTTATTCCTTTGATATTTAAATAGTATTTTGCCCAGAATATCTATAAAAAAAAGCCCAGAGATAAATTTTTATGGTAACTTTGATTGGTGGAATGATTATTATCAATAATTATTGAAACTTAACAAAAACTTCTGTAACAATTTCCAGTTTCAGCTGGTAAGAAAATGACATTAGTTTTTAGTTTCTTGTAAACTTTATTCAATCAATCAGAATTTTTTTTTAGTCATAATTACTAATAATGATATAATAACATGTATAGTATAGTGATTTTTACACAAATATGTTAATCAAAATTTATTTACACACCATAGTTAATAAATATTTTTCCTCCCAGAAACTGGCCCATGAATAGATTTATAACTGTAACTACTTGCCTGTATATTTCCCATGGTCTGTCAGGATCGAGAATATGTATGTATGTATTGGTGACTTCTCTGTGTTCAACTGGTTCTTTGCAATTGCCAATGGTTGTAAAAGCTACAATGTTTCGACATGACCAATCACTTAACCCACTTCCTAAAAGTCTCTTGATCCTAATAATAAAAAAATAATAAAATGTTAACATGCCGGGTCAACGAAAATGCTACTTTTCCGATTCGTAGTAGGACTAGGTCTATATTACCATGGAGTTACTCCATGATATTACACATGGTTCGGTTGTTGTAGTGTAAAGTTAAGTAAGTAATTAGGTACGGGCCTAAGCTAAGTTACAATAGTGGGAAATACAAATAATATTAGCTGCTACTACTGGTACTACAGTACTACTAGCCTATGCCTACTACTCACTAGCCAGCTAGGGTCACGCCTACTCTAACTGCACTAGCTAGGCTATCTAATCAATACGATAAGTTTTTATTTTCTAGCCCAATCATCGTAACGTTAGCGAGTATTCTCAGATTTCAACTGCAGCGCAAAAACTGATATTCACCTGTACTGTATACGCGGACAAAACGTAGGCCTACATCCTTGGGCCTAAGCGTTAAAGTTAAAAAGGTTAGCTAACTGGCCAGAGACTTAGAGATAATAAAAACGGATATATGCGATAGCCTAGTAACAACAATAATACATATTTAGCAACATACCATATATTTGTATCTAGTTTTGGCCAATCTGTAACAAAAACCAATTCCATCGTTTAATTTTAACTGCCGACCACACACACACACACACACAACACACAACAAACGCAAAAAAAAACATAGACTAAACTATGACACGCTGTCAGTGACAAACGTATATACGCTTGAAATAAAAACAAAGCTCTAAACGTCGTTTTCTGTTTTTTTCTATGTCTGTGAAGGCAGAGAGTTGTTTGAAGGCAAGTGAATGACTTGTATCGACCTTGGTTAGTTATGAAAAATAAATTTGAGAGAACATTAATGAGATAAAGAAATTAATTCGGACACTTATCGCAAAATAAGAAATCATACCGAGAATAAAAGAAAGAGAGCATCGGAAGACACAATAAATGGCTGTAATGTCACAGCTACTTTGGGAGTAGGCCTAAATCAAACAGTCACCGCACAAAGTTGCATCAGACTTTAAATTGTCTATACATTTTGGTAGAGTCTAAGGCAAATTCGATGATTGCAATGATTAAGCGTAAAGTATTTTCTCATACAGAGACAGATCAAGATATATGTTTCTTCCTCTAAGACCCTTGTTAGGCATTTTATGGTCTCCCAACTTGAAGATTACATTATAAAACTTTAAAAAGTGCAAAATAGAGCCATTAAGTCAGAATTGCAACAGCTATCTGCTGATGAATGGATACACGGATTCCCTACCATTACAACAGATTATAGAAGAGAACGCTGTAACGGACGTTACAACCTTCTTTTCCATGATCGGCTAAAAAAAACAGTCACTTCCTCAGAGGCCACTAAACAATATACTAAAATCCAAGCACAACAACAAAACAAGAGACACTTTTTTTGACACAAGAATCAGAGATAATTGAACGCACTACCACATGATATTATAGACAGCACCACTATAACACATTAACATATCCAAGAGAGGAGGAGGCAGTCAATACGGGTACAGTATTATCTCATTTGCCTCCTGATTCACTTAAGGTAAGAACCAATATACTGTTACTTGATTTGGCCTGGCCGAATTAACGAGCAAGTTTCTTAACACATAAAAGAACACGACAATTATAGGTTAAGATCGTTTTTAAAGAGTCCACATTTGAAGAGAAATTGCAAATTAAAGCAACGTATATGCTTAGATGTGGTTCAATAAACCCAATTAAAATGTACTAAGTAGTAGTGTGCGTGAAATAACAACATTGCGTTTAAATTGGAACATATACAGAACATGATGATTATATGATTCTCAGAAGGAAACGAACTAAAAGTGAGTATTTTTAGTCTACAGCTCACTATGTCGGTCGGTTGGGGTCGGTCGGTTGGTCGGTAAACACTAACTCGAGCACGCGACTGCAGCCATGTATATGGCCTTGTTTTATGCTGGATAGGATGGATTAAACAATCAGGAACGGTAAGATGGCTTAGCTTAATTTGTTATCAAATAATGAAATTGCAATAATATCAAAATATAAAAGTAAATTAATTATTTTGATCATATTAATAACTTATAATTAAATTTAATTAGGCAAATCATATAAATACAGTTTGTCCTTCCTGTCGTCCTTGTCGTGTTTGTATCGTCGTACATGTTCGTCTCTGTCAGTAGCTAACCTTCACATTATGCTTATTATTATTATTTTTAACTTTTTTATTCTTTCTGGTGGATCCAGGCTTAAAGCCCCTTGGGGTTTAAATGGTATTCTCCAGGCATAATGCAACTATTATTTACTTAATTTCCAACCACTTGTATCTTTTATATTTGGTATATGTTTGCATTTTGTGAATAAATTTGAACTTGAACTTGAATAAAAGAAAAGGAGAAGCACAAAATTATTTAATTTTTAAAACCCATTTATGATTCTTAAGGATGTATTGTCCCTTGAAACACAAAAAAATGAAGGTCAAAATATTCTAAATTGAAATTGGCCATATTATCAAAGTAATATTAAAGTTATTAACTTTAGTATTAATTCACAAGTTTACGTAATTAACAGGTAAATTAATTTGATTACATTTCGTATGGAAAATCGTCGTGAGCGAAAGTAAAAAAAAGACTTTAAACCACGAGTATGCATTATGCAAGATGCTAATTCGGATTGTTTACAACACGTCACAGTTCAGAAGGTGTTCTCACGCAGATCGCAAGGAAGTTTTATGATTATGCATACAGAGTAGCCAAACAAGCGCGTTGCATTATGAGATATGTTTTGATCGAAAACTTTGACTGGAGGTCAAAGTTACATTTTGAACAACAAAAAAACGTCTGTATTTCAGTTAAATTATTATTTTTTGGACTAATTTTTGGTGAAAGTTAATGACTATTATGATACTTCAAAATGACCTACTTTTTTTCGAAATCTTTTTATTTTTATTAAAGAGACAATACATCTTTAATCATTAGGAGCTGAGTTATAAACTAGAATATTGCACTGTAAATCATGCAGAACAGAAATAAATCCTGAGAAAGCTGGATGGTCTAAACATTGCTTAATTTCAACGTAGGTGTACAATCATACCAAAATCATTCATTAAGGAAGAGGTGTTGCTTTATATTTGGAGAATGGTGTAGGCATATCAGGGACCAGTTTTGAGATTTGAGATTTATATGGAAGAAAAGTGTGTATGTATGTAGTGAAATCAACACAACTAAAAGTTATGTGAGACGATGACGAAACATTTCAGTCAAGGAGATATGGGATGTTTTGTGATTGGAGACTTTAATTCAACTATGGCGAGATTAATTTAAAGAAAAGCACTTTTTAAGGCAGGATTACTGATGCTGATTTTGAAATCTTAGTGTCATTAGTGATGTTTCTGTGTCTACCCACTGACTTGTATGATTAATGATACCGTTTTGTGTCATTGACGTCCAGTATTTGTTCACTAACATTCTGCTTCCAAAGACTAGTGACATGATTCTAGTAGAGTTTATAATAAGAATATACCACTACTCTCTAAAAAATACGCTACCGGTAAGTAAACTAATTAGAGAGAAATTAATATGATTGCTGCAGTATAAACAAAATGATGGTGTATCTGGCAATGGGATCGCATCTTGGATCCGTTTTATGATTGAGTTAGAACATTTAACTATAATTATTTTAACACTTCACAACTTGCTTGATGAGAAGTTGCCAGTTAAATTTAGCATTAAAGTTATCCTAAAATATTAATAATTGACAGTTCTAATAATTTGTGTCACTACTCAAAGAGGCCTTAGCCATTCACCGCAATAAACCATCTTTGAATTGTGGTTTGAGAGCATCAAAAAGCTGTTGTTTATCTGACTTTTAATTGTCTGTCTGCCTCCTTTGTTTTGATATTCTTTGTAACACTCTGTATGGATAATTGTTTATGTCTCACATTTACATACTTAGGCATAGTATTATAATTGTCTTTGGAGTATTGTTTATTCCTAATGATAATCAAAAAAAGATCGAAACGTTAACAAGGCTTTGCGTGAGTCAGTGAGTTTAGTTAAAGTTAAGTAATGAGTTAAAATCTTTCTCCTGTCCCAGAAAATATACATTCGTATTTCTTAAGAAAGCAGCAGAAGTTATCACTAATCCGCTAACAAACGTATAAATCTGAAACCGTGATTTGGTAAAAATCTTGACAAATAAACCGGGCAGCTCAAGTGTTTGCTCACTAACAAAGCTACCACCAGAAACAAGTCGTCGAAAGTCACGGAAAAAGGAGTAAGGCTGGTGGAGTACGTAAACTCCAACTTAGTGTAGGCCTAAGCCCTTTTTATTATACCATTTTAGAATTTGGAAATGTTAGGTCTATATCTTTAAACAATAAAGTTGCATTGTTTAGATATCTCACACGTTCTTCATCATGTGTAATTCACCAATTAAGTTCAACCGGTTGGATGAATCTCTTTAAAATTGAAGGTTACGATTTTAGATAGAAGGACGTATAAATGTGCCAATAGTGTAAATGGCAACGTCACATTGTGTTCACTTAATGTAATTGAAGATAACATACACTTCCTATTTGATTGTGCAGCAAAAAATGACATTAGAAAAACATCAAATGCAAAGTTAAATTAGCAGCACCGTAATGCAACATTTATGTCAATCATTAGAGACATTCCTCTAGGCCTATTTGAAGAATAGAAGAATTCTCTAAAGAATACGTATGTAAGGCATGGAATAGGAGATCTCATTGCTGAGTGTGTATTTTATAAAATGTTGTTTTGTGCTATATAGTGTTAGAACTTATTGTACCGTAATTGTTTAACTAGTTGCGTGGTTTCATTTCATTTAATTTATTTGACAAACAACACACATAATACCGGTATACAATGTACAAAGATGAAATTGGTCAGGGACTGCTAACGTAATACGATTACTGTAACTACAAGAGTCAGCAGTCCCATGATCTTAACTAAAATAGGTTAATATATAATTGTATAAACAAATAAAATATAAAGCTGTGAGTATACAGAAAAAAAAGAACAAATATGAAATACAAAAAAATTGAATTAAATATACAAGAAAAAAGTAAGATTCAAGATAATTCTCATGAAGGAAAGAGTCAATAGATGATAAAAGATTTGGAAAAGATTCAGTAACAGCTAATTCGCGTAATGAGGAAGGTAACTGAGACAAAAGATTAAGGAAGCGGTTTATAGGAGAATTACGAAGGGCCAAAGTTCGAGAAAAGAGATGATTAAAAGTAAGGTCTTTAGTATGTCTAGGATTGATAGTGAGATTCTGGATGACAGAAGAGCAGTCAGTAAAGCCATAAAAAAATAAATTGAAAAAAGGATTTTGTTGCGACGGTTTTCAAGAGACATGAGGTTAACCTGGTAAGGTATGTTTCATAGAAGTGTAAAGTATTCTTTGAATATTCTAGTTTCAATAAACATTTATTTAAGATGGTCACAATATATAACAAACAATATTTCAATAAACAATAATCAACGATTATTATAAGACCATCTTAGGAATCAAAATTAGAAGTAAAACTTGTCTCACAATGACCCCTAAAATAATATTAATAATTCAAACAAAATAAGAACGGTACCGTATAAATATACACATACAACGCATACAATTCAATAAATTATACATTCTGTGATTTATTATTGTGTTTACTTAGTTTTATTTATGTTTTGGTCGCACTTTCACATGCCAGGTGGCACTGATACAAAGTTCAGTACCATGATTACATTTATTATTATGAGACAAATAGATTCGCAAACTACTAGCCATTTTACCTAGCATTGTTATTTTATATCCAATATTTTTACTAATACATTGAGTATTTTGTTTCCAAGTTAACATTTCATCGATTACGACTCCCAGATACCTTATACTATCAACTTGTTCTAATTTACTGGTTCCAATTTGTATATTTAAATCATTACTGTCAGCTGTATGATTGTTTCTTAGTAACATAACCTTTGTTTTTTCAGTATTTATAGAGAGGTGGTTGTCATCATACCATAAAATACCAATGTTATCAATAATTATTTGTAATGAATCATTTACTATCTTAGCAGTATCACCTGAGGTGTAAACCACAACATCATCAGCAAAAACGCTGCAAGTTCCATTTACTATAGACTGCGAAATATCATTTATGAAAATGAGAAACAAGATGGGTCCCAGGACACTTCCTTGTGGAACACCAATATTGATTTCTTTAAGTGTAGATTTGTTATTGTTACAGTATACAAACTGTTTTCTGTTTTTTTAAGTAATTACTAAACCAGTAAACAACATTTTCATGGAAACCATATTTGTAAAGCTTAAATAACAAAATTGAGTGATCTATCGTGTCAAAGCACTTGGATATATCTAAGAAACAAGCGCAGACGACCTCTGAGTCATTAAAACTTTCTAACCAATCATCAACTACTCTGTGCAAGCATGTTACAGTAGAATGGTTTTTCAAAAAGGCAAATTGATCAATGTTAATTAAATCAAACAAACTAAGAAAAGAAATGATTTGTTTCTGAACCACTCTCTCTATAATCTTTGCGATATGAGCAACGACAGATATTGGTCTGTAGTTGCTCATACTGTCTTTACTACCCTTTCCTTTATATATAGGAGTTGTCCTTGCTACTTTCCAATCAGCTGGGACAAGACCAGACATGAGAGAGAGATTCACAATATGACACAATGGATAAGCAATGTACGGAGCTGCTAACCTTAACAATTTACTATCAAAATCAAGAACATCTAAAATTTTTTCTGGCAAATTATAAAGCTTCCTTTTAATGGTATTTACATCAACATTTATAAAATTAAAGGAATATTCACTAGGTGGATTATTCCAACTTGGCAGCGTATCGTCAAATGACTGCGCCATCTTAACTCCTATGTTGGTAAAGTATTCATTAAAATGTTCGCAATCAATAGTTTTACTAATGTTAGATTTCGTTTTACTAGTTAGTTTATTTAGTTCGTTCCACATTTTTTTTTGGATTATTTTTATATTTTATATTTACATTATTAAAATAGTTAAATACTTTGCTTTCTTAATGTTAGTGTTAACCAGATTTCTAAGTCTTCTATACTCAGTTTTTAATCCTGGATTATTAACATTTACTTTGCTTTTAGTATAATCTCTTTTGTACATTAACTTTATAATTTCAGGAGTTATCCAGAGAGAAAATCTATTTTTTATTCTTGAATTTTTTATAGGCCCATGTTTATTATTTAAATTTAGAAAGCAATTTTTAAACGTACCCCATGCATTGTCAACGTTATTAATATTGTGAATATTTTGTAATTTCTGAGAATGGGAAATATCATGTAAGAATGCCCCTTCATCTCTATAATATATTGTTTTATGTTTAGCTTCTTTTTCCTTAAATTTTAAACAGCTGTAAACCATAAAATGGTCGCTTAAAGCTATTTTAGCAACACCACTTAAATAGTGCTGATCTGGAATTGTTGTTAGTACCAAATCAATACAACTTGATGAGTGTGATGTAACTCTTGTTTTATCATGAATCAACTGGGTCATTACAAACATGTTTTCGATCATATTGATAGGATTTTTCGAGAGGTTCTCATTTAAGACACAATCAATATTAAAATCGTCGAGTAGTACAATTTCAGTGTTTTCCATACCAACTTTTTCAAGTAAATCAATAATTAAGTTAAAATATTCATAATTTGCATTTGGAGGGCGGTATAAACAGCATATTAAAATATTTTGACTTTTTTGTCCTAATAGCTCCAGCCATACAGCTTCCAGATCATTTACATATAAATCAGATCTTTCTTTATAAGATATGGTATTCTTAATATAGATGCTAACACCACCACCTTTTTTTCCAGAACGATCTTTACGGATCATATTGTATCCATCTATATCTACAAACCCATCACTGATGCCCCCATGTAGCCATGTTTCAGATACACATAAAACATCAATTTTTGCTTTTAGTGCTATTATACGAAACTCATCAATCTTATTTATAATACTTCTGGCATTAAGATGAGCTAATTTCAAACCTTTACAATTTGATAATTTATCAATCAGATTTTTAAGCCCAGTAACTGTTTCTACAGAACTTTGATATGTGTCCGGATTGGCCGCAATTGTAGCATCTTCTATTGTTTCCTTGTCTGTATCCTTGTCTGTATCCTCTTCCGTTTCCTCTTTCGTTTCCTCTTCCGATTCCATTTTGCCTACGAAAGGATGTATCGCATTCTGTCCAGTTCTCAAGTTGGAGATTGCTCAAGAGTCGTTTTACTCCAGTTTCAGACAAGTGAAGTCCATCAGAAGATAAAAGAGTGCTCTCGAAAGTGTTGTCTCTATATTTGAAGTTGTCAACATTATTAACGAAGATTACGTTACTATCTTCCGTTACCGTCTTCATTATGTTATTAACTGTTTCAAGCTTCATAGGGTCATGATTTCTGTCCAAACGTGGTGGTATACTGGCTATCTTCACTTTATTTGCCTTTTCCTTGGCAACTTTTATGACATCGGTAAAGAGCTCAGTTATTTCATCGATGGACTTGTCCGATGCTATGCAGTGGTGGCGCCAGGATCTTCCCGACGCGGGAGCTACATTCCCCGACGATGGGGCTATGCGAGCGAAGCGAGCAACACTAGGCTGGGGGCCAGGGGGCCGCCAAGGGCCCCCGGTGGGAGTCCAGGTGGCGAATCCCCCGGAAGCAACGCGTTCTAGCGTCATTTGAGGTCATTTTAATCAGATTTAGGGTAGCCACTTTTTCCATTTTTTATAATGCATAAATAAAATACTGCGTGCAAAAAAACGATGCGCGATGACTGTTTCAATCCATATTTTTCAATTTAAAAAATTAAAGTTCAAAGAAAATTTAGAAAAATAGAGTTGGAGGTCCCGGAAATTTGACTTTTTATACTTCAAAACATGAAACAAAATATATAAGTCCCTATCATGGTTGTGACTGAGCTAAGAAATGTTTGAAAAATAGAGATGTTAGGTCCAGGAAAATGCACTTCTTGTACTTCGAAATATGACCAGCTTTATTGTTGGGGCTGAGCTAAGAAAATGTTTAAGACTAGAGCTGCAGGTCTTCAAATAATTGCATTTTATACTTTGGAAACATCAGGCCTAGAGACTTTAAAAACGCAAGCGTAGACCTTTTTCAGTAGGGGAAATAAGTTTATTCCTCCCAAGTGTATGCGTGCGTCCATCTGGACTTCCGAGTAGTGAGAAATTCATGACATACAGGACATTGAAACTTTAATAACTTAGCTATAATAAGATGTTGGCTAAGCGAAAATGGCATGTTTTTTTGTTTAGTAATGGATGAAATATTTATTTTAGGTGCCCCACGGTACAGAAGGTTACTTGTAAATTAAAAAATTGGTCAACTTACGAACAATTAACATAATTCGTTTTTGCGGTAGTGTGGCGTACGTCGACACAGTACACGACGTAACCGTCGGTAAACTTCGCCTGGAAAATAACTACATTACACATTTTGGTCCCTGGATGGAACTTGATATCACGCGTCTCAACCCAACGTTGAACGATTCGTACAAAGGGATACCGCCAGACAAGTGCGTACCTAGCTATTGTTTAGTAGTAGTAAGTTAGATCGCTGGCAATAATGAATGCATATACATTGCATAATATCACTCTGACGTACTCTCACGGTCAATGAAACGTCGCGGTTTTCTAGGCGCTGAAGCTACGAAGTGAACGCGAACGCTTTTTACTGTATATTATATTCCCCGACAAAAAGTACCCGTGTTCACTTCGGTAACCGTCGGTAAACTTCGCCTGGAAAATAACTACATTACACATTTTGGTCCCTGGATGGAACTTGATATCACGCGTCTCGACCCAACGTTGAACGATTCGTACAAAGGGATACCGCCAGACAAGTGCGTACCTAGCTAATGTTTAGTAGTAAGTTAGATCGCTGGCAATAATGAATGCATATACATTGCATAATAGCACTCTGACGTACTCTCACGGTCAATGAAACGTCGCGGTTTTCTAGGCGCTGAAGCTACCAAGTGAACTCGAACGTTGTTTACTGTATATTATATTCCCCGACAAAAAGTACCCGTGTTCCCTTCGGTAACCGTCGGTAAACTTCGCCGGGAAAATAACTACATTACACATTTTGGTCCCTGGATGGAACATGATATCACGCGTCTCGACCCAATGGTGAACGATTCGTACAAAGGGATACCGCCAAACAAGTGAGTACTAGCTATTGTTTAGTAGTTAGCTCTCTGGCAATAATGAATGCATAAAAGTGCATAATAGCCCTTTGACGTACTCTCACAGTCTTAGCCCTCTGACGTACTCTCACGGTCAATGGAACGTCGTGGTTTTCTAGGCGATGAAGCTATATGAAGTGAACGCGAACGTTTTTTACTGTATATTATATTCCCCGACAAAAAGTACCCGTGTTCCCCGACGGGGGGGGGGGGGGGGGGGGGGACATATTTATTAGAATCAAATGATATAATTTTGTTTGATTGCCTTTATCACATCGTAATCAGTCTCTACTTCAAATGAACGTTCAATGAAAAGGGAAATCCCCATATTGTTTCAGTTACGATGCACTGTGTGGGTAGGGCTAGCCTATGTCTATTTAAGTAACTTTAATTTCATATTATTTAAATATATACCTTCTTATTGTGTGTATGACCATTATAAAATCAATCCAAATGATGTTCAGTTTTTTGGGCTGATAATGAACCAGGAATATCATGTTGGGTAGGCCTATATGAAAATATTTCCTATTTCCATGCAGCGTTGCCAGCGATAAAATTTAAATTATGCCGTATCCTGTCTCAAATAATGCCAGATTGGGAAAAATAATGCCAGATCCCCAAAATGTGGCCCTAAACAGCGCCACCAACGGTTGTATGTCTAATAAACGTTTGTAAAACCCCAACTGACACAAAATAGGGCCTAAATTGTATCCCTATGTCGTTCAAAAATTGTATTTTTAGTTTTGTGAGTAATAACTAATAATTCTAAAAATATCTGGGGTGAAATGGTAATTGCAAATGACACAAACACGAACCCACGAACCCTTCTCCCCCCCCCCCCACCCTCCAAAAAAAACCTGTTACAGCCATGGAAATTTAGAATTTTTGAGCTGAAATATGAGAGCTGCTCGACCTTTGCACTTAATTTCAAATATGAAAGGATCTTAGCCCACCATAATTAGAAAATTGCAATTATAATTTAAAATAGGAAATAAATATATATATTAAGTGTCTCCAGGACGATCAGCCCCACCATGGTTGATAAGAAAATTTTGAAAAATGCTGATGGCCGGAAATGCCACTTAATTTAAAATATGAAATAATAATATATTTATTAGTGTCTCCAGGATCTTAGCCCACCATAGTTCGAAAATGGCAATTATCATTGAAAATAGGAAATCAAAATATATATTAAGTGTCTCCAGGACCTCAGCTCCACCATGGCTAGTGCTGAGGTAAGACAATTTGGGAAAATAGAGCTGCTCAATGGGCGGAAATGGCACTTAATTTCAAATATGAAATAAAAATATATTTATTAGTACCTCCAGGATCTTAGCCCATCATAGTTTTGAAAATGGCAATTATAATTTAAAATAGGAAATAAAAATATATTAAGTGTCTCCATGACCTCAGCCCCACCATGGTTGGGGCTGAGGTAAAAAAAAAATGGAAAAATAGAGCTGCTCGATGGGCGGAAATGGCACTTAATTTTAAATAAAAATTACCTCGCCCACATGGTCACTACTGGGGCTGAGAGGTGAAGAACATTTGGAAAAATAGGGTTGCTACGACGATGCAAATGGAACATAATTTGAAATATGGAAAAAAAATTCTGCTTGAAGAAATTCTTTTTAAAATTAGAGCTTCTAATAGTTACTGCAAATTGCCATTTCAAGGGTTGGGGTAGGGGTGCGGCCACTTATAATTATGAACTGAAACAACAAAACCCCTTTCATAATGTTTTCGTTCAATTGTCTCTATATCTGGGGATCCAATAACCTGCATGGTCTCTGAAATAGAGCAACATAATTGGCCAATAGCTAGACTTGCCCCAAGTCTGTATTATCTTTTTTTTTTATTTATTTGTTTGTTTTGTATCCAAAATCAAGTAGTATACGTATGAAACGCCATATGTGCCAAAATATTTATCTTTTAACTAATATTAAGACAAAACTCCGTCTGGAACCCAGACTAGCCAATAGCTAGCCTCTTCCGGATTTGTTGTGCTGCCTATATCGCACACACGGTAGTTTTCGAGCAGCCTTCCTATCCGAAGAGTCTATTTAAGTCCGAAACAAAAGGATGGAAGAACTATTGTACGGAAAACCCGAACAGATCTGTTTTGTACGATATGATATTGTGTAAGGTGATATGTATTAAATTGCATGATTAAACAAAATATTTTATTTTTGTTCTGTGGTATATTATTATTATTATTATTATTGGTTGTTCAAAAAACACAAAATTATGCCAGATTATGCTAAAAACGGCTAAATAATGCCGCGGCATTATGCCAGATGCCGTGGGCCTCTAAATAATGCCAAAAAGCATAATAATGCCAGAAATGGCAACTATGTTTCCATGCATGCATTACAGCAATATGAGGAGAGGAGAGCACTAACCATGTGCTCCTTGCCTGGTGGCCAGCACTGTTGGCCATATACACTATGAGATTAGGGGAAGCTACTTAACACAATAACAACACACTCTTTTAGATATCGCTTGACATACGAACTATTGCCTACATGATTATAAAATTATGTGATTATTGACATAGAGATGTAATAAAAATAAACCACCGTGATCAAGGGAAATAGTTATTGTGTAATTAAAATGTGACACCACCGTAATTAATGGACTCTTCCATAAATGTGTTGCGCTGTGATGCTGCATGCTGCTGCTAGAATACACACCCGCGAGTTCAGAGTGTATTACTAGTCCTGGGTAGAATATCTAATGCGTACTGTAATATTAATTAATACAGTCGAGGATGACAATTTACCTTAACTAAAAATTCAATAAACTTGTTACCCGCTGTGGTTAGACAGGAGTGAGTAACTAGCTAGGCTTACATTGCAGAGTAGTACACTATTTTTAATTAATTTAAGTATTAGTAGGTAATTAAATTAATTAGGGTAACATTTAGAGGTCAAATTTGCGTGTCAAAAGTGCGTCTTATACACCGAAATTATACGGTAGGCCTACGTACACGTACCAATTTAACTCAGCACCATTTTTATTCAAATTTACACAGTGAAATTCTTTGGTTTAATGAAAAATATTTCCAGGAAAAAAATAAAAATCGCCCGAACCCCAAAAAACCCCCCTGGCTACGGGCCTGTATGTTTTATATCTTCTTTTTCTTTAGAGTGAATGCATACAACCATAACCTTGTTGATGATATGATTATGACTTGATATTGATGTTCTTAAGGATAAAATTTAGTTTTTATAATATTGTGGACGAATAAAGTTATGAACAATTTCTGGCTATCCAGATTTCGTGTAAGGTAGTAATTTACAAGCATTTGCATATAGTAAGTCAACTAAATAAATAAATACTAAAAATGTCAAATACACATTATATAGTTAGGTTATTCCGTGTATAATAAATGTCGCAGTGTTTCCAAATAAAAATTAAAATTAATTGCTGCTGCTCTACTGATTAATTCAACCAATTAAATCAATCAATCAGAACACAGTTATTTGACGGACTTTTCGCGCGTGCTGTGTCGTGTGTGTGCTGCTGCCTCTGGTGGTCTCTCTACATGCATCCTGCATGCTCCCCCCCCCCCACCCCGCCTGAGCTGAGCGCTCTCTCAAGGAAGAAGTTGATGAATGAGACAATTATACCTCCATGATGAGATTGAGACGAAGAAAAAAAGAATGGATGTGAAAAAAACCCCCTCTTATCCACCATGGACCCATGTCTGATGGGATTGGATAACGCAAGTCAAGCGCACTGTGAAGTGAACTACTAAGACTACTGTAGGCCTAGGCCTAGGCCTAGTATCAGAAGGTAAGTGATTTTATATAGGCTAGGCCTAAAAATACTAATACTACTAGCTAGGCCTAGCTAGAAATAGGATGGCCTAGGGCCTAGACATAGGCTAGCCTACCCTCCTATAGCTAGGAGGAGGATAGGCCAGGCCCTCCAAGCTAGGCTAGGCCTAGGGCCTATAACGCCAAATTAAGTGAAATTGCCAAATTAGGTTTGCGTGGTCTGTATCACGCAAGGCTAGGTCACCTAAAGGGTCTTTAATAGGTAAAGACAAAAAAATTTCAAATTAATATGTACTCTCCAACATTAATAATTTGAAGTAGAGGGGGGGGGGGGGTAAAAGAAGCATTTAAAAAAAAAATCAAGAAAATCGGACTGTTATCGCCAAAGATATCGTATTAATTGAGTGTTATCTTATTGTGTAATCCGATCCATAGCCGCCGGTGATTTCTATGAAACGCCCAGTGCATGCGTCTTTTACGACATTTCGTGTAGTGATTAGGATGGTGTCCTAGTACATAAGTTCATGGTCTTGGTTTATTGTGTCATGAAAATAAATAATATATAATTACATATTACAATTAACAACACAGCAAAGGAAAGTAGTAATATTTAATTGTTTTTAATCTTTCGAGGAAAAAATTCAGTGCACTCATTCATAATTGTTCTCACGTGTAGGCCTACCACCTAAAGTCACGTTGTCTCTCAGGACTAATTAATAGGGTATTAACATTCTTCGAATGAGGTTAAATAAATATTATTTTTTATATACTAATCTTTTAATATCATATTTTATTGAATTTTACAATGTTAATACACAAAATATTTTACTAAAAAACGTGATTTTATGTAATTATTTAACTGAAAAATGGAGTAGGCCTAGTTCATACAACTGCCGACTGAGGGGCAACATGTTTACGTCATTTTTGGCTAAAAACGATCACTTTGTTCGGTGATGTTTTTTTATATTTTGGAATCTACAAGCCAGATTTTCATAATTATTTCTTTAATTATAATATTTAATAATATATATACTAAAAACCATGATATATAAACTTTTGAATGTACATCGTTATCCCTAATATAAATAGAACGAGCACCGGCGAAAGTTAGCATTTGGCGTTCCATAGAAAATAACGTTTTTCTGGCGGCGGCTCAACTTGTCGGCGGCTCAACTTGGCCTAATCCCTAATTAATACATATTTATTGTGTCTCTTGTGCATTTCTATATTAGAGATATGCTATATTGGAACATACAAAAAAGGAGTTATAATAAATCTGGTATTTTTTAAAAAATCTTGATACACTTTATGAAATCAAATAATAAAGTACAACAATGCGCAACGCAGAGGTCAAGTGTCATCATATATGAGGTCAAAGGTCACATGAGGTCAAAGGTCATTTTGTATTAAATGGTAATAGGTAATTACCGGTAAAAAAATTGTTTGAAAATATATAGGCAATTTATCTTTATAATATTAAGATTTTATTATTATTATTATTATTATTATTATTATTTATTGCCAAAAACCAGTTACAAACAAACAAAACACAGAAACTAAGGGAGTAGGCAGGAACCTAAAAGTGAACCTAATCACTATAACAAAAGTTCAGGTTCCGTACTCCCAAAGTAACAACATAGTATCATGGACTCTGCTTATGGTATATAGCTATTTTAGTTAGAGGTCAAAGGGGTACATTGTATCTATCTATGTATGATTATAATTCTAATGTCAGCCTAAAACAATATATGTGATAATTCGGAAATTAACTCACTACAATGAAGTTTAAATAATAAATTTTATATAAAATTATTTTTTTTTACAGGCTAAAAAATCTCTTATGAACACTGGGTGGCTCTGAAAAGAGCCGTTTGGTTTGAGTTTGGGTGGCTCTGAAAAGAGCCGTTTGGTTTGAGTTTTTTTTTTCAGGTTTTTTTTTTCAGGTTTTTTTTTCCAGTTTTTTTTTTTCAACATTGTCAACAGTGTTCTTCAGAAACGACCAGATCCATCCTATTTAAAAAAAGGAAAAAAAAAAGAATTTTAGCAATATTATATTATATATACAACGTAAAAAGAATAGAATGAAAAACAATCATTTTGAATATGGTAGGCTACAATACAAAATTTTAAATTTGTTTAATTAGTTGTCATGATTGCTTTATAATATTAAAATTGCAACTACTGTAAACAACATGCTAATTTTGCACTATATAGTATTGCTCAAAACAATAACAACATGTTCATCAAATTTGAACAGAAACAAGTTGACAAAAATAACATGTATGACTGGTACTTATCATAATTTTAACAGAAACTTGGAAAAATACTAAAAAATCAATAGTTTAAGGTACAAGTTAAAGTTGTTACAGTACAGAATACAGAATTACAACAAAAAAAACAACAAAATTTGAAAGCAACACAACATGGATTTATATTATATGGATATACTGTACAGTACAACCAAGTACAGTTAAGTCAAATCAAAACAAATCAATATCATACTATACTGTGCCAATTATACATTACAGTATAAAAAGTTTAGTTTTTGTGACTATATAAATTAGTCTGTAGTTACTGTTAGCATAAAATAAAAAAAAATTCAACATAAGAAAGTCGTGGTTACAGTAAATATGTCACTCACGACTAATCCCATTCTACTAAGAGGTCGCCACTCTTCATATCTGCCACAATTTCATCTAATTCCAAATAGACATCATCCATTTGCTTCTTGCTAATCGGGTCTTGGTATATGACTTTGAACTCTCTGGTTGACATTTCAAAACTGCTAACAGTACCTTCATACCATCTATCAACTGTTTCTTCTTCATCACATTCTGACCAAAGATGGTTTATTTTTCTTCCCAACAATGCTTGTGGTTGAATGATTATTTTTGTAATTTCATCTTCCTCAGAAATGTTAGCTTGCATTAATATGTGTAAATTTCCTTTTAGTTCTTCCAGCGAATGTGGCTTACCTTTTGAAGAGAAACAAAAAAGTGATGGATCTGCCTTCTGTTCAACAATTTTTCTTCGGATGTTAAGTTGGTTCTTCAGAGCAAGTACTTGTTGTTTCTTTGATGACAGCTCACTCAGTTGGTTGTCCATTTTGCTTGGATCTTGCCACAATCCTCCATATTTCATTAGATCACAAAGTAGATTTTCCCTAAGTAGCCTACGATCATCTTTCTCAACCAGTTCTTCTTTCTTTTTCTGTAGGTGCAACTTCTTTTCATTAAGCACAGACAGTTGTCGTGTGGCATCAATCTTCCTGCTACGAATACTCAGCATGCGAGCAGTAGAAAGAAGTCCCTCCTTCTCATCTTCTGACTTAGTGCTCAACCATGCAGATGTCATGTTTGTCTTGTATGTGACCTTACTCTCTGCATAGCTTAAAGTAGCATTTGGAGCCCTTTTGATATAGTGGTCTAAGAGGCCAAAGATTCTTTCGCCACTGATGTTGTTGTTGACACACGATTTTGCTTGAACTTTTAGTTCTTCCGATGGACTGAAGAAACTTCCGCCTGGTAATTGGTCTTCAAGTTGCCTTTTACATACGTCTATGATGACATCAATGAGAAGGACCAACAAATCCTTTACTTGAACATCATCTTTATGTGATGTTGTCAGGCAAGCAAATACCGCATCCTTATGTAAAGGCACTGTTTCAAATATTGATTTTGATTCAGTGCCATTTACAAGAGGAGATGGATCAATCTTCCACTCTTCCAGCTTATTTACAGCCTGCATGAAAGGGATGTTCATTTCAAGGATATGCTGGTCTCTCTCAACAAAGGACATCCATGGACCCGAAATGTATTTGCCAATCAATCCAAGTGCTCAACAGCCTGTACTGTATTGCTGAATCTTGCTGTCAGACAACACTGCTCGATGCAGATCATTGGTTGGTGGCCATACCTTCGTAAAGAACTCTTGAATATATGGAGTTAGTAAGCGAACAGCTCCAGCATTACGATATAATATGTGGAAGCGGCTACCGATCTCTGGAGACAAAATCTTAGTTAGACGAATATTCTTACTCCGCAGAAAGGTACACATCTCAGATGGTAGACCAGAACCGTCATTATAGCACAACCTACATACAGCACCAATAAAACTTTGTGCCCCGCTTAAACTTCGTCTTCGGAATGACATCTGATTGGATTCTGTTGGCAAGCTATCCTTTTCCCACTTAGAAATTACCTTATCATTTGATTTTGCAAACGTGTCTAATGGGTGCATAGCACAAAAGAATTCATTCATTTGTCGGTTGCCTTCTGTCATTGCTTCCTTCAACTTAGCATTGACCACTTTGTTCACAATGCAACGGTCTGTCATAGAGTTGGAAATTGAATCTAGGATTGATTGTGATGAATTTGATCCATGAGTCGCTTGTCGTGCAGCTCCTATATCTTGTACTGTTTGTAGAATTCCTTCAACATTGGCATTAGCTGTACCTGATGGCAATAACGATATCCCTGTGGTGTATGTTGTCGATTGATCAGCAATTTGTACTTCCAGAAAATGATTTCTCTTTTTCGTGGTTCCGTCATATTTTATGGTGGTGTCTGTTGCCATTTCTAAAACCTCACTTGAATTCTGGATAATTCACGCATTTCACGCAACATCCGCAAACAAGTGACAGAGTCTGGCAAAACTTCTATCTCCGCATTTGCTAGCTTTTCCACCGCATACCGCAAAACAGCAGAAATATTGGTGGTTGGTACCTCATGTTCTAAGCAGAAATAAATAGCTTCTCGAACATTCCAATTGAAGGTTTTCCCATCTTTTTTGGTTTGAATTACACTTTTGCAATTTAATTTCAGCTCTGAAATTTCTTCATTTAACAGACGGTTTTCTTCTTGCAGTTTGATGAATTTTGCATGTTGCCTTTCCGTAAAATCTTTACCTTTTTTTTGATTTACCTCTAACTTTTCGATGGTCTTCTTCAATTTCTTATTCAGATTGCGGTTCCGTTTCTTGATTTTTAAAAGCTTTGACTTTACTCTCAAGACTTGTTCTTCAGGTTTCTTCTGAGCAACTTCTTTTTTCATTTTCTTAACCTTGCTTTTCAATGACTTAATAACGATGTTTTTCCTTCTGATTGTTTGGTTTAACCTTTTGACTCCACTTCTCTTTACAACCAATATTTTTGGCGTCTTCTCTAACTTACCAATGTTCTTCTTAAGCTCCTTTATCTCCTCTACTAGTTGTTTGTTTACAGATTCTTTGGTTTCACAGTCTTTGCAGGATATGATAGGTGCATCAACCATCCGTCTTTTTACAGCCTTCTTCACTGGATTCTTAAGAGCAGGAATCACAAAATCTTGAGATAAGAAAGTCGCTAGCCTTTGTTGGACACTGGCAGCTTTGCTCTTCTTTAAACCTTGCCTAGTTAGCTTAAGAGTATCAACTTTCGAAATTATAGACTTAGGATTTATTTGTGAGACATTCTGATTTAAAATATGAATTATCCAACAGGAAAGAACTGACATAGGTTTTTTTAATTTGATTACCATGTCCCGCATTTCTAATACAGCACCATTAGTTAATTTTGCACCATCAAGTGTAAAATTATCTTCTTTTAATTTTGATACTGTTATCCCTAGATCTGCTGAATATGGACCAATGAAATCAGAATCCTCCATTTTGCTCCCTTGAATCTATGGTAGGAATATGTTTTTTAAGTACAGTATGTTTGGAGTATAGTACATCTCCTTGTGGGTCTGTTAAACATGCCTTTTTTTGTTCACAATATATAAATTAAATATCCACTATAACCTAATTATTTTAAAGTAGAGTAGCCTAAAGACAGATGATTTATTAAAAAGTAAAATATATTTACAGGTACTTATATAATATTTATAGTAGTAAAATATGCTATTCCAATGCCTTCACCATCATCACCACGTTTGTCGTCATTTATATAAGACAATTACATATTAATTACAATAATCAACAAAATAAAATAAATAGAAATAGGCACATACATATTCAGTAAAGTAATAGTAGTTTTACTGTAATACAAAAAAAAAAAAAAAAATTACATACATATTTTACAGTTAATAATGTAATTAATGTAAATAAATAACATAAAAAACATGAAAACTAAAATAAACATAAAAAAACATGAAAACTAAAATAAACATACAAACGAAAATAAATAAACTTAAAACTGTACAAAAATAAGACAATCAATTATTTTCTTATAGTCTAGGCCAAGCAACCCCTCTCTGTCTATTTTCTTCCCTTGGAAAATCCACTAATCAGCCTAGGCGAAATGTAGTGCGCCCTCTATAATGGCCTAGCCTAGACAATTGTAAATAAAGTCACTTTTCGCAAACTCTCACTTTTTTACGCTAAGGAATATAATAATCTAACAAACTTACCTTTATATTTCAAAATCCAAGGAAAACCGATCTGCTATCCAAAAACTTAATCTTCAATGTTTTCCGTACGTAAAATCTAGTTAAAATCTTGTTACCGTCGTAAAATACGCCAAATATTTTTTTTCACGGTAAAAAGGTATTTGATATTGTTTGGCAAGTATTCACGACGTCATATCCGAAATATCCGACACATAAATCATATATACAATTTGTGTTCCCTTTATACACAGCGCCCTCTGTCGGTAATGAATATTCCTATCTTTAAAGGGTCTTTCACACCTGTTCCGGCACGGTTCCGGTCAGGCGCCGGAAAATCCAATCAAACGCCAATGTTTCGTTTTCACGCGGCTACGCACATATCGATTGGCGCATAGCCGCGTGAAAACGAAACATTGATGTTTGATTCGCCGGACCGGAACAATGCCGGAACAGGTGTGAAAGACCCTTTACACCTGTTCCGGCACGGTTCCGGTCCGGTGCTGGAAAATCCAATCGAATATTGCTAGGCCTGTCACGCCAAAATTGATCCGGCCGGATCGATTTTGGTCGCCAAAACTGGTCCGGTCGGATCAATTTTGGCGTTGAACAGCCGCTAAAACAGGTCCGGCTAGGCCAAAACTGGTCCGGCCTTTAAAATCGCTTATTTATTCTTTAAAATGTGTTAAGAAGCCTGCAAACAGTTCAAATGGTTAAAGTAAACTATGCTTAAAGTAAATATACTAAATATTACCGTACAAACGAAAAGAAATTATCGAAACACTAATTAAAGAAACTCTAATCGGATTTTGGGATATTCTATTGTTCAGTTTGTTTAAAACTAATAGCGCCCTCTAGTAATTTTATATTATGTCTTAGATCTTAGATATTATGTACAAACTGAATACGTCTTGGGCGTATTCAATAATGATTAATAATAAAATATAGAACGTTAATTATTATTAGTATTATTATTTTAGGTTGTTGTCATTACTGCTATCAGTATCTTTTTTTTGTGCCTTTGTAAGAAATTACACCCGCCTTATTTTTTTTCCAGTCCACATTTTGGGGTGCAAGTGGCCACCAAGGGCCTCTCTATTAATAGTATAAAACAACGACGATAATAACAATCGATATGGGTAGCAATACTAACATTAATAAAAATAAAAAATTGACAAACGACACCACAGTGGAATGACCGGTTCCCACATTCACGAATTTAGCTGTACGACGAACACGAGTTTCGTAATAGTCTTCTTAGCGAAAAAAAAGAAGGTAAAACAATTATTTAGTACAGAGATTTTTTTTATCACCCCAAATTATGGACTTTTAAGAATTCAATTACTTATTACGGAAACGCTCTAATAATATCACTGGTTGGTGTAAAAATAAGAGGGTTAATTTTCCATTTTCTCAAAATTATCCAAAATATGAACTTTTTAGAATCCAATTATTACGCTCTAATATCATTATTTAGGCCTACTGGTAATATTTGTAATTAAAAAAAAAATCTTTACACCGCAACCCAGGACCGCAGCTGAAAAAGCTGTGGCACATCTAACGTGGATGGGATGGATGCGAGCGACTAAGTCTATACACCCATTGTCGCTCAACTCAAAATGTTATAACATAGAGCTGAACGTAGGCTACAATACAATGAATTATTTGACTAGCCTATAGGTTTATTTCAATCTTGCAAAACACAATTCATATATTTAATTCAAAATGTATGAGTCCTAAATAGGCCTACTGTATTTGATTGTTACAATGTAATAATATGTTACCTGTATTATGTTTTATATTTTTATACAGTAAATACTCTGTAATTTAAAACAATAAAATTCACTATACATCAACTAAGGTAAACATATTAAAAATGGTACGCTTAACCAGGGCCTTGCGTGCGAAATCACGCATTAACATTTTAAAATGCTTAAAATTACGTTTTGATCAATTTTAGAACATGATTTAGGCCATTTGCGTGTTTCAAAAAATACTGCGCAAAAAAACATCGAAACGGCCCAGAAAAGACAGAAAATCAATTATGACAGAAGGCATGCACAACCAACTGAATTCAAATGCGGAACATATGTACGTATTGATGAAAGATCTGCGAAGGAAAAAAAGGAAGGGAGGAAAACTGGAAAATAAATGGGAAAGGGATCATATTCTCTGATAGGGCTAGATGACGACAGTGTTATCAAACGTGTTAACGGGATACCTCTGAAGCCATATATCTTTTCACCAACCTCTTCATCAAAAGATGATTGCCCCAACACTCAAACGTCCGGCAGTACTTCACCATCCGTTCGCCACTAATCGTCAATGGAAGCAACCTGCCTTTTAAATTGTCAAATAATCTGTCCGAAAAAGCTGCAAATGAATCAATGGAACACCACAATGCTGAGAAATACAAGGAAGAAGGACCCTCTCAAAACGTTAGACAGGACAAGCATCTTGATCAACAATTAGATGATGTGATATTCTGTGGTGAGGCTAGTTCACCAAACCCAGTAGATGCTCTTTTTCAAAGAGAAATGAACAAGGCAGCAAAACCCACGAAAACAGCCAGGATGCGCGGAGACGGGACCTGCCTCAGCTTTAGAGCGCTTAGTTACGTTCTTGTTGGTGTCTAAAGTCACCATGATTGTGATGAGGGACCATATTTTAGAGTTTATGTCCAAAACAGACGTATCTTTGAAAACTGCGACAGCAAATCATTCGAAAAATACACAAGTGATACAGCTATGTCTAAGGATGGAACATGGGGCTCCGAGTTGGAAATTTAAGCATGTGCAACAATGACGAAAACTATTGTCTACAAATATGGCACAAGAAAGAATCAACCACATTTTCAATGGCTGGGAGTATTGCCCATTAACAAATAGTGATGCTGAAATTTCGGAAAGAAATGTGTATCTTTCAACTGTTTGTGCTCATGTTGAGCCAGTTTTGGACGTTGAAAAACAAGAGGAGGGGTTACTTGACACATCGGAACGAAAGTACATCCTCAGACCATACCATCCAATACGCAAGTATCTCGCCCGCAAATATTGGGACTATACATCACTGAAGAAACCTTAAATGCTGCTCTTGTGGACAATTACGCAGATGAAGCTACACTGCGAGCTTTGGATTTACATGCTGTCATTTTTGTAAGCGAATTTACCGACAATCGGTAAGATGTACAACATTGTGAAATTGAGCCAAATATCTTCAACTTGTGCGAACATTTTAGAGAAAACAACTTTCATACCTTCCCTCATTAAAAGGACGTGCTATAAATACACAAATCTGTTTTGTCAAATAAAAAATAATATAAGTTTTGGGTATGATGCGTCTCACATGCACACAGAGCCAAGATATAAGGAGCTTTGACCAAAAACTGTACCAACAGCCAATGGAGTTGTGGTTTAATATAACCGTTTGTTTTTTCTTTTATAAATATAAGTGAAAACATTTTAAGTTCTTTTTTGTTTTGGCGGAAAGGCAGGCCAAGTAGTTCTCATCAATTTAAAAAAACAACAAAAGTGTTTTATATCATGCTATTCTAAATTCGTGTCAAATTAATTTACTATCGTATCGGCTGAAACCATGAGCATTTATGAAATCAACATTTTGTAATATGTATGCAGACAAAGAATAACTAAAATATAATTCCTCACTTTGAAGAATAAATAGGTGATCATTTTATATATTTTACTGACATTTCATTTTAAAACAGATGCAGTACGTTAAAATACGATCACAAAACGTTGATGTTGAACCCTCTTTTTTAAACCCTTCAGTGCAAGTTAAAGTTATACAATATTATTAAAAACAAATTCTAAACCGCCCGGTAATATACTGAAAATGTATTAATTTGAAACGATAAAATGAGGAAATATGTGAGAATATATAATCAAACCTTATTTAATCAAAATATATGAATACAATGAATGAAAAGTTCTTTTTTACTATGCTAACACCCCCCCACCCCCCTCCTCAAAAAAAAAGAAAAAATCAGAGGGGGATATTACTTTATCCTACGAATTTTACAATGGAATATTTGAAGATTCCAAACCGAGCGCCGATTTATTCTTGCACATTTTTAATCTCTCCGTTTCGATAATTTCTTTTTGATTTTACGGTAATATTTAGTATATTTACTCAAAGCATAGTTTACTTCAACCATTTGGACTTTTTCTAGGCGCTTCTTATGACATTTTTAAGGATAAATAAGCGATTTTGAAGGCCGGTTTTGGCCTAGCCGGACCTGTTTTAGCGGCTGTTTCAACGCCAAAATCGATCCGACCGGACCAGTTTTGGCCCCGGACCAAATTTCGCGTTACAGGCCTAGGCTAGGCGCATTTTGATTAGGCATAGCCGCATGAAAACATTGATGTTCGATTCGCTGGACCGGAACTGTGCCGGAACAGGTGTGAAAGACCCTTTATTCAGCAGCACGTTTCTGCCGAGCTAATCGTTGAGTGTTTGAGTTATTTATTTATTATACTGGGTAGCCTCTTCAGTCAAAGACTGTTCTTCCAGAGGGCCTAGTGTATATGATGAGTTTGTGACAGTGGCTGTTGTGTGTGATCTAGTACACCGGGGTAACCCCCTACTTGTCTCGAAAGATGTATGGGACGCAATTTCTGCATTATTTCCTTTCGTCGATAGCATTATTCCTGTTATTATTTTGTTTGTTTTTATGAAGTTCTATGTTTTCAAATTAAAGTGATTATTCGTTGAATATGAATGCATCCTGTTATTCTATTGATTATTATATATATTTTTTGGTTTGACATTGCTTACTATTAGTATTACTACTATACAGTTTTCTAACCTTTTAGTTCCATTTTTAATCAATTCGGTTTTGTTTATTTTGTTTTGTTATTTGTGTTTTTTATTTATAAGAATATGAGTTACATAATCACATTTTTGACACTTATTAAAGCTACAGTATATTACTTTGATGTCAAACATCTCAACATAAATTTGCAATAATGGGGAACCTTAAGTCGCAAATTTTTAGTTAGATATTCGTTGTAATGTCATCATCTCATTTGTTACACGTGTGTGTGTGACCTATAATAAATAAATAAGGGATGTACAGGTAGGCCTTACGTCAAGGGAAAATTCATCAAATTGTTTCATCAAAACAATAACTCATAACAGAGCTGAAAATTAACTTTTTCACTTGGTAGCACTATAACATTTTTATGATGGCTCATAATAATTTTTGGTAGCACCACAAATTTTGTTAGTAGCACTTGATCAACTTCGTTCATCGACACCCTTCCCCTAACCGCACCCCACGTACAAAAAAACCCCCAAAACACACTAAAGCAAACTGCATGTACAACAGTAACACTACCATCAGAGGCAACCAACCAATAACTTTATTTTGTTATTAAATGATTAAAGAATACAATGTAAGATATGACAGTAGTAATATAATGTTTTGCCAGGGATCATTCATTCAGTGAACTACTGTAGTACAATCCATCAGGCAATTTTCTATACATAGGCCTCCTGCTTCGCTGCCCTTCTGATAACCAGTTTTCAGCTATGGTTGTTGGATCAAAAGACTCTAGTGTCGTATGGTAGTTTCCCGATTAATCGTACGATCAAACGGTACTGGGTATGATCAACTAGCGTTCGTGTTCCCACCTAATCATCCATTCATAGAAGTACTGATGAAGATATCAATCTGTGGCGACAATAGAATGGACCCGAGACCTGGCTATCTTCGACTTTTAAATAATAGAAAGTTTAGAAAATTTTTTGTTAGACTAGAAATGTACGTTGTATGTATATAGAAAAATGGTTGTAGTTTTCAAAATTACGTTGTATAAGTTGCGATGTGAAAAACTGTTATTTGATCGTTAGTTGTCGTGTACATAAAGCAAAAACATAAATATAATAAAATAAAATAAAATAAAATAAAAATTGTTAGTATAACTTAAAAAAGATATAAGGAAGAAAAGCAAAGAGATCATGGAGCGGCTGTACCAGAATATACAACACTAAGTATTGTAAAGTTAAAACTAAAAAATTAGGCGATCTTGTCAAAGGTCAAGCGCCTTCAGCCTGCCACGTTTCGATATTCAATATTGAACTTGACCTTGAACTTGACACGAACGCTAGTTGATCATACCCAGTACCGTTTGATCGTACGATTAATCGGGAAACCACCTCACGACATTCAAAATCTTTCCTGTAACTAACAACCCATTCCCTTTTCTATACATCCTATACTACTTATTTATATCCTACCTTTATACCTATGTTATTTTCGCTCTACTACAATGTACGATACACTTATAATCTTACATGTATCACACAGTACACAACTTGACATCGCGCACATTGTATACGCTAGCATTTCATTCTAATACGCTCACGCACTTTATCGAACATACTTTTAAACCAAACCAAAACCATACGACGACAAGACATTCATCGATTCAGTTCAAAACCATTTTTAGGTAAATTTTGAATTAATTATTATTTTCTATCAATTCTACCATTTTCATATAAAGATATTGTGGAACCACGTCAGGTCAAGTTCAATATTGAATATCGAAACGTGGCAGGCTGAAGGCGCTTGACCTTTGACAAGATCGCCTAAATTTTTAGTTTTTAACTTTACAATACTTAGTGTTGTATTTTCTGGTACAGCCGCTCCATGATCTCTTTGCTTTTCTTCCTTATATCTTTACTCTTTTTAAAAGTTTTACTAACGATTTTTATTTTATTTTATTATAGGCTATTTATATTTTTGCTTTATGTACACGACAACTAACGATAAAATAACAGTTTTTCACATCGCAACTTATACAACGTAATTTTGAAAATTACAACCATTTTTCTATATACATACAACGTACATTTCTAGTTTAACAAAAACATTTTTCTAAACTTTCTATTATTTAAAAGTCGAAGATAGCCAGGTCTCGGGTCCATTCTATTGTCGCCACAGATTGATATCTTCATCAGTACTTCTATGAATGGATGATTAGGTGGGAACACGAACGCTAGTTGATCATACCCAGTACCGTTTGATCGTACGATTAATCGGGAAACCACCTCACGACGATAAAATAATTATTTATTAAAGCCCCATTCCCTACGTTTTTTAGATCTAATTTAAGATCACAAACTATATTTAATGTAAAAATAATACTATATGGTCCTATTGCGATAACTTTTTTCGTCTTTAAACGGTTAAAAATGTGAAAAATAAGTCGATTTTAATAATTATAGCGGCCCGCTATAAATCCCAAAATGCATTGCGCGCGGATTGATATTTTTGTTTTTCACCTGTAATTCGCCCACTTTTCGATCGATCGTGAGGCCAAAACAAATGGAAGACTCCTAACTTTTCAGCGAAAATATCGGGTTTTCCCCAATTTGTATCAACGGAGTCTGGCAAAAATAGAAAGACAATTAATGCAGCAACTATACAACGTCAGGCTAGGTATATAGCTAGCGTACGATGTTCGTACGTTACCGATGTTTACCAGCTAGGCCTAAAAAACTAAGCCTAGCCAGGCTAGGCCTAAGACCGTCCACGAGAGGTCGATCGCCGCGAGCTACTTAGGTAGTGCATTGTTTCTCACTTTTTATCATAATTTACCATAAAACGTACATTTAAGACAAGGAATGACATGGTTTAATGTTTTTAAAGTGATATATATGTATTATTTTCCAAAAAACGTCCAAAATTGCAGGGAAGGGGTCTTTAACATAAAATGATTGGAAAAAAATGTGGATTAAGATGGAGTTTCTGAAGAAAGTGGACTTTTTTTGTCTTGCTGCTACTGCTTTTTAAGAGAAAGAGCTTCAGAGAACAACAAATTAATTCAACTAATATTCAATAATGTAATGTTCTTTTACCTTTCAAAATGATGAAGAAGGTATTCTACTTCAGCACGGCCATATTAAAGTAATTTCGCTGTCATGGTTGAATATGTTAAATGCTGAGAGTGCTTTCTGTGGTTTGGGGCATTGCCTACAACTTCATCATCTGGATCATTAAGAACATTGTTAAACCTGTCTCTCATGTCCCTTACAATAAACTGACAGGCCTGCTTAATCGAAGCAGTTAACTGCACATCAATCTCTAATCCAGTAGTACCTTTCAGTTTAATGCCCTGTATAATTAAAAAAACATTGGTAAACATAGAACTTGGCAGAGAGTTGTTAAAATATATGTCACTGAATTTATAATTAATTTTAATAATATTTAATAAGTACTAATTACCTGAAACTGTACTTCTTCTTTGTCAATTGCTGCATCTATGAACTTTTGAAGATACCTATCAACCTTTGGGCTGTCCTCCCTCAAGAGCTTCAATGTATTTCTTTTTTTAACTATTTGAGATGAGAAGAAAATATTCATAAATTAAAAATTCACAACATTTATGCTTTAAAAAGCAACACAAGTCAAACAAGCATCAAAATTTAATCAACAAATCACAGGTATGGTGCTATTAACCTTTCTTGCTCTCTCTTGAATGTCAGCAGATGTGTGGGTTTCTGCCGGGTGATCCATATGTACATGGATTGCCTCATATGTACATGGATTGCCCGATATTGGCCAGCATCTGTCATTATATAATGAAGGATGTGAATGATCTTGTAACATGGGCAATCAATTTTGTACCCTGGACATTTCCTTGATTCACCACAGTTAATCCAAGTTCTTTGCCAATTTGTTTAAGCTCACTTTTAGATTTAGGGCTGAAATGATAGGTCTTCCACACCAAGTACTGTACACCAAGTACTGTACAGCAAGTACTGTACAGCAAGTCATAGGCCTACTCTTTCGTCACTCTTGGCTGTTTTTTCAGCCCAGAAAGTAATGCCAACTCAAGTTTGTTAATTTATAAAAAAATAAAAAATGATACAGTATTAATATTGCATTATAAATAAATGAGTGAGTGAAGGCTTGGGCATGAAAGGTCATCATTGATTTAATAAAATATTTGTTAATATATGAAGATTTAATTCAATGCCTGTGAGGCATACAGTGCATTGGTATAATGTGTTCTCTTGCACTCTCCCTGAGATGTACAATTACTCCACCTCTCTTTTCAAGATTGACACTATCTGCTCCAAAGCCTACTACTTTCGACTTCCATCTTTCACCACAGCCTGTGTTGTTGAATATGTTCTCCACTGTAGAAAAAACCTCTGCAAAATTAATAGAACAGGTGTATATTTTTGAAATAACGTTTGTACAGTGCTAATAGTAATTTATATATTTTTAAGAAAAATAAATTAATAATATCTGTTCCTTGGCTCCTCTGATCTTGTCACTGTATGTAGAGAGGTCTAGGCTAGTAATCACTCAGCTTTTTAAATCTTATATACAGGCCCACTACTGTTTAGAGTGTAGGCCTACCCTAGTTAGTAAAAAAAGTAGAGTAAGCCTAGGCTAGGCCTAGATTAATATTATTTTCAATACTGTTTTGTGATTAATTACATTTTATAGTTCATTAATTAGTAATAGCTATAACCATTTATTTAGAATGCATAAAAAATGGCGATGATACTGCGCGGCGACAATCCTTTTATCGCTCTGGCTAACTTCTGTGTACTACGGCGGTACAATTGTTTTATACTTCCTTCTTTAAAATAAAACGGAGGAGATTTTTCACGAGGTTTGTGTGCGTCATGTCACAAACTGTGTGTTTGGTGTCTTTTGTGTGATTGGGTAAGGCAGCATGCAATAAATGGACAAACTTTCACAACGAGTGTAAAATGTTTAGCGGCTTTGCACGCTTGAATGAATGGAACCTAATTTTGCAATGAAGTAGTCATCTCGTTTGTTCATATATGATGTGGCAAAAAATGGCGTGGACAAAATTCTATAATAATTACATTAAGTTGAAATGTATTCCATTATACAATCTATATCAATATATATATATTGATTATACATTAAGTATGACAGAAGCAAACTTTGAAAAGCATAATGCACTCAAATTATGTAAATAAATTCTATATAAATATGCTTAAATCCTGCATATGGTTTAATAATATTTATGTAAAAAAACCTCAATGTATATGTGAAATAATATATACAGTATATGCCATGCATAACAAAAAATCACTATTCTGTAAATCTTTCAGGTATAAAAACAGTAGGAGATATTATGGTTAAGTCTAGATTTAAGCATATTAATGAATTAACTCCTCTGTTTAAAAGAAAGGGAATTATGCATTTCTAATATATATGGCACTAATTGACGCTATTCCGAGAAGCTGGAAAGTTATAGTGGTTGAGAAACCCTATTGTTTTATACATAAAGAGGTTGATACAATAGAGAAAAATGTTAATGTTACTTCAAATTATACAACTGTCAAACAATTCTATTCCACTTTTACCGATGTAGCTTATAAAGCGTGCATACCAAAAACACAATATAAATGGGAAAACCAACTTTAAAATTGTTTAATAGACTGGAATCTATGTTGGAAAAACAAAGTTAAGAATATGTTACACATAAAAAGGGTGGCTTTTTTAAATTTTAAGTTGCTACATAGAATTTTACAAACTAAGTGTAAGCTAAAATTATGGAATTTGTCCAACTGCAATTATTGTGAATATTGTAATGAGGAGGTTGAATATAGAAAAGTATGTTATTTACATGCAAAGAAGTAAAAAACTGCTGGGTAAAATGTTGCGCTATGCTGAAAACTTGTTTTGCATTTACTCAGGAAGTTACATGGGAGAAAATATGATGTTAAAATTAATGAAATATTTTCCATTTTAACTTTCTGCATTTATAAAAGTAAAGTCAGTCATAGACTTGGTCTTGTAAAAAAATGTCCATGGTTAATTTTTACTGCTGAGTTAGAAGTTATAATCAATAGTGAGTTTTTAATAAATAAAGAAAAGGCAAAACAAATGTCAGATATGGACCGGAACAATTTAGCAAGGTATAAAATTAACGTTTATAAAATTGATATTTAGGTAAAGTAAAATATAACTATTTTTTCTGATTGCCTGAAAGAGATAAAAACTGTAATGTAAAATTATATAAAATAGAGGAAAATATTGTTTTTTTCTTCTTCTTTCCTTACTGTTATATATGGTAGGAGTAAGATATAAGAGGTATTTATTGAAAGTTATTTAATTTCAATTGTACTGTATTATAATATTACATTAATCAAGTGCAATGCATTGTAAACGAACACTTTATTGATGAAGAAATAAAAGTGGGTTGAACCTACATAAGAAAAAAAAAAAAAATTAATACACATAACACTAATTAACTTGAACTCGAGAATATTATTTTGCAATGAAGTCGGTCACCTTGTTTTTCATTCGATGTTGGAAACACGTTTAGAGGGGTGGACGAAATTCTAGGAAGCTAAATACAGTACATAACACTAATTATTTTGAGGTCGGGAATATTAGAATTTATACTTATTGAACCTAATTTTTCAATGGACATTGCATGCGTTATTTTCATCTCGGTTGTTGGTTCCATCTATTCATACGTCGTCTATAATGTGGAACATGCATGCACTTATACTTTGTGGGGTGATGAGAGATGGATAAACCAACATAAGCCTCTCTCTCCGACGAGAGGTAAACATTACGAAAAGAAGAACATTAATAAAATTAATTTTCCCGCACCCCCGTCCGATAATGGACCAGTCCACCACCAGGACGCCCTCAAGTGAGACACGCCCACTATCATTTCTTTTCGTAACGTCGTTGTGTACAAACTTCTATTGAATACATTCCTGGAATTAATGAGGAATTAACAATAAAGACTTACAGTAGACTAGAAGAGAAGAATAGAAAACGAAGCTAAGTGTAGTAACTAAGATAAGGATATCACGTTACGTGACAGCACTTAGCAAATAGTCGTTATCTTGTAATTTGATACGTTTAAAACCGTTATCCTTGGCTAGCTGCCAAGAGTTAAAAACTGATACGTTGCAAGCCGTTATCCAGTGTGTAACACCTGGATAGAAACACTTGAAGGCTAAACTGTGGTTTTTCGTTAGGCTAGTGGGTAGGAGTAGGTCTGCTAGTTCACCATGCCTAAGCAGGAGTGTATTAGATGTAAGGGTCCCCACTCTACCATAAAGTGGGACCGCCACTTGGAATGCATAAACTGCCGCACGTGTAGCGAATTATCTCCGTGCGACCTCTGTGTCCAAGTTTGAATCGCTTTCAAAACCTAGAGAGCGCACGGAAACTGTACCACCCCCGGAGGTGAGTACCGCCAATACGGTAGGCCCTCCTGTCGTTGCGCCGGAAGTCAGCCTTCCAGATATGCCTGCGACCTCTGCTGTCCCGGGGGTGAATGAGCTTTCCCCGGCGCTACAGCAAGCCATTGTTGCAGCCGTGAGAGCTCTGCCGAAGGATGAGCCTGAGGTACCCTCTCAGAATAGACCTCCTCCCCATATTCCGTACATCGATGTTGGCCCACAGCAGACCTCGTTTTTCGATTGTTCGTCCGTTCGGCAAAGGGATTACGATAGTGACAGGACAATGGCCTCGCTCTCTGACGATGATAGAGATAGTTTAAGAGAGCAGGCCGGGCCAGAGGAGGAAGGACGGTCCCCGCGGTGCTGTCCTTTCTCGGCGTCGATTTTACGTATCGTGAGCCAAAGCATACTCCATCTTCTAAGTGATTTTCTACTTTTGGCGTGTGCACGCCCTTTAAGAAGGTATCTTCATGACCGGTTACGCCCCTCGATCCAGAACTCGTGGAACGTGTAGAGCTTGTCGCTAAGGAGCCCAAGATACGTAGGCCTATGCCTTATAGCCTTTCATCTGCTTTTCCGGTGCTGCAGAAGCAATTTGATCTGTACGTCGCGGCGCCGAACATCCCGGAGGCAGCGAAGAAGCGGGTTCGCGAGGACCAGAACCTGGACCCGTCCAGGACTAACTACTGGAAGCCTTTGGAATTCCGGACGGAGGACGTCCTCACGTTGTTGCCATTTATCTTTGGAAATTATAGTAAGTTAAGTTTTATGCTGTACATATTTACTGTGGTATGATCCATATTTTAATGTGTACTGTATTATTAAATTCATGATTTCAATCATGCTATTATATATATTGTATAATAAAGTATAAAACAAAAAGCCAAACTATAACTGCAATTGATTTTATTTATTTATAAATCAAAGACATAGAAAACAAACGAAAGCAATCAAAACAAAGGCTAACAATGGCAAAGAAAGTTCTTTGTTTCGTAGTCGAAATTTAAATTAATACAGGTTAAATAACATTTTATTTGGAATTTATCACATTTATTAATCAAGTTAAATTAAACAATTTAGACACATTTAAAACATTCTATGTTAAGCACATTAAATAAACATTAATATTAAACATTTTAAAATAGTACAATTACAATAGTTAAATCTAGGCCTACTCTCGTTGGTGTCTCTGTTTAAATTTAATTTGTCTACGTGCTGAATCAATTGACTTAAGGCATTTGAGGCGCTCCAGCTCAAAATCAGCATCCAGATCAAATTTTTAAATTCCTATCTTTTTATAAATTCATATTCTTTGCATATTAAGCTTTACAATGATATATCATACATTAAATTTAGTTGAACCTATCCAAAGTTATAAGCCAAAAACTAAACAGCACTTTCACTAAAAGGAAATCCAGGTTTTAGAGGAAAATGACTTTGAAATCAACAGAGCGTAAACTGTGCTGGTTTTGGAAAAGGACAGTCAAAACACCATAGCAACAGTAAAGTTCCCATTGTCTGATTCTAAAGAAATTTTGCACACACAATAACAATACAATAAAGAACATTAGTTGTTAAAATCATTAATTTATTTCAACATTATCATTTTCAAAACCAGTATTTTCTCAACTGAATGCCAACAAAATGAAAGTCGACAAAGCATGACACTGAGAAAATTTATATACACATTTTTGAATTACTGTATTAAGTGAAAGTATAAAATAAAAGTATAAATAAAAGTATATTAATAAATTGCTATTAAAGTTATTGCCCTGTTAAAAAAGTTAAACCAGTATGAGATGATCATCAAAAAATTTCATTTAATAGAAAAGTGAATAGATTGCACATTAAAATATAAATACAAAACAAATAAAAATTAAAATATTTGACCAGTTAAAATTGCCGCAACTGTCACTTAAAATCTATATTAATTTTATTGCAAATAAATAAATTGCTAAACAATATTTTTAACTCTACAACAATATATTGCGACAGGACCTCTACTCGCTTGGAGCGGGACACACAATATCCCTTGCCTCAAATTTACAAAACTCTCGTACCGAGTCATAGAGGTATGATTGCCTTTTAAATGATAAACCAGGGTATGGAATGGGTTCAGGTAAAATAAGTGGAGGTATGTTTTCATTCTTGAGCAACTGTAGGCTTTGTTCTGGCGTATCAATATACTCCTTGTAATACACCATACATAAATTCTTCCTCAAATTGTTTTAGGCAAACGTTTTTGTCGGGTCCGTTACCACATCTGCAGCGTTTGAATGATCGGATTTTCTGCAGTTCTTCATCATTTTGAATGTTACACCAATCTGCAGTTTTGTCACAACTAAAGAAAAACAAATACAGTCAGTTTAATTTAACAAACAAGCATGAATGTATTTGTAAAAATCAAATTTGCTTATTGACATTTTTAATTAGCCTAAGCCTAGGCCTAAGTTGACTTTATTTTACCTCAACTAATTTATTGAATTTAGTATAGTAGACCATAGGCCTAGCCTAGTAATATTAATAATATAAAGTTAAAGTTATATCATTTCTTCATACCATAGTGATATTTAACATTTAATGTGACAAGACGGATTTTAGTTTACATACAAGAAAAAATAAAATGTACTTACAGAGGCATTTCATTACATCTAAGGACGTCTACCCTCTGGATAACGGGCCTAGGATGGCCATTCTCCACTTCGTCATCGTCAGCAAAAAGTAGTAGACCTAGGCTAGGAGGTAGGAGGCCTATCTAGAGACTAGGGCCCTACTACTAGCTAGTTGGTCATCATGAGTTTGTTGAGATTACTTCAGCATCCTCATTATTAAAACCAAAATCATTGGCACCATTTAACGCATCTAGAATTTCCTTAGGCGGGTCCTTCCGAGACATTACGAACGTATTGCGAAAAATCAGTAATATAAATAATAGTTATCGCTCGCTAGATGAATAAAGTATGTTTTCGTCGTGAGAATTTTCCTGGAACATGTGTTGTTCGATCTACTTCGCGCAGGCACGGTAGCCAGATCGAAGCGTAAACATAGCAAATGCGCATGCTCAGTAATGATGTAATGAAAATTGACCAATCAGCAACGTAGTTTTTACAGATTTGTTTGGGCAAGATAGCAACAACAAGACGGCAATAAGACGATGTTTCATTGGTTAGAATAATATTTATCCAACGAATCAAGGGCAGGGTTAGATAGAATAAAATCTAAGCTTTCTGCCGATACCAAACATGGCGGAGTTTGTGAAGGAGAAAGCCGATGATACTTCTAGCGAAAAATGGAGTATTTTATTGTCGTTCGGGCACTGTACATTTTTGTTTTCAGATATTTTAAAAGAAACACACTTCAAAGATTACGGAATTTAACACATTTATATTTATTGGTTCATAATAAGACTTCGTGGGTAGGTAAAACACATATCAATAATTCATATTATGTAAAAAAAATAAAATTGAAAATTTTTTCAAATTCGCTGAAATTGAACTTTGTGATAGTTATTACATAGGTTGGTCTATTGCGACACAGCGCCGCTTTTGAGCTGGAGCGCCTCATTTTTTCCATCTGATATTCATTTCTGCAACAGGGGCAGGAGCTAAGTTAAACACTTCAGTCTTAATGTAGTCCAGTCTAGTCACGTCGAGTCGAGCAGCGCCGTTTCGTCCTGATGTGTTGCAATTGCGTCTTTCTTCCTCGGTAAAGTAGTATTCAGTCAATAGTCGTGCCATCTTTAGTCGGTCGTCAGTAAAGCTAAGTAGTCGTCGTCGTAAGTCCTGTGGTATTTGATGTGGGTCATTGTTCAATGGTGGTTATTGGTTTTGTGCTGTTTGTGGCTGTTGTTGTCTGATGGTAGTTTGTTGTTGAAGTGTTGCCATAATGTCAGATACCTGTTGGTTGGTGCGATTTCGTTTGTTTTCTTGTCCAGTAGTTCTCGTAGCTGTTTGTTTTCGTCCTTTATGTCTTGTGACTGCCGGTAGGTATTTTGCCTGTTGTTGTTATTGATCGTTTAAGCGTGCAATCGGTCAGTCTAGTGCAGCAGTAGCTAGCGTTGAAATAACTCATTGTTTACTTGACATGCTGATAATGACTTTCGTTGAATAAACAACTATACGTTGAAAGCCCATCGCAACGCAACGACAACATGTTGAATGCGTTGGGATTTTTGCAATAATTCTGTCCTGTACTGTATGACACTTTGTGTGACAGAAACATCGGTGCTTTCATCAATGCATACCGAATACCAACTAATTTCTTTAATTTTGTTTAAAATATTATTTTTTATAAAATTCGCCATAGCATCCTCCATTGTCATGTACAATCTTATCAATTGATCAAGTGTGCCAATCACTCTTTATTCTTTTCATGCAACTGAAACCTCTCTCACAGCATGATGTTAAGAGAGGGTAGGCAGATGTCAGATGAATAATCTTTAAAATATGACTATATTCATGCAACTCTTTATACTCCAAAGAAATTCTTTGCCACATTTTTAGATGATGAAGATCTTTGAGATGTGAGTTTCTTTCGCCCGGTCTTCTGCTTTATTGGCATTATCTGTTGCATATTGTTCAAAGTATAGAGTAAACATTTCCCAGCTCTATCTTACTTTTGTTTTGTATGCCACCCACCGTGTGCCATTAGCTTTTCCTGGTGTACTGAAGTACTCGTCTATTATTGAAGCCAGTTCTGTAACTTCTCGAACACGCTTTTCAGAGTTCTGGTAGAAATAATATATCGATGGTAAAGTGTCAATGACTTTGTCCATATATGTATAAATATCATTCATTGCCAACTCCAATCTGTGGGCCATGCAGTGAATGCTAATCATCCAGAGCGAGCTTTCCTTTAGTAGTGTGCTGACACTCCGATTTCTGCCAAGATTTACTGCAGCACCATCTGCTCCAAACCCAACAAGTTTTTTTCTGTACTCATCCGATGTGAAGCCATATGAAAGAAACACTTTATCTATTGCAGCTAAGACTCCATCGGCCCTTGCATTCTTTACGTCAATCAGTTTTAAAAAAACAATGGTTGGATAGAAATCCTTCACAAACCGCAGATAAACGATTTCTTTCTCAGATTCAGTTCTATCCGTGCTACCATCAGACAGTATACTAAAATAGTGACGTCCATGCATTTGCTCTTTCAGGTTGTCTTCATAAACACCTGCAATATGTTTAATAAATTGTTTTGCTGTCTTGTCATTTGTGTATGTTTCGCCTAGACTTGCTTTTTTTTGTTTTGTAGCAATATAAGATATACTGTAAGTGTAAGATGTCAGAGAATGGTCTTTCCATTTTGGCCAAATACATGGATGAATTAAAATGTTTCTTCATTTTTCATGTGCAAGTTCATCTACCGTATTTTCCATAGTATAGGTCGAGACTTTGTGGGAAAATTTTAATTGCGAAATCGATGGTCAACTTATACTCCGACTATGCGATTTTTGAAAAAAATCAGGCCGAAAAAATATGTTCATCATCAATCACTCAATAATAATAACTTAATACAGTCAACTCTCCCAATACCGGACACCCTTGGGCGGGCATATATTTTCCGGTTTTTCGAAAGTCCGGTTTCCTGAAAACATATTTTTAAAGTCATCACGTTGTCACTGAAAATGCTTTGAATCACCGGTCCGAATGCTGCCCGGTACGGTCTCCTAACGTAGGGAAGGCCTAGCTAGGCTATGATTGTGTCAATCTAGTTTTAATTAAATAAATACTGATAGGCCTAGGCTTACTTTATTAATATTAAGCTAATTCAATTTACCTTTTTTAAAAGTTACATTATTTACTGTACCAATAAAACATGTTACAATAGTAAATTATTGTTTCTCAATGTGTTTTTAACGGCAAAAAGGCCTACGTACGTACGGTGAACATAATTTCTGTCTGTTTATTGTTTTTCGTGAGCTAGCTAGCAGCAGCAGCATGGGTGAAGGGCTTTGATTGATGCGCATGTGCAGAGGTGTCATAATCAAATAAAAACGCCCACACCTAGACCACATGTTTTTTAAGCTCCTTTATTTTGACGTAAACGAGCCAAGCAATAATGACACAATAATTAATTGGTAACATTCAAAGTTTATTAACACTAGTTAAGTCAAGTTCATTCCGTTTACGTTTTTGCCATAATGATTTCCAAATTTATAATGATGCACATTTTTAGTGAAACATTCCTTTTAGTCCTATTGCAATTGTGAATTTAACAATAATTTAAACAAAACAAAGACACAAAGTGGTACGCATAAACCTGGGAGATAATAAACTGATTTCGCCCGATGGAAAAGGGTCTGTTAGCTTGATATTTGTTGCGAGGAATATTTGGTTTGTTCCGCTAGTCACGCATGCCATCGGACCTCGCCGACGTGTAATGTGTTTTGAAAATAACAAGTAGGCTAGGTTATTTTTTTATTTTTATTTCAACAACCTTTACCGAGGGTGGTCCATCCAGCCGAAGCTGATCATTAGGGACCTTCACAAGTTACGAGTATAGCCGCCGCGCTATATTATTTCTGTTGGCTTCCGTTTTCCTGCACACAATACAATCCCCTTTTATTTATTATCAATACGTTTAATGTTCTTAATCATCTGCCTGAAGACAGTGGTACGTAATTAACCATGTACAGTAGGACTGTACCACTTTACTGAGTTGTGAGTTTTTAAATTGTAACAAATAAGCCGAAGGGGATAGACAGATGTTCCCTATAGTTTAATAAACGCCTGTCAAAACTTCACAAACAACAAGCGGGTGAATTTACTCGTATCAAAATTCCTATACATTAAATCAAATTAAATTTTAAAATTACGAATCACAAATTATAACTCTTGTCCCTCGTACAAAAATGAAGTTTTTTGGACAAGTAATTCTCTTGTGTTTGGACTGCTGAGTACCAGGTCGCCAGCTTTTGACAATTTCCCTTATCTTTTAACACTAGCAGTTCACTAAAAAAACGATTTTGAGATCATTTTACATCAATGCCGACGGTGTTTCTTATGATTACGAATTTAAAACAACTAACTAAATAACAATGCCGAAACAGCCATAACAATTTAAATAATAAATAATAACAGAGTTACATTGTAAAAGCCTCCCTAAAATAGATGCTTTTCTGCGATTTTTGGAAAACGCCCGGATTGTTGGGTACACATAAACAAATAATTGTAATAATATCATTATTTGTCAGCGATCGGAGATATCCGTTTCTTTGTTTAATTTGAAGATATTGTTTGTATTTTCTAATGGCATTGATATTATTCTGTATGGGAATTGAATCAGTTCGCTGAATTATTTAAAAAAGATAGTATTGGGACCAGAAAAAAATCATAAAAAATATTGTTGAAATAAAAATGAATTCACAGTAAATGTAATAACGCACAAATTGAAATAGTTCTATGATCTTATGTTCACGTTGTTAATTTTTTAGACATTAACAGTATTATTAAAGCTCCGTCTACACTATCAAACTTTATGTGACAAAAAAATGTGATGTGCCCATATATGGACACGTTGACATCACATCACTACCATATTTGTGCATATCACTACCATATATGGGCACATCACATTTTTTTGTCACATAAAGTTTGATAGTGTAGATAGAGCTTTAGACCTAGTAAACATAAATGACAATATACGAACAAATAATAATTAAAATATTTTATTTTACAAAACAAAACCAACCAACTATTTTGGTGTTACATTTTCACTACCTTTAAGTATTTCTCTAATTCTTCGGCATTTACTATTGACAGCCTCTTTTAAAGCTAAATAATTGTCTGAGGTGGCACCAGGAAATTCCTGTTCAATTTGTCTGAAAAGTGCCCGCGAACGTGGCGCTTCTAGTGCTGGCCTTGTGACAAGTTTGCCATTCTCTATTTTCTTAGAGCCGTACAAATTAGATACTGCTAGCTCCTCCTGTGTGAACATTATGTCCAGCAGTCTTCTAGTCATTTTTGTTGCTGACTTATTTTTGCCAACGCCAACTGCGGCTTTGTACTTTTCCTCGGCTACGGGCACCAGCCCCCCTATATGAACAATGCCATTACTGTCAGCTTTACCATTTGTTTCACCAAGTAAGGCATTGGTCGGCGGAGCTGCTACTTGCTGCACTTGTTGAGTATAACCTAACCGGGTGGTTAGCTGCTGCATAATAATTCTTTGATTTGTTATAATTGTTTCCAGCATGTTTGGGACCTTCATGCACTTTGCGCAAGCGCATGCCGTACATCCAGTTTGATCTGAAAGAAGAAATGTATAACATTCATTTAATATAATCGTATAGGATGCCCAACGTTTTTATAATATCAAAAATATAACAGGCCAATGCGGTGCCAAGTTAATATTAATTTACATTCACTGTGTATAGTTTAAAATGGGTCAAAACACCGATTTTTACAAATTAAAAGAAAAAAAAACCATTTAAGTTAAAGTTGGGAAGATAATACAAAATAAATAAATTCAATGAAATAGGTAACAGTTGGAAATGTCAAAATTGAGTCCTGTTATTTGTCAAAGAATGAGGTACGTATTTAAGAGCCAAAGTAGTTATACAGTACTAAAGATATAGATAGATTTCTTTGTTTTAAAGTACCCACAACAGCATTTGATGAAAACATTAGAATAGTACATAAATCCAAAGGCAAATACTTACTATTATTCAAAGTGATATATACTTACTACTTAAGACTGTGCTGCTCAATAGAGGACCAGCAAGGACTTCGACAAGAAGGTCGGAATCGATATCAAGCTCAATGTCTATAATTAAAAAAATGTCAATGATAATTGTTATACACAACACCTAGTTTGGGAACAACATAATGGTTTATTTATTTATTTCATTTATTTACCCAGGGTAGTTCATACCATTGGAGCCCTGCCAATTACTTGTCTAGTAAATAAATTCGAGGGTTTCATAATATATTTATATGCTGTTATTAAACGTTACACACCGTTATTAAAATGCCGTCGTTGGAGTCTGTATTTTTAGGTATTAATCTAATCTAGAATATACACGTTTTGTTTCATTATTTTGCTTCTCCAAGTTTGTGTGTATGTAATATTTGAATCGTTAATGTAAATTACTATTCATGATGTTACTTATTACTGTGATTTTATGTTGTTATTTACTTTTTTTAAACAAAACAAATTGCAGGACTTACCGCTTTCCGATGGACTCTCGAATTCCGTCACGATTACGGCGTTGGGTGACTGGGGTTGGATGTCAAAATTCGGGATCGGTCGTTCATTTTCCGTTTGCTCATTATTTGGTTTCTCTTTGTCCGTTTGGTCATTATTTGGTTTCTCCTTGTCCGTTTGGTCATTCTTGGGTTTCTCCTTTTCTGTTTGGTCATTCTTGGGTTTCTCCTTTTCTGTTTGGTCATTATTTGGTTTCTCCTTTTCCGTTTGGTCACTCTTGGATTTCTCCTTTTCCCTTTGGTCATTCCTGGGTTTCTCCGTTTCTGTTTGGTCATTTTCCGTTTGGTCATTCTTGGGGTTTTCTTTTTCCGTTTGGTCATTCTTGGGTTTCTCCGTTTCTGTTTGGTCATTTTCCGTTTGGTCATTCTTGGGTTTCTCATTTTCCGTTTGGTCTTTCTTTGGTCTCTCATTTTCTGTGTTGACATCTTTCCTGGGGTCATTCTTCCCATGATTTTTTGTTAGGGGAGTCAACAGTAACTTCAGAGTCATCATCTGTCGATATAAAATGATTAATCAGTTATACAGGAATGACAAAATATAAAGGATATTAAGTTTAAGTCTATAATTTAATAAAAGAAAGTACAGTCATAAATATATTAAATCATTAGGTTTAAAATTTGATTGCGCCTATAATTTAATTTTATTATGATTTCAGAAAAAACAATAGGCCTACTGTTACAAATATGGCTTGTGCCATTACAAAATACATGTTATATAGGCTAATATTGAGGTACGATTAAATATTTTAAATATAATTATAATAAAGTGTAATATGCAAAATATACATTTTTTTAGTGCGCATTTTTATCAATTTTGGCGTAAAAATTGTTAAATAATCGACCAGCCTCGAGAACGTACAATGCGTGGATAATGTCTGTATTACGTCAACTCGTATGTTCACGATAACATTCGACAGCAAGTACAACAGTAGGTCTGGTATTTAAGAAGTTAAAATAAATATTATTCATTCACTATTTGAATGAATAACTATAATATAACATTTCTTACCAAGCTTTCGCTTGCGTTTCTCCCAGAACAGTGTGTCTTTGTGAACTAAATCATCAGATGTATCAGAAAGTTCCACAATGCGGCACGTTAATTGTTGTTTGTTGTATACCATTTTAACGACACCGTTAGGAACTTTGTCTCCCTGCAACTTCTTAGATAGTACAATTGCTGTACTTTCGTCTGAATCAAAATAGACCAAAGCATGTTCTGGTACAACAGTTTTCTGACGGCGTAGAGACATTTTAAAATTCGATGTTACTTGTAGAAATAATTATGATGAAGTGATAGTTATGGATGCCTCGACTGTGCATTTATTGACACTATTGTTTACTGGACTGCACAGGGACGCATTCCAAAGATGCTCAAATCAAACTTTCTCAGGCTTCAGGTAAACAGTGAAGGCGTGGTATATTACGTAATGAAAACTAAAACAATGCTGTATATTAAAATAAACAGCCAAATTATCTACGACTAAAAGCCAACACAAATGCACAAATAATGGGATTTGAAAATAACAATTTGCAAGGTGTTCACAAAACAGTATAACAAATACAAAAATTAATATTAAAATTGTTAATTTAAATATAGGTACCTCACGCTTCCCCACAAGAGATATTGCAATACTAAAAATTCAAAATTATCAGCAGCCACAGTCTTCGATATGTGATTTAAAACTCATTTTTAAGAACATAATGAATTGAAAATAAAGCAAATTAATTAACTATAAGTAACTATATTTTACACCGTCAGTGTAAGAAAGTATAATAGTGTGAACAACTTGAATAAGATCACAACTATTGTGAATTTGTGTGGGAGTAATTTAAACAGGTTACATATTTGGCTAATACCTGTGTTCGTCATTGTAGTAGTAGAAAAGTCGTCAAAATGTATTCTTTTAATGTGTGTTTATTACCTCCGCCAAGGGGGTTTATGTAGTCTATGTTAGTAGCATGATTACTAAAACGAACTTATTCCAGATCTTTAACACATTGAAACCACATACAGATATGGGTCAATGAGTATTCAATAGTATTATGGGATCCCAATTCTGGACCACTTTTTTTTATTATCATCAATATTTTAAACAGAAGACAATTTTCAAAATCAGGCAATCTGGTACTGAGCAGTCGTAACGAAGGCCTAACAAGTAAACTGCATTTATTAAAATAAAATATAGAATAAGGATAATAATAAAATAAACGAAAAATAATAAGCCAACGCAAAGGGCAAATTCAATGGCTTCTGAAATTAACAATTTAACAGCTGTGTCAAATAGCTTCATATAAACAGTGTCGAAATACAAAAGGATTATAATACAAAAGGTTAATAATTAGAATTTCTATCCAACGCTTTTACATACTAGAGAGAGAAGATCTGGTCATCAGTTAATTGCATATTGAGGTGTGATTTGTCAAGTACCAAAGAAGCAGCAAGCAGTGACAGCTATAAAACCACCTCCCCTTTTAGGCATTATGGTGAATTGGAAATATATAGTATACTATGGTACAGGTTCCTCCACAATAATATAAGCAAATCTGTTCTGTTCTTTTTGAAAAATTACCGTTGTTAAAACAATTTGTAAATTAATCTATCTTTTTCAATAGAAATTACAGTACAAATATATCTATATTTAGCACGATATTCAGTGCACTCGTGTATCGTTTTCTGTTAATTTTCAAACTAACAGCGAAATTCAATTGGGCGTTTAATACATTGTTTTAAGTCCATAGTATATTAAGTCACAGAAATTGTACCGTATGATTTTTATTCATTCTGTATTGTTTTACTGTTCGTTCATTGTCCAATAAATGTATTGATATTATGCTAATTATTAAATACTATGGTACGCGAACAAACCACGTTATTGTTAAAGATGTATTGTCCCTTTGAGTAATTCCCCAAAAAAATTTTTTCTAATATTTCGAAAAAAAGTGTGTCATTTTTAAGTATCATGATAGTTATTAACTTTTACCAAAAATTTGTTCCAAAAAAAAAAAATTTAACCGAAATACGGACGTTTTTTTGTTCAAAAAATAACTTTGACTTCCAGTCAAAGTTTTCGATCAAAACATATTCATAATGCAACGCGCTTGTTTGGCTACTCTGTATGCATAATCATAAAACTTTCTCGCGATCTGTGTGAAAACACCTTCTCAACCGCGACGAGTTGTAAACAATCCTAATTAGCATCATGCATACTCGTGGTTTGAAATCTTTGTTTACTTTCACTCGTGACGATTTTCCAGACGAAATGTAATTAAATTAATTTACCTGTTAATTACGTGAACTTGTTGTTTTTGCCTCGAATTTTCGACTTAAAGTGAATAACTTTAATATCACTTTGATATGGCCAATTTAAATTTAAAATATTTTTTTTTTCATTTTTTGTGTTTCAAGGGACAATACATCTTTAAGAATTTGGAAATTATTATTTGTTTGAACTTCAAATAATAATAGCCGTACATTCCCTGAAAGCAAAAAATAAATAAATAAAAATACCATAATACAAAAGTATACAAGCAAGACAGTACAATAAATTCATAAAATGGAAATCTTTAATTCTGATTCACACATCAATAGATCATTGCAGTTATACTACGATATGTATACAGTATTGATAATCAAGATTACTTTATTGTCCAAAAATAATATTTTAAAATTTGTCTTCCTAAAGGCAACAAACAGCATAAAAAAACGTTTAAAAAAGTTTAAAACGTTATATAAAAATATACAGTATGTAAAAAATTCATAAAAAACTAGATATATAAAAATACAATAAAATACAGATATATTTCAGTGTACAAAGGCTGAAATAGGCCAACATATATAAATTACAAGTAGTTTTAAACATAGCAACTAAAGGACCTGCTGCCTTGGATGGTACTTTCTCCTGTGAGAAGTTATCTCTGCGTTGCTGTTGAATCCATATGCGGGACAAATGGCACATCTTCCACCAGCAGGTGGCATCAGCTGATCGAGAGTATCCCATGAATTTAACTTTAATACCTCATGAATGGTGAGGAAGTGTCCTTCCTTCTCGCTTTGCATGGGTGAAGGAAATCCATCCCTATTAAAACAGGCATTCATTACATCGTGGGCAATTATAGGATTGCGGCTGCAATGTGTACAGTTAGGGTCTCTACATTTAGAAAAAACTAAAAAACCTTTCCTTTTATCAATATGTTGAAGCATAAACTGGGACTCGTCTACAAGATTGCTTTGTCTGAACGTTTTCCCGCTGTTAGACGCCATAACAGCGTGCACTTGACTGTAGTCATCATAAGGCGTTTCTTTTGACGAAGACAATAAGTGGCTTACACTAATCGGAACGCCGCTAAAATGTACACTTTTCCAGTATTGTTCTAAGTTTTTTAGTGCGTTGTCAAATACTTTACATTCTTTCAGACGCATTTCTTCTTCGTTTAAACCTTGCTGCCATGGCGGTCTGTCTTCGCATTCAAGTCGATCCGTGAACATAACAGACGTTAACGCTAATGTACAAGGAGCCCACGCATGTTCGATCAGATTTAGAGCCGATTGTCCTGGAGCATACGCTGTCACAATCAGAGCATCTAAGCCAGTATCTCTAAACAGTCTAGCATAATATAGTAAATTTGTATGATGACCGGAATTAAAGTCGCACCCGCCATCTGCAATTATAGTTAAAATTGATTTTCCTGTACGGACTTCCTCTTTCACTATTGGCAGCAGGTCGTTGATATGGGAGGCTACGGTGCATTTTGTCATGGGTCCCCTGTTAATGATGGTAACGGGGCCATTCCTATGTAGTTTGTATTCTAGCCGACCTAGCGAATCAATCGATTTTTCAGGGGGGTTAGGTAGTGTCAATTTCATATATCCACATAATGTAATTAGGTAGCCTGAATGACTTGGGAAGTCGTGATCTAAAAGCACCGGCCTGTCAATGGTTGGAAATATTCTTCTTATTTTTGTCCTTCGATCAACAGCTGGGACATCTTTTCCTTTAAAAATAAAAACAATAAATAATAATAATATAATAATAATAGTAATACAAACATAGAGTTGACGCAATACACATTCTCAAGACACTTTGTATGGTCTACTGGTAGGGCTTGGTTATAATTGATATGACTTTGTATTTAGGTTCGTACACTTAAATAAAGAAATAATGTATTAATTTAAAGAAAAGTATTTTCCAACGAAATATAGCACATTTCACAAAATTATTTTAGAGTTTCCAGATTATCATCAAAACCCATTCTCATTCATTCCCTCGCCGACAATTTTGCGTTACATAACTGCTTTTCTTTCAAGATTATCATAAGCAATTCAAATTAAATGTAAAATAAGTTGTTTTAATTAATATTTATTTCAGAATCCACCTAACATTCTCACCCAATTTTGTATGGCCGTTAATATTCTGTGGATGTTACATTTGAAAATTCTTAATTGTATATGATTGATCTTACCTATCTTCACTTTGTTTTTGTTGTCAACAGAATATACACTACACACATCCGGAAATGCTGCACTTAATTGAAGGCAATACTTCACCCTCGCATTGTAAAAATGAGCATTGTCATTTTCTTTCATCCTTCCATTATCTTTTTTTGGAACTTTAGCATCAATGAAACCTTTGTACCTTGCTGAACTGTTACGACCTTGATGAGGGGCCTGTAGCATGCGGTGCACAGTACAGAAAGAAAATTAATAAAGTTGTCATTGTTTTGCATGATCACATTATACCATGGAAAATTCTTTATGATTATACTAGGTAAATTACAAAAGTCGACGCTATGTCGATTTATCCATCCGGGTCCCCGTCCCGGATTCATAGGCCTAGTTTAATTATATATTTAATATACTTGGATATCCATATAAATAATAATTTATCAAATGTTGTACTTACTAAAATTGGGATGCTGCTCAGCCAAACCTGGTACTTCGTGAAGAAGATGGTCCCGAACCGCTTTCAGACCAGTTCCACAGTGTCCGGTGGTGCTTTGGCGACGTCGATGTGCTTCAAATCCACTTCTTTCAATAAAGTTTTTAGCTATTTCAATAATTTGCGGGAATTTGTCTACAATTGCTCGTTTTACAGGAGGCCGGTTTTCGTTTTCACTCGAAGTGTCAATTAACAAATTTGTCAATAGTCTTGAAGGTTTGTGATTGCTTGTATTTAACATAATGCTGACGACAAGAAAGATATGCTACAAATAAATTCAATGAGACCGGAACTGTATCTGTAACAATGTAGCCTAAAGTGGACTCTTCCGACTTTTCAGTGCTTTTTCGAACAAATGAAACGACTGGGCGTTTCGATTTTGTGAGCGTTACAATAAATTATATTAAATAAATCTTAAAAGTAATTTTATTATAGTTTGACCACCGTTGTTTTACCTAAGTACCTAAGTAAGGAAAAAAATTCCTCAGCAGGACTTTGAGGGGATTTGAACTGTGAAAAGCTGGATATACACCAAACTCGCATTCACAAGGTTTTGGTGCAATTAGCCTAATCACACTCAGAACTAAGACACAAAAATAAAAAACAAATGTCGAATGAAATCGTATGTTATAGGGGACGTATACTTTAGTTATTGTTATGGTTTGAACGCACTAGTTGTAAATTACAGCCAACGTTTCACCATATAGATATTATAATATTTCTATGGTTTTCACCAATGACAACTGTCAAGCTAGAGAAAGCATTATAATTATGATATCCATTTTAGTAAAGAAAATGGCAAAATGTTCTCAACCTTTTATTTATCATTTACAGGGAAATGTGTGTATGACTACCATTTTTGGCTCTTTAGGTCGTCAAAACTGCCTTTTCCAAAGCTGATTTTTTGTTGGGTGGTATTCTCATAGAGTACTATTTTTCTTAGATATCATGTTAACAGTAAAATAAAGTATGCACCCTACCCGCATTATTAAATAGTGCACAACTTATTAGACAAGGATGTATATTAAAAATAAGCAGTCAGTAACAAAAGAAGCCAACGCAAAGCGAAAATTCAATGGCTTCTGAAATTAACAATTTAACAGCTGTGTCAAATTGCTTCATATAAACAGTGTCGAAATACAAAAGGATTATAATACAAAAGGTTAATACTGTAATTAGAATTGCTATCCCACACTACAAAATTAATAAAACGCTTATGTGTCATTTATCCGCCATACGTTAACCATGGAGTAAAGAATATTCCATGCGTTAACAAAATAAAGGTTTACTATTTTTTAATAATGTTAATGGATGTTTGTTTTATAAAGGCGAATGGCAAAAAAAACCAGAAAAGGCATCATACAAAAATATGACATTTTTGATACGCCGTACGTCGGGAGCAGACGCAGCGTGTTACCGAATCTATTATCACATAATTCTAAAGAGTACACGCATACTATCGCGACCGGACGAAGTAAATCGAAGTTTATAGCCATGTTATTATTACTACTGTACAGTAAATAATTGTTTTTGTTTTATACACGATGGTGCGTGATCAAAAGGTCAAATCAGTCTTTATAGAAAGCCGACACAAACCGAAGAATATTATTTAACTTGTCTCTAAATATAACTTTTTATTGAGGAATTTGGCGATCTGGTTCAATTGTTCAAAATGTAGGCCCCCGTGTAGGCCTATACAGTAGGCCTGTAAAACAACATTTATTGTAGGTGTACCCCACTGTACAGAGAGGGTTAATCGTAAATGTGTGTACTCTTTTGCTGTGTAGCGTACATACAAAGTACACGAGGTACGCGTCGGTAAACTTCGCCTGGAAAGTAACTGCGTATTTTGGTCCCTGGATGGAACATGATATATCACGCGTAAACCGCAAGGAGCCGGGCCCAGTGTTGAACCATTTGTACAAAGGGACACCTCGCGTTCCCCGAACGGACGATCGAAGTAGCCTAGTTTCGCGACTGCCTGGCTACCCGGTGACATCACACAACACACAACAGTCGCAAGCGGGCGCACCAGAGTTCGATAAATGGTTCAACGCGTACAGACGCGACCGGTCGCAAGTTTCTGCATCGGTATTGAAGGGCGGGGCTACAACTGGAATCCTCATGAATATGTAAATTAGAATTTAATGAGATAAATTAAATTACGGTCGCGTGCAGACGAACTGCTATTTTTAGACGCGATACACTTCGTCCGATATTTAGTGGAGATGACGCCTAAAAACAATAGACATTAAGACATAGCGCTTCGATGTGAAAAAGCCCACCGCAGTTCGATACGCAACAAAGCAATTGCTGCCTCGTGGGTTAACAATGAACTGACCTGTCAATCACAGTGTAGTGCTCCATGGCAACATTATTTGATCGTACCGCGAAACGTCGCGCACTTCATGCATGAGGGTATGGTTAAAAGCGTTTGTACTTGTGAATGTATTGAATCCGAGTCAGCGACGACGATGTTACGTTGTTTTCGTAAATATTTGGAGTTTTTTAACTGTCAGTCCGGTTTTCAGACGCTAATTTTCGTGTTTTGTACTTCATAATTTGTCCGGATTCCGGAATTGGGTATTCCGGTTTTCATAATAAATTACAGTACATTTAGAATAGGGACAAATTGGGCCCTCCAAAAAAGTCCGGTTTTTCGTGAATTCCGGTTTTGGGAGAGTCCGGTATTGGGAGAGTTGACTGTACCTACATTGTACAAAATAATACAACTCCAACAAGTACTGGTCAATAAAATATTAATATATCACAAAGACTCATTTTGATGTTAATATTGCGCTTCTATATATAAATTATGGTTTATTCTGAGATAGGCGAGCACAATGGAAAACCTTATCTATCTCAGATGTGCCGTGAAATGTAAATTTGATAACATTAGTTTTCACTATTACGATATTGTTCCATATTTTTATCTTAGGAAGATATTATAAAGGATTTTATAACAACATTTTTGATTAAATTTCAATTGTACGCGGGTCGAAGTAATTTCTGGGTTCACGATAAGTTCACATGTTTACCTTGCAACTTCCTGGTTTTAACAATTAAGTTGGCCGTGGCCGGCTATAGCCATTTTAGTTTTTTGTTTATTTGGACCGCGCGTGTGAAGGTACGGTAGTTAAAAAATAAAAATTGTACTGCAAATTAATAAAGATCAAATTAAATATACACCATAAAGAATCGGAATATATTGTGGGGAATAGTATTATAAAATTACATAGGGAGATTTGATGATAAGACATTTTGTTTAATATCGAGTGAAATCCCGATAGTTGATTGAGTAAGCTGACAGGAATAACTGTAGGCTATCTGTGTCCCGTTAGGACCGGGATGTCTGCCCATTTTGCAAGCCGTCTAAAACGTCTTCCTTCTTGGGCCGAAACGGCCAACTCTGTCGCGGAAGTTAGTTTCAAAAGATGTTTAAATTAAATAATGTATTAATTATTAGGATGACATTTATTTGAATAAACGCCTCCCCAATAAAACATCACTTTGAGTACATGGCATTTATTATAGGCTGGCGAAGACGGAGTCGAAGTCGTTGTGGTTTACATAAATATTAATAGATTGTCTTATAAATATTATTGGTTACACTTAAATAATGTAAACAAACAACCACATTTCATACATTTCTAGCGCTCTTTGAACTTCAAAGTAAGTTGTTTTAAATACCCGATTTTGGGGTTCGACTTATATTCAGGTCATACCAAAATCAATGATATTCTAGGTCAAAGTTGGGGGTTGACCTATACTCCGAAAAATATGGTTGCCAACCTTTTTCTGAATCAGGTTGATCAAAAATGAAGCTGCAGTATTGTCAGAAGAATTTAAATTGTCTGCTGCCGAAGTACCTGAAGAACCTAAATTAAAATAGAACAAAATAAAATTTTAAAAATAAATTACGAAACTATGTTTGTTTTTCAATTGTTGTTTCTTTTTCAAAAACCTAAATTAAAGGGTTTTAGATTGGTTATGATTGCCATCCATTATATTGTTCTTTAATACACGCCACCGTTTGTCAAGATGTACTTTACATAAAAATTACTTTTTAAAGGTTGGTACTAGAGGAGGCCCACTTACACTAATTATTTAAAAAACGCATTTATTTTCCAAAATTGTATAGGTTTTGAAACTTGAACACCAATCAAATAAAAAAATATACCTGTTTCCCGAGTTTCAATTCATAAATCACTTTATTTGTTTGTATAATCCACATGTTTATGCCAAGTTTACAACGTGTACAACACGGGCGCAGACATTTTGTTTTGATTGAACTGTGAATTCTGGGTCAGACCCTTGACCTTTCTGCATTTATTATGGGGCGAAATTATTTCTAGAACTAGCAGGTTAAAACAATATTCAGATTGAAAAAAAATCTCAACACAATAGGCTTACATTTACAGCAATTTAAAAAAAATAGACATATAATTGGGAAGTAGAGGAATTACCGAATTCCAGAAAATAATAATAATAATAAGATTTTTATAGCGCACATACCACTCCAGAGTGCTCAAGGCGCATTTAAAAATAAAAAAGAAATAAATCATACAAATTCCTGAAAAATAAAATGCAATTTCTTTGGAGGGTCCCCATCTGTTGTCGTTCTGTCGCGGTCCCGGACCCCTACCTAGGTGACCAAACAAAGGAGCAGGATACACATTTGCCTTGCCACAGACGACCGGGTGCTCAGAGACAACAACCAAGACAGAGGCACCCCAAAGATAATGCTGGCCAGGAAAAGGTATAAAAAACAATTGTAAGTCTAAAAAACTTTAAGAAACCTCATGATTTCCATATGCCTTAATGAATAAATGTGTTTTTAATAATTTTTTAAAAGTATCAACAGTTTTGCAAAATCTTATAGAGCTCGGTAGAGCATTCCACAGACGAGGAGCAGTAACGGAGAATGCTCTGTCACCCCATGAGTGGTGAGACTTAGGCTGATGTAGAAGCAGCGAGTCACTAGAACGCAGATTACGTCCGGTCCGGGAACATACAGCCTAAGCATGTCAGAAATATACTCAGGAGCCATGCCATTTATAGACTTAAAAACAAAGAGTAATATTTTAAAAACAATGCGGTACCTAACAGGGAGCCAATGCAATATTTCCAAAGTATTTGATATGTGTCCATATCTTGGTAATTTTTTAACAACTCGTGCCGCTGTATTTTGAATCAGTTGGAGCCTGTGGAGTTGTTTTTGTGGTAGCCCGTATAGCAAAGAGTTTCCCATATCTAGTCGTGAAGTGACAAAAGCATGAACAAGTTGTTTAGCTGCTGTCTCATTTATAAACTTGCGAATCCTTCGGATGTTTCGCAAGTGAAAAGACGACGCAGAAATAGTTTTTGAGATATGGGAAATCATAGTCATACCCACATCCATTTCAACCCCAACGATAATGCGTACAATGTATCGCTACAAACGTGTTCCCTTGATGATAATAATAATAATAATAATAAAAACTTTATTTAATCACGGTAACACTTGTTCACCTCAATGGTGTTTTTCGACAAGGCCGTAAGACATTATACACAAATCAAATTTAACAATTAAACAATTAACAACAAGAGTTTATTTATTTACACTTAAACTAGAATAAATTAGAATTTTACAATAGATTGTAAAAGCCAAATTTACAAAAGAATAAACATCAAAATGAACAGAACATAAGTCTATTTTTACTTAAATAATTAAGATGATACGGCCTAGCACATCAACATTGCAATGTAATAATAATGCACTATTGTGTGATAACGTAGAGATATGATGTACTGCAAAATATCATATACTGTATGATGAAACTGAAACAAGGAGTGTAGAAGCAGATTAAATTGAATGCAAAATAGACTAATCACCTATTTTTAACATAATTCATAATTATTTCAGTGCTGAAATTATTATTTCGTTTGATATAATTAGTATTGTATTGTTTTTTGTGTTAATTTTGAATTAAGTAAGATTGTAGACCTACTTTGAATTTGCAAAATATTATATTTTATATTTTATATAATATATATATATATATAATTATAAATCCAAAGGCAAATAACTGAAAAAATGACAATGCTGTGGGTATCAGTGGCTGAATCTCAATGGAGATACAAAAAAAAAAGAAGCGAAAAGCTAAATCAAAATGATAAAGTCAGCCAGCCAGAAAAGTTAGAGGTTTCGGGCAACACTAGCTCTTCATCAGTGCATATAATTATATATATATATATATATTATATTTAGTTGTGTGTAGTATTTTGCTGGGTTTGAACGAAAGCATATGTGTACCGCGCAGTATGGGATACTTTATTGTTCTTTTTATCTTTAAAATGTGTTTTTTTTTAAAATCAACTGCACAAACATTTATAAATATTTTTTAACTCATGTATTTTAGAGCTAATTATCACATTTACAAATAAAGATGGATTGGTGTTTGTTATTGTGTGGGTGGGCGTTACGTTAATGAGAAAAGCTAGCTGACCAATTGTGTACAATTATGTTTGTGCATGTTAAAAGTTTTATGTTCTCCAGCCAATCAGAGCAGGGCTCACAATCTATAAAAGTACGAGCATTTCAATGTTCATGTACCAGTTCAGTTTTCTGAATCAACAAAATGTTTAAACCTATGTCAGCTCGTCAACGTTCAAGTATTCCATGCGAGGCGTTAGTTTACTTTCCCGAAGAAGAAAGTTTAAGTATCGTTAAAACAAAATTGATCGTCGGTGATGTTTCGTCTGGAGCAGCAGTGGAGGTACTATGGGAGGGGAATTTGCTCCCTGCAGTCATCCGCAAACTGTCCAATAATCCCCATGAATTGCGTGAATTGGAAAGAAAATTGTTGAAGAGTGGGCAAGCCCAAGACACTGACGTGGATAGCGAAGAAGACTCTGATTGATAGTGATACCGATGACGACGAGCAACCGACAACGTCAAAGCGTGCGGCAATGCTAACAAAAACGTCGACACCGAAACCAAAACAGGCTGCAAAAAAACCGAAGGTCAAAGACGTAAGTTGATTAAAAAAAAGTTTATTCAATAATTTAACTCTGGGGTTGTTAACACACACACCCACACACATTTCAATGCCCATTTTTTTACTCTAAGACTTTAAACAAAATTTACGATTTATTTTATCTATTGTACGGTGGGCGTGTATTATCGCGAGTCCTCCTAACTAATCAATCATGATCAACTTTGTTTTTAAATAAAAGGCCTCCCGGCCTCTAGGGCCTATCTCCGGCAAAAAACTAATTAAAGTTAGTCTAAGTAAAGAAGCATATCGGCCTATTCCATTGGAGTGATGTTCCCTAACAACAACTACATTTTGGCATTAAAACGTATTTATAGGACTACAAACAGTCATAATATTAAACTAAATTTTACCTGTTTGCATAATGTCTTTTTTGAACGATGTAATGTTCTGCATAGCCTGCGACACAAGGTTTTCCCATTTTTTTTGGACATTTTGTTGGTCCCTGCCGGCAGTTGGATTTGTTTGTTTGACAGCAGCGGTAATCTCTTGCCAGGCTGTTGTTTTTTGTTGATAGGTTATTTTACTATCAAAAGCAGCTCTTAAAATATTTTTTCTTTTTCCATACTCGGCTACCAACACCTCCTTTTCTTCGTCCTTCCAATTAGGTTTTCGTTTAGTTGCTGCCATTTTTTTGTTGCCAGCAAAAGTTTTCATTGAATATGCAAATGAGGTTTGAATGAGGGAAAGTGATTGGATATTGGACACATTGTTTCTCTTTTTGATTGGACAATGGGAAACTCATGAATATTGATATATTTTTCCCTTAAGTGTTTTACTTAAAAGTAAGGGTTTCCCTTAGGTAAGTGAATCCCTTAACTCATTTGTGAATACCCCTTAAGTGTTTTCCTTTGTTAAGGGAATTCTTAAATTTTAAGGGTAAGTATTTCCCTTAGCCTAAGTGAGATTGGTGAATACGGCCACAGGTACCCAGGGTGTTTCTTCGCGGGGACGTAACAGGCGATGGTATGCATGTTGAAGAGTCAGATGTAGAAGAACCAGAACCTGAAGTACCCCCAGCAGTAGATGTGTTTGACAGTATTGCAGGAATGGAACGGCGACTACGTGAGTACATCGACACAAAACATAATGAAGCCCCTCCTTGGTTGGCCGACCTGACGCAAAATATAAAAAATATCGTCTCTGAACTGATCGCCCAGGAATTTTAAAATAACTGTGTCGCCTCCCCCGCAACTCTGTGGGTGACGACGTACTGCATAGAGATGCCGTTGCAGAAGTCAAAAGGTGGGCCACTTCTAAAAGAAATTTTTGCACTCGGACTTGTTAGAAAACTATTCACCAAGAATGAGATGCGAATGAGTAACGTTAATGGGAAAACAGGGCCATTGAGTCATCAAATCCTATACAATTCCATTGAATGAACAAACACGAACGTGGAAGCTTTGTGTGTTAGCGATCGACGAGGGATGCAGGTGTCTGCGAAGTCCCAGACCACGAGCACCACTCCAACCACGAGCACCGATGCAACAAATTCAAGAACCCCAACCTGCTGAACCATTCATCGATTTCTAATTATATCTCAAAACAAACGGCTCTTTTCCAAAAAAAACAAAAGAGATTTAAAGCATTTAAAATGGCAAACCCCACATAGAAACCAGTCACCTTCAAAACATACCACATTAAACTCTAAATAATAATTATTATTATAATAATAAATAACATGTTGTGTGAAATAACACACAACATAAAAGGCATACACAAATAAAAATTAATATAATATTGACAGATTGAATAATTTCAGGTAAATTTGACGTTTCAATCATTTTCGCAATGTTCAAGAATCTGACTTGATAATTATCAAATTAATTAAGAATTGGAATTACCATAGTTTTATTTTGATTAAATTTAAGCATGACCGTACAACATTTCTATTCCATTTTATGTTTTCAATCCCAGGTCTTATTATACTGTGTAGACGCGCTGTTCACGCTCTAGTGGTCACATAAACAACAAAATACATGAAACTGAACAACCGTACATGCAACACAACGCTGCAATCATGATAATAAATAATTTATATAGCGCACATATCCACTAAAAGTGCTCAATCATTGATATATTATTTTATGTACTTTTTAAGGCTTAGCATTTCTTAAGTTGTTTGAATAAAACTAATTTTCATATTTTAATGAATGGAATGTTGTATACTATACTTTTATATTGTATGTAAATATGATGAATGACTCGTTTTTTGTAAGTGTGTGGTTTGGCAAAATGTAATACTTTCAAATCTCTTTTGTCAATTTGTGGCTCTGAAAAGAGCCATTTGTTTTGAAAATGTTGGTCTTAAACTTCAGTATCCGGATCACGACAGCTATCACTTTATGAATATGTCGGATGTATCTGCCGCATAATTCAGGTGTCAATGTGGTTTTCCACCAATTTTCTATGCCATTGATAAGTTCCTGTTGATTTTTTGGTTTTGCATGTCGTCGAAGATTATTCTTCAGTTGATGCCAGACGTTTTCAATCGGGTTGAGATCTGGTGATTCGGGTTGAGTCTTCCACCAATTTATCCCATGTTCTTCCATATATCGTGTGGATAAATTACTTGTATGTTTAGGATCATTGTCTTGTTGGAAACTATGTGAATCAGGGAACATGTGACGACTATACGGTTGCAGCGTTAACATAAAACTCCGCATTCATGTTTCTCCCGAAAATTAGGAAATTGGTGGTACCTCTGAAACTGATTCCCCCCCAAACGTGAACCTTTACCGGGTGTTTAGCCTTTGGTTTAAGTTTTGGCTCCTCTCCTTTTTTGTAGAAGCACACCTTTCCATGCTGCTCCAGGTGAATGGAAGTCTCGTCAGTCCATATCACGTCTTCAAACATATCTCCATCCTCTAGCATTCGGGTACAAAATTCTAACCGCTTCACCTTATTTACATCGCTAATCATTTGGCAGTATTTTGGTCCGCTTTTCTTCCATCCTAACTTGTTTCGGCTTCTTCTTATTGTGGATGCCTAAACATTTAGATCAAATACGTCACGGAAGATACCCGATATTTGGTAGGAAGTTAACTCATCATCATCTCGGTAAAGGTCGTCAATGAAGTGAGCGTGCTCGATAGTGAATTTTGGTTTACGCCCTGATCGAATTCTTGCAGCCCATGAACCGGTTTCCTTGTAAGTTTTAATTATTCTCCCCACAGTGTGTCTCTCAACTTCCACCTACTCTTCTTCCCGGAGAACATCAACAATTCTTCTTTGGCGCATGCCCAGCTCGTTCAAACGGACAATCCGTTCTCTCAGATACAATGATAGTTGACCTTTCATTTTTGGGCAGTGAAATTTTTATTTAGAAACACAAAATTTATACCTGTCAAGAACCACGCCCAAATCTTATAAAGGAATTATCCAATCGACGACGTAAACAATCTGATTGGCTGATATCTCCTTCACGATGATGCATGATAAAAAATGGATACCAATTTTGCATATTTTAAATGAATGTTTAAATGTACATACATTTGGGTTTGTTTACATTATCTATTTTGCATTACAAATATACGTTTATAAATAAATATACGTCGGAAACGTTTAAAATATAGAGGTTTTTTTTTTTTGTTTTTTTTTTAGAAGTCTTTTCTGGATATCGCATCAATCATTCAGACACAGTTCAAAAACTTTGTAATATAATACATTAATATTATTTTTCATATTAGAATATAATAGAAGTTTCCATCAACTAAAGTATTTTCAATTTAAGTTTCCGTCATCAAAAACGAACGAATTTAATTGGCCATTCGCAAATAATGATGTAAATGTTATTGTTATTTTGACGTGTATTTTTTCATAAAAACTTTCGTTGGGTTTTTATGAATATAAATTTTACCTTGTAATTACTAAAATGACTAGAAATTAAATCTGGAAACTTTCCGTTTATACTGTAGAGTACTGTGGAGTGGAATGCGTTGATTGGTTGGGTCATACCATTTCCTAAGGTCAAAACCAACACGCTATGCATGCCGTAGAGTGTATAGAGTGAAATAGGCCTAAAAATTAGTTACTGTTTTGTTTATGACGGATTATATATTATACGTTGTTAATTATTAAAATTACTAGAGTAACTGGAAATGTCGCGTTGTAGGCCCTACTCAACAAGTACAATGAGCCAGTGGAATTGGCCGCCGAGAGCCGTTATCGCCTGATGAATAAACACGCAATGATTTGTGGCCTTGGACTAATACTCGATTAGGCTAATTTTAATGGAAAAATATATGCAATGCAATTTATACATCAAACCGAACAGAATATTTATTATTAAACCAATTCGACATTCGGTGTTTGGATTATTATTTCTAACATTTGGCCTTCTAAAATCATCAAATTCTCATCCTTTGTTTTGGTTTTTTTTTATGGATAACAATAGACAGAAGTAAACTTTGTTACATTACAGTGACAGGAGTGTTCTGGTTACATAATCATGGTCGCGTTCCTTAACACAAATTAAATAAACAACAACTATTCAAGCACGCACTGTTTCACGATCGTCAAGGACCGTGAATTCCACATTGTAGCAGGAAGTAGCTGACGTCATGGACCACACGCCGATTACAGGTCCGCGGCAATTACACACATTTTACACGCGTGACAAACGCGGTTTAGGGTACATGATTTGTAGTCAGTACTGTATTTCCATTATTTTACAACATTGTGAAAACGATCGATATTGAAGTATAGGATCTATGTCTTGCAGCTCGAGTGAAAACGAGAACGAACGAGAACAAACAAATAAAAAATGTAATAACAATACAAGATCAGTTTAAAAACAAAATTGAATATATTATTGTTTTACATATTTAAAACAATATTGAAAACAATACTAAACTCAATTTAATTTTATTAGCATTTATAAATATACATACGAATAAATAAAAAATTTAATAACAATACAAGATCAGTTTAAAAACAAGATTTAATATATTATTGTCTATTATTAAAGCGGTGTGATTGGCACTTGCCATTTACCGCTTCTCTAATGGCTTTTTGTTGAGTTGAAATTGAGCCAGGGTGTTGTAGTTCAACTTGGCGGAACATTGCGGTCATGCGATCAGGTGACAGTGTTTACGAATGATGGTATTTCCATTGATTTTTACCTTTGACCCAGTTAGATTAGATTCTCCTGTGCTCTGAACAGTAGTCAAATGCCGGGTAAATGATTTCGCGTTTGATGTACCTGATACTGCGCGATGATAATCTTCATTTGAAACTGGATGCGTACCGCCAACCAGCACCATTCCTGTTGGCCCGGGTTGTAGTCGTGGTTGTGCTACAATTGCTAACAGCGATCTGGTTGTAGATTGGTGTTGCGGTGGCTGTTGTTGATTTGGTGGGAGGGCGACGACTTCCGTTAGCTGGGGTGGCGAGGGCTGAGCTGGTTGTGGAGGAGTCATGGCTTCCTTCTGCTGGGATATCGAAATATGTGGTGGTTGTAGCGATGGTGGTGGTTGTGAGGTGACTGCATTCAATATATTCTCCAGCATTGTTTCCATAATTTGCTGCTTTTGAGTTAGCTGGTCGATTTTGTCAAGCAATTTTGACCTGTTAAAGAGATAATTTTTACTGGCGACACAAACAATCTTAAATACTGCGTTGCAAATAAGTCATAGTATTACTATTATAACAATCCAATTTGACTATTTTTTTGCTTTAAATTACAGTTTTTTCAAGTAAATATTTGTTTTCCTATCAAATTTTTGGTCAAAGTGGATAACTATTATGTGACATTAAAATGGCATGCAAAAACAAAATTTTAACATTTTTTTTTTAGGAGAACAATCATCTTGTACAAAATGCAAAATAATCAAAATGTACGTTTTTTGTAGGCAGGGGTCAATTTGTATTTTCTCCACAACAAGATAAAAGTACATGTATAAAAAAAAACTTACGGCGATTGCCCATCGCTTCGTAAAGGAAATAGTGTATGCTACTGTCATCATTGCTGCTACTAGAAGTTGCGTCTGGTGCAGATGTATCAGTGTCAGCACATGTAGCAGGTGCGTCAACATCAGCACATCTGGTTTTTTTTTAGCAGTGCTGCATTATCATCTAAAAAAAAAGCCCTCATTAATTACAATGTAAAAAATATATTATAATAGGAATTATTAGTTTATACGTACTCAAATGATGAAACATATCTCTGTTAAAATAAACTTAGTTAAACATTTTATAGCAGTTTCCTTCCTGTGTAGGATGGGATATCTGTATAATGAAATATTAATAATAAATATAGTTACAAATATGTGTAAAACACCTTCTCAACCAAGACGAGTTGTAAACAATCCTAATTAGCATCATGCATACTCGTGGTTTGAAATATTTGTTTACTTTCGCTAAGTGACGATTTTCCAGACGAAATGTAATCAAATTAATTCACCTGTTAACTACGTTTTTGGCTCGAATTTTTAACTTAAAGTGAATAACTTTGAAATGACAAATTTAAATTGTTTGTGTTTCAGGGGACAATACATCTTTAACTAACCCGAAATCAGCCACATTCTGAATTTCCATAGAAAATAAGTAAAAAAACAGTACATAGTTTCGTAGATCCAGGTTGTTCGTGAGTAATCAATCAACTCACGTGGTTTAGGAACATCAACCACCTCATCCTCGTTGTCCATGTACACTTTTTCAACAGGAACAACAGGCAGTGTCATCAGCCGTTGAACAATCATGTGAGTGCCAGGATCCGTCCAGTATGCGCGTTGTAAGCCCAAATCTTGGACCGAAAAACCACCTGCAATTATAAAAAAAAAAGCTGGAAAATTAGATTTCTGTATAAAAAATAATAATACAGGCAATGAAAATCCTAAACGACCTGCAATTATAACAAGAAAAGTGTTAATTTGGTGCAAATTTAATTTTCTCTTTAATCACAGGGACGGCCTGCAATTATGTGTTATTTTCTTGCAAATAGATTTTTCTGTTGAAAAAAAAATGTTTGTTAAAATATAATTTTCGTATCACCTACTTGTGTGAAATGAAAAAGGCAACCAGTTGGGTGCACTCTAGGAAAAACTGTCCTGAGAGATTGCCACAAAGATGACTTGTAGTTTGCAACTACCTTCCTTACAGTACGCGTTGCAATCCACTACCCAGACATAACGGCAAAGAGCAGGGGGACCTGTTTCTGCACTGCCCCAGACTTCACAAACGCGTTTATCGAAAGAGTTAGTAAAACAGATCTTTCACCACCTTGAAAGTGCCATCAATGTACCTGTAATGACACCAAGAAGAGAGACAAGACCACCTGTAATGAAAAAAATTTTTAGCTGAATTAAAGGATTCGTTTGTCATTACTTACCAAACTTTCGACCTTTGCTTTGGATGTCTTAGCGCAACAAAACCAGGGGGGATGTGTTCCTCATCCAATTCAAAAGAAAGATCTGTTGGTTGGTTTGGTTGAGTAAGTTTCCTCTTTAAATTTGCCTGCCGAAAAAGGTTACAGGGTTATGGTGGTAGTGACGGATGTAGTGCGAAATTTCCAATCCTATACACTCACTCAATATCTGTAACAAAATTTACATATTTAAAAAAAAAATTGCAATATTTGTAATACAACACAGAAGTTTATTTCAACGAATTTAAGCGTGGAGCGCATAAGAAGGTATATGACATTTGTTGAAGCAATGTAAAAAGCATGGAACGCGAGGGAGGATGTGTGTATTTGTTTAGGATTTGTATCTGCAGTTTAAAATTAAGAAAGTATTATAGACAATTAAGTTAATTATCTTCTGTACAATCTCAGCTGCCTCTTCTCACCCTAAAAACATGAACATGATTGTTATTGCGGTTGTTCTAACAAAAAAACATTGGGGTGGTTTTAATCCAAAGACATTGCATATTATTAATTCAGATATCCTATATTGAATTAATTTTTTTTAGCGCGCCTTGAGCACTCTTGTGTGGTATAGTTACTATTATTAGTTACAATTTGTGATGATTAATTGAAATTGGTAATTAAAATTTAACTTTATATAAATAAATGAACATCAGGTACATACAAATAAAAATTGAGTAATTGTTTGTAGGTTTGCATGCGAAAATGATTAAGATGTTAACTTTTGGTTAATCGTGCACATGACAGATCCGAATCTGTAAATATAACAATATTAATTAGTAAGTAATTTACGGCGATAATGTAATTGAATTAGGTCATCGCAAATTCGCCCAAGGGCAAGGTCGCCCCATCGCAAAGTCGCTCCTAAACGTTAAAATAGGCTAGTTTTTACAAGTGCGTAAAATTACACAAATGATATATTCTTGATAAATTTGAATACAAAATAACATAGAACGTGTAGGAATAATAAACAGGGGACAACCCACTATGTAGTACAGGTCACAGTACTGTACATCGATCGGCAACTCTCCCATCAGAACGCCCCACTGTGTAGTACAGGTCACAGTACTGTACATCGATCGGCAACTCTCCCATCAGAGAGGAAGCCCGATGTAATTACTGTACTCCACTGTCGCTTGCACTAAACAAATTTTACGATATATATCGGTCGCGTTCGAAATCGGTCGCATTGGTCACGATATGATCTAAATTATTTTTACTTTGGTCGATGAAAATTTAATAATAAAAATTTAATTGTTTTTATTTTTTATTTTACAGGTCTAAGCGAAAGATGTGTGCCTTAAAAAATGACTATGATAGAGTTGGGATTTTGAATTATGTTGCACAGTATTTTATTGTCTGCAGGTACTTTTGAGATTAACAACTTTCTTGGAGGACAGCACAGCATAGATGTTCTGAACTTTATCTTTGCTTTCAATACGGAAGTAGCCCTCGTCTTCATTATGCCTGAAACTCCCATGTGAACCTCATCTTCCTTTTCATAAAAACCATTTGTAATTATCGATTCTATAATCTTCTCTCCCTATCACCTTTCTCGAATTCTCTAGCCTCTTCTGGACATCACTCATCAGTAATAATTCTTTCTCTCGGTCTTTCTTTTGGTCTTTCGCTGCATCCTTAGTCCTAAATAATTTTGTCCCTAAATAGTTCTGCCCTTGATGTACCTTATTCAGTTTGAACATGGTCTTGGCAGATACTTGGCTGTAGATGCTGTACGAGACAATTGCTTTCTGACATCCCATACTGCAAATACTCTTTCCTCAGATATGTTATCGCTTCAACACGAACATGCTTCAGTGCGCAGGGCTTCAGATTGCTGATAATACTTGCCTTCAGAAAGATGATCTTTCAGTTGAGCTGTTTGTGTAAGGCATTTTTTCTTTATCAGTATCTACTGTATGTTCAGTGTCAGTTCGTTTTCCTTAATTTTTTTTTCTGTTTGTCTATGTATGGTGTCAAGGGGCACATTGAAATGAATTGATATTATGTCCCGCCAGTTCTTCAAATTGTCTGTCAACTGCAATTGTTCATTACAAATCTACATTTACTTCTTTTACCATATCATTAATACAATGTCAGTCCCCCCTGCTGTTCCTTCGATCCACAGTGTGTAAGTGTTCTCATTCATTACTAATTGCACCTCCACAAGATGACGTCCCGTCTTCGTTGTCCCATCATATTTCAGAGTTATTTCTTTGTTGTGTGTTTTTGAGGGCAATGCACCTTCTAGTTGACAGGGTGTTACCGTTTTTACAATTCATTGTATGGCAGGACCATGCCTACCCTCTGCTACCCCTAGATCCTGTAAATACATGGACGCTTCTTTTATGACATAATTTATTTTAGATCCCTTTCTGGTTGAAATAACAGTTGTTTCTTGATCTTGTAATTCGCAATTGTCGTTTTCTAAAACTGATATTGTTTTCTTTTGATCATTGACTGTCGCTAAGGATTATTTCAGTTGTTGAGTTAGCACAGCGATGTTTATCTGAGGGACTTTTTTTTCTGACCCGGTTTAGAGTACTTAACTTCTTCAGTTGATTTAATTGTACATCAACACATAAGAGCTCCGTTAATGTTCCGCAGTTTGCTTCCATTTCTTTGCTTGTGATTTTCAATGAGAAATGAAGGCATTTTTCCTTTTAATATTTTGTAATAACCTTTTTGATTACCAAATTACCAATTACCAATCACTTTGTACATATTTTTCAGCTTTAGCAATTTTTTACCCGCACGGTGCGCATTTAGCGCTAAAACATCTTTCCCCACATGAATTATGTTTTTCCAGCCTTTTCTATTAATTTTACCAACTTAAAAAAAATTTAGACTTAAAAATCACGTCATACAAGCACTTAAAATTGGACAATTCAATTTTTGTAGGGGTGTCTTTAAAAATATAGTATAAAAACATAATTTAAGTAGGAAATATTATTTACTATTTCTATAAAAGTCTAGCATACATACTAGCATAATCATATCACAAAATAATATTAATATTAATACAATATACTTGCAGGCAATTTTTATTTATCACAAAATTGCCTCTATGTGGATGATATTATGTGGATATTAGGCCACTTTACATTGTCTGTGCCTTCATCAATCATGATGGCTACGATGTTTTTAATAGGTTAATAGTCATAGATATCATATTTTTAGGTCTTTACATTATATTCAGGTTAGTTTTTTTTAATAAATAGTCGTCAAATGCACTCCACCTAGAACACGATTTTGTGCCATAACGGATTTCTACAATCCGCATTATTTATAGAATTTTCCTAAAAAAAAGCTATCATTAGAATTAAAAATATTATTTGAAAAAACAGATGTGGTTGTAAGATTTGTTTAATTATTGAGAAACATCGACAATATGCAAATCCTTGTTTATTCTATAAATTTATAATTCGCTATCATTTTTATAATTATAGAAAAAAACATACTAGCTTTTTTAGGTTAAAATATACTGTCCGTTTTCCAAAACAACAATAGACATTACACAATGAGTTTTGTTCGGATTATGAGCTTCTTATTTAAACTAGGTTTAATGTGCAGAAACTGCTTTTTTTAATAAAAAAATAAATGGTATGGGCCAAAAAAATCTTTATAATGTCCATTTTTTTCGCGAAGTACACACAAAGCAAAGAAAACAAATTTTAATAACTGCAGAATATTTTTAATTTTTAATCATTCATTGTTTTAATACAACTTTACTATAAAGTTCATCTACATGGTCATAAACATTATGACTACAGTATGGTTGAGCTATTGTTATAAAAACTACATGGTCATAAACTTGACTACAGTATATGGTTGAGCTACTGTTATAAAAACTACACGGTCATAAACTTTATGACTACAGTATATGGTTGAGCTATTGTTATATAAACTACATGGTCATAAACATTATGACTACAGTATATGGTTGAGCTATTGTTATATAAACTACATGGTCATAAACTTTATGACTACAGTATATGGTTGAGCTATTGTTATATAAACTACATGGTCATAAACTTTATGACTACAGTATATGATTGAGCTATTGTTATACAAACTACATGGTCATAAACATTATGACTACAGTATATGGTTGAGCTATTGTTATATAAACTACATGGTCATAAACTTTATGACTACAGTATATGGTTGAGCTATTGTTATATAAACTACATGGTCATAAACTTTATGACTACAGTATATTGTTGAGCTACTGTTATACAAACTAGATGGTCATAAACTTTATGACTACAGTATATGGTTGAGCTATTGTTATATAAACTACATGGTCATAAACTTGACTACAGTATATGGTTGAGCTACTGTTATATACAATTATGAAATTGGTTGAAAATTAAATATTTTTTTTAGATTCATTATACATGTAAAATTCCATTAATGTGCACCCTATTGTGACAACCAGTGAGTTGTAAAACTCCCTGCATTAACTTTCATTTAAAAAGTCATCTCTTAATTCTTTTAATTTAACAATAACATTGGTAGGCAATCTACTAGTTGGTGTTAAATTAAATATACTTATCACCTCCTCCTTCGATATTATTTCTCGCCATTCTTGTCCATCTTTTTCACACAGAACAAACCGGGAAGTATACGTTCCAGTGTACCACACTACTTCTACCTCATTGTTATTTATGCTGAATATTTTGCCTATCCGAGGCCATTCTGTGGGATATCTCCTTAAAGCTGTTGCTACCATAGCACCAACATCGAGTTGCTGTGGTGGCTTACGCTTCGAAAATTTACCAATGTGTACCTAGTAGTGTGGGAGAAAGCATAGAAAAGTCATAATCATTTTTCTTACAACCCTAAAAATATAGAATTTTCGTTGATGCATTTGCTTGATGCGATTATGAGATCATATCCCAAATATAAGCACTGCTTTAAACTATGTTGCATTACATGTTTCAAAGATGTAATTTTGAAAATCTATAATATCTTTATCATACCGGTCTTATTTCATTTTCATTATCCGAGTCACTAATGTCTGTCTCGTTTCCATCAGATTCCTCCCTCATAGGGCTTGCATTGTTGTCATTAAAAATGATGTCATGGAGCAAAAATCGCTGTTCATTTCCTAAAAAAAAAGAGTACGCATTAGTTTTAAAAAGTAAATAATATACATTCATACAAAATATCATGATATATTTATGCTGAGGTGTTTGTTGCATAAAAGCTGGGCCAATACATTGCGCACCATGCTAATCAGATGCTGATTGATTGATTTTATCTTATGAATTAATCAGGAGGCATGTTTCTCCAGTGTACTCCACTAGATATCGTTCATGTTATTTGATAATTTTAGGTTCTCACATAAAATTATCAGTGGAAGCATGCATTGGTGAATGTGACCCAACATAGTTGTGTGGAGTAAAGAGTTGAATTTTGGTATAGCTGCTGAATCTATACTAAAATCAAAATTCTCTTGTAAACCAAAAAATATATGTGTAAAATGGTGAAACATCACACATGCAATGTAGTACAGTACATACCTTCTGTGATCTCTTCTATATTATTTAAAAATTCCTCCCACCAGTCACGTTCTTCTATTCGCAAAAAATTTGCAACAGACGCCAGACTTTTTTTTAACTTTGGTATATCTGCATTACTAAAATCAGGAGTACACAACACTGGTATATCAGCAGGGCTTTCCTTGAGCAAATATGGAAGTGTGTCCATTTCTCTTGCACATTCACACCAAGTACAATCCGTTGACCAGTTCTTATAGGACATGATGCATTTTCCGGTTTGAGCCAAAACAAACTTAAACTGGTGTGGTTTGCTGTGGTAACGTATGTCTTGCATGTATGGTACTAACCAGTTCTTAATGTCATGCAGATAGGAAATGATACTTGATGTAATCGGCAACTTTTTGTACGAGTTTTCAACAGCACTTCGAAGATGATCAAGTGTAGATGCTCTATATTTGTTCAGGTATTTGGCCACACATGAAAATAATTGGTCAATATCCTCGTGAGTGTGACCCACCATTAAAAACCCAATCTTTATCTGAAAGAGTAAAAGAAGTAATGATTTAAAATTAAAACTTTTCAAAGCAAAATAAAAAAAATACATTTTTAGTATATTTCCATTTTTTCCTCAGGCCTAAAAAAAAAAATTGTTTGTTTGCTGTCAAGTTTTTTTATTTTGGTAGGGGGGCGGGTGGAAAAATTTTTTTTTTTTTTTTTTTTTAATGTTAATTTTTCTGTTAATTGCTCGCGAATTTGAGAGTAACAAAACACACTGAATAAAACAACGAGCTCAAACATCTATTCATAATTTGTTTCACACTTTAATTCTGTTTTGGGCGCGTTAGGCCCCGTGTCTAAACTAGCCTAGGCTAGGCCTACTACTACACAGTAGGTCGTTGTTAGCAGGCCTAATTAAATATTTTAATTTTTAGAAGTTAGTGTACCGTATATTTCGGTGTATAAGTCGCACCTGTGTATAATAAGACGCACCCGACCCCTAACTGAGAGTAAAATATCGGTATTTTGTATATCGTCGATGTATAAGACGGCCGCGCCCAGTAGCCTCAACAAGAAGGGAAGTCCCCCATTCCGTTAGTTCTTTCTAACTTGTTATGAATGAGTTTCGCACCCGCAATATCGAGTGCATGACCACACGTGTGTGTGGGCTAGCCTCGCTCGATCCTTTTATCGAGAGGCGCACGTTTTCACGGACAATCGTATTCGATTAGTATCTATGTATCCTGAAGTGTGTACGCTAGGTCTATGCTATAATCAACTGGAGAATATACTAGTCGAATACTGTGTAAACAATGTGGTTGCCAAGAAGGGCTCGCTCGCGCTGGGGGTACGACGGTCGTGCGTATAACTATATAATACTATTCCAATCGTAAACGTCGTTTTCAAATGAAATTTTATCGGAGCGCCTAAATCTTTTCATCATATTTAGTACAAAATCACGCTAAAATGCCTTGAAAACTAGCAGGTTGCTGTTACGCTAGTACACTGTAGCTAGGCTAGGCCTACTCTTTAGACTTTAGTAATACTAATAGGCCTTACCTTAAAAAGCCCAGGCCTAGCCAACGAGGTGGCGATATCTGTGTGTTGAGGCATTTATGTTCGGTGTATAAGACGCACCCTTAATTTAGAGGTTAAATTTGCGTGTCAAAAGTGCGATTATACACCGAAATATACGCTACGTTATTATTTTTATTGTTTCATCCTCGCACACTCGATTTTTACACCTTTTCGGCCAAAAAAAATTATAAAAAAAAATTTTTTTTTTAAAGCGCCCTCAACGTAAAAAAAAAACTTTTTCTTATTTCCGCCCCAAATTTTTGGCGAAATTAGGGGCGGCGGATGACAGCAAACAAACTATTTTTTTTTTTTGGCCTCATCTATTTAGACTAGAATGTTATTGAATATTTTATGTCTTAATAGATAATTACCAATAGTAAATTAATTAATGTCCTATTAGGCTGGTGGAAATCACCCAACACAGGGGATATTTTGTGGTGAACGAGAACAGGGTAAATGAATGATGAACTGGGTTCTTTAAAGTGCACTGTGTATACTGTTTTATTATTTATATATCATTTATAAATGTATAGTCATTTACCTTTCGAAAAATCTTTAACTCTACAAGAAGAGCACATAGGGCAAAAACAAATCTGTTTTTATTTTTATCCTTTCCGCTATTGTCCAACTGCAGATATAAGACTGGTGGTAGAGGTTGTATCTCTGACAGCACCGTCAGTATAATGTTGCAGGTTAGGTTTGAGTCATGTGGAAACTGCTTTAGGTCAATGAAGCAGTGCCCATGTCGCCCATGTACCAGAACACCAGTTACATGTGTGGCTAGTTTCCACATCTTCGACGTTTCTTTTGATTCGCAAGCAAAAGATGGTAAATCAGTCTTGCTTTGGTCCATTCCATCGATAATTATTGACAAATACTTGTTGGGATTCTGTCTTGCTTTCTGCATATGTTTATAGTACTTTCGACGTTCAATACTGAAAAATTAAAATCATATGTTTATAGTTTTATTTTGCATTTAATAATAAATTTTTGTTTTGTTTAGTTATATGTTATCTATTAGCCGAAGACAAGATGAGACAATGCTTTACTTCTAATCTATTAAAATTATTGATTAAATGTAGAGGTTTTTTGTATAATAATGATTTTGTTTATCTTTTCTCTTTTTTTGTTTACAACCACTTTTATTCATTCATTGTTCATACACAATAATTATTTTCATTTTCTACCATTTTTCCCCGTTATTTTCTGTTTTATTTCAATCACTCTTAATTTTATTAAGTTAGAATTATTTTTAAAAACACTAATAATACTATAGAGGAGGTATACAGTGGAAGCAATAATTATTTTTCCTATCTATGGTAATACCGGGTATACAAGTTCAACAGAATTTCTTGTTGAAAGGTTTAAACTACTGGTTTTGTACACAAAATAGGTAGGCATACTTACTTTTGTTTTCGTAAATGCTTCTCTCTCTTCATCATTAGTATTTGCCGTTTTTGCTTTTGATTTGTCTTGTGCAGCTCAAATTTAATTCTGGTGCATTTGCTGCATTTTGCAAAACGATTTTCCTATTAAATAAAATTGAAAAAATACAGCACGTAAAAATATAAAATTAAACAAATTTTGCATTCAATATAGTGAATGTAGGGAAGGAGTTGTGAGGCCCATCATACATGCATCTGGATTGTACAGTATGTTTTTCCAGTATTTTATTATGAATGAAAATTGAACCTACAGGACTTTCTGCATAACATTGAAAATACGTTAAAAAATACTTCAGTCAATGAAGATGACATGGATTTTGTCCATTGGTACAAACCATAATAAGTGTAAAAACGTAAACATACCTCAGGTATTACAATATGCTTGAATTCAACACACCAAAACTTGTAGAATGTCGCTAATGCACACACATCTTCATTTCTTAGCTCAAACTCATCTTTCATATGCATGTACACATCATGTTTGGTAAGCGTTGATGGTAGATGGATTTGTCCATTAGTTGGCATTTGATCACCGTATTCATTACAAAATTTAATAAACCAAGCCCGACACTGTTGAGTTGAATTGCTATATACCATCTTTCTGGTGAAGTTGGGTGGTAAAAGATAACAGCATCCTTCTAAAAAGAAATAAAATGTAAACTTCAAATATTAGGAATTTCAAATACTGTACTATTTTATTATTGTTTGGTTTAATCCATTGATTAATGACTTATGATCATTTTGCATTATCTTTCTAACATAGTGTTAAGCATATTAATTTTATTGTGTAAAAATAATTAAACAATAATCAAATGCATTCTATTCATTTAAAAAAAAGTTATTCTCCACTCCTCGTCAGATCCTGCCTATGTCCCTGTATAATACGACTATAAGTATAATGGAAAGTAATCTTCACACAGTCACAGTAATCTTTCCGTTTCAGCAACATTTAAACACATACATTAAAAGTAATATTAACAGCATGTAAAATTAAATAATGTAAAATGTACTGTAAAACTAAACAATTAATTACCAATAGCTTGCTTCCTTATTTTGTAAAAAGTTGACCGGCCAATACCATTTACTAACATCCATGCTTTTGCACAAACTTTGTTAGCACCAACTAGTAGACAGATTTTGGTGGCACCTCCGGATGTGCTGAGATGTTCATTGAAATATTTTAAGGATCCAACAGCGTTGTTCATATTCGGTCATTGCTTGAAAAGCTTCCCTTGTTTGTTTTATTTCTCTAAAATTTAGCATACCAATGCACATTAATGCACAACAGCAGGTCAAATACAAGTTGTGTATTGGCTGTAGGTGATTCCTTTTCCTTTTTTCTACAGAAAGAATAAACTTACATTATCCATTGGCAAAAAAAACAAACAAACAAAATAACAATTATATGGTACCAATTGCGGAAAATGTGATCAGTCAATACGGTTTCAGAAGTTTTGGAGGTTACGTAAAACTAGGTGACTAATTCGCATTAATATATAGATACTTTTAATTCTTTGACAAACAATTTTTTTTTCGGTTCAGATAATTCAATTTCAATTTTCGAGTGTTCAATTACAGGTTGTGCAGGTGCCTTGTTCATTAGACAGTCGTACCTATTTACATACCATACAGACATAACATTAGAACCTGACCATAGAATCAGACACAAATGGAAACAACCAGCAATGTCCATATCTTTTAGGTACAGCACAACCATCAACATCAAGTACTATTTAATAAAAGTAGTTTTAAAAATTAATGACATATCAAACTTACCACTACGCTTACTTGTGTGATTAGAGATTTTAATCTCATCATCACTTGATCCAGATGAATTAAGGTAATTAGTTTCTACAGTCTCTAGGCCTCCTGTATTTCTCTTGCAGGCTAAATAAAAATATAGTAGTTTAATATTTATAGCAGCCTATGCAACATACATGTACAGTAATTCTTCATTTGGGGTAACTGGTGATTGATAGCAGACATTTTCAAATTTTGGATAGTGGAAGATAATATTTTGATCCAGGAGCTATAGGCTTTATGGGAGGTTATTACCATTTATCCTTTTTTTTTCACCATTATTCTCATCGTTATTAATAATGAGGTTTTTGTTGTATTTTGTTATTTCTGAAGAATGCACCTTTGTAATTATTAAGTATGCTAATGATTTAAAGGTGTAGTAGGGAAGTAAATCTAAATAAATAAACTAGCCTCTATAGAGGATACTAATATCTACTGGCTAGTAGTAGTAGTAGTAGTAGTAGTAGTAGTATTAGGCTGGCTGCTTAAAAGGTAATTCCCTATCCAAGCCTAGATGAAGTTTTGTATAAAGTTGGTAGGAGCCCTACTAAGAAAGGTTAGCAAAAGCTCATGGTTAATGTTATTGCTACTGACCTGCTGATATGTCATCATCGGAAGTATCAAACATCGGAAGTATCGACATCTGTTGTAGAAACCTCCCATGCTTTTCTCTCTGCTGCTGGAGGAACTTTGGTAGTTGTTACTAGACAAACAGAGTCTATGTTGTAATCAGAAAATGTGCAATTTAAACTATTATCATAGAAATAATTAGATACATTTATTGTTTAAAAGGGACTGCTAATTTCAATTTTTTATTTTATGATTCCAGATCAATTATTTATTTTACATATCAAAATAATTTCTTTTTTTTCCAGTAAAAAACCCCTGCCAAGGGGACATTATTTTGTTCCTGAAGCCTTAATAGGGGTTATACTGAACGTAACTAGAGGTGGTCCAGTGAAATAGAAAACGTTAACAATGCAAACTTTTTTGTTAAGAACAATCTCAACGCACACAATTGTGTTATAAGTACGGAAAGGTAAATCAAAACAAAAAAAACTATACTCAACGATAAATGTCCCAATCGAATACGACATTGCTACCTCCCAGATCGGGCCCATAAAAACATAGGGATAGGCCTAGAGGCGGCCTCTACTCTAACCTAGTAAATAACTACATAACATGTCATTGTATTGTTAAAGTTACTGACCTGCTGACTCTGTCGGTATGTCATCATCAGAAGTATTGACATCTGTTGTAGAAACCTCCCATGCTTTTCTCTTTGCTGCTGGAGGAACTTCGGTAGTCGAAATCCCAGTAGGTGACCCTTCTGTATCATCAACAGCAGAACATCCATTATTGATTGATTGAATTGAACCGTTCCCACGTACAATTAGGCCTACTTCATCATCTTCACTTGAAGAATAGTAAAGCATACGCTCAGTTGGATAAGCAGTGCTGTGTGTTGTTGTTACTTGACAAACAGATTCTGTATCGTAATCAGAAAATTTGCAATTTGATTAAATTATTATCATACATAATTAATTAGACTAGATGGCACGCTCGCTTCGCTTGCGTACCATCTAGGGGTGCTCACAGATGGTTCTCGAATACAGTAGAATCCACGGACGGGGACTTTTTTGGGACACTAAACAAAAACGGAAGTGTCCCCCTAATTGGGGTATTCAGAAATAGAGACAACAAAACCAATACTGGATTCCATAAAGGACAATTAATTTATGTGGATTAAAGAAATTAGGGAGAAATGGAAATGTATGTACGGGAATTGGGCGGCGGCACGTGGTGGTGGTGATGGAACCGCAGTAATAAAGTTGATTGTATTTATATATTATAAGAACCAAACTAAATAAATAGACCTAGACATTCTGCGAAATGGAAATCGGAAATTCAAGCTCCTATTCAGTGAAAAATTAAACTGTAGTCTACCTAAATATTTAGGGCAAATCATCGGTTGTGGTGTTGAACTTCCTGTAAACATTTGTGTGAACCAAACTGGGTCGAATTTCTGTCATGAGTACTGATTTGTTGGCCTGTGATTTATGACGCCTAAGGGATCTATCTAGACTTATTTTTTAGAATAATGTACGTACCTGTCAGATACAATTGTCTTGTGTCGTATAATAAATAAGTACTGTAATAGTTACTGAAGTTACTATTACAATCTCGTCAATGAAAACACGAAAATGTATATGCACTTACTTATGAAAACGTATACAGTATTATACTCAGTTATTGAAACAGTAGGTTTAAAAAAGTTTCGTTTGTCTGTAAAATGATGTAATCAAGCTGTTTACATGAGTCTTAATTTATAAGCACATCAATAATAAAATAGTTTATCTATCCTGTTATTGGCGAGATTATGGTCGCTGTTGAATGAAATAAAGCCAATCGGTATCATATTTGTACAGAAACGTTTTCGCGGCCGAAGGGTGTAACCTAAATTCGTTGTATTATCGTCAAGAACTAACTGTAACTAAACTTACATAGAAAGTAGGGTATCATAAATTTGGCCTTAGCACTCGGGGGAGTGGCTAAGATGAAGTCCGTGGGACTACTAAATATAAATTGTAATGAACCTCGAGGGACATAAATAGGAATATTTCATGTTTCATTATCAATGTATAATAAATGGAAACTGTTTACCGATTCAAATAATAGAAATTGGTTTTTAACATTTTCCGAACCTATTGCAAGTTTATTCTCAAAGGGCCCATATATTTACCTACCGTATGTGTTAAACCAAGGGCTCATAAATTTACCTACAGTACTTGTGTTAAACCAAACTGGATGTTCCATTCATCGCAAATCAATACATTTGTATAATCGTATATTAAATCTATCAAAATAGTATTTTTTAAAGAAAATCGGCCTGTCTTCAACATTATGATGGTGTACTCTAGCAATCTATCAAAATAGTATTTTTAAAAGAAAATCGGCCTGTCTTCAACATTATGATGGTGTACTCTAGCTGTTCAACCGGTTTTCAGCTATTAAAAACAATTATCGTAGGAGGAGATAGAAAAATGCGAAGCCTCCTCGCATTTTTTTGGCGGGTATTTTTCAAGATGGACATCCATTAGACAGTGTATACCACGATCGGAAAACACCCCTATTTGGGGCAAATCTTTGAACCTAAATTCGTTTTAATCGTCAATAACTAATTATCTAACTCAATTTAATTAGTAAACAGGGTTACATCAGGCGGTTAAAATCAGTACCGAAAGTACGAACCAACTTTACATACCATCGAGTGAAAATTCTAGAAGTAAGGCGCGATTTACCGAATTTTGCCCTTACGTAAATTTATATATAGATATTAAATCAAGAATGATTCCACCGAAATTTTGAGTTAAAATAACGATAGTGAAGCATATGAATAGGCAAACTGCCTAAAAATTGACATGTTTTGAGAAACTATTCTCATCTTCCACCAGAACAGAAAACAACGCCTAGGCTTAAGATTACTTATATACCAATAGGACAGGTTGTATGTAAATGAGGAAGTAATTAGCATGATAAAACAACAAGGAATGTAGGCAACAAACAATCATATGGCAAGCGTGATGCCTATTCATCAAATGCCTCACTATCGTTATTTTAAATAATTAATTATATGCCACACATGGTAAAATATTATTGTAAATGTGTATGTTTGATCTTTTCTTTGGGACACCCTTTCCCACAAACAAGTGGATATAGGCCTATTAAGGGGGCCGGCACACATTTTGAGTGTACCTGGCAAATGGTTGATTACCCCTATATTAAGTTTTTTCTATCCCAAACACAGTACAGTACTACATACTAAAATTTCCATAGGAATAGGCCTAGGCTAGAGCCTATCTCTAGCTAGGCTTAGTAATAAGTAATATTTACTAGGCCCAGGCCTAGGGCCTAGTACTAGTAGTAGTAAATAACTAGGCCTCTAGCTAGGCCTAGGCCTACCTAGGTATGAACATTCATTGTTGTAGGCTAGGCCTATTGTATTGTTACTCACCTGCTGCTGCTGACTCTGTCTGTATGTCATCATCAGAAGTATCGAAATCTGTTGAAGAAACCTCCCATGCTTTTCTCTTTGCTGCTGGAAGAACTTCGGTAGTCGGAAGAACTTCGGTAGTCGAAATCCCAGTAGGCGACCCTTCTGTATCATCTACTCCTAGGACTAGGCCTATGCCTAGGCCTTCTTCATCGTCTTCACTTGAAGAATAGGCCTAGTATAGCATACGCTCAGCAGTTGGAACAGGGTGTTCTGTCGTGCCATCATCAGAAAATGTGATATTCATAATGTTATTATCGTAGAAATATGCATCGTCTTCGCTTGAGTATTGAAGCATTAGCTCAGAGTCGCTTATCATGTTCATGATTTAACAAATTGATAAAAGAAATGAACAATATACGGTTTTATGTTCATTTAACCGTCATTCGCATCTAATCTTTGGAAAAAGCGCGAACGAATTTGATTGGCTGCTGCAGCTGATCAACGTTATATTTCATGTGACTACGTCAACGTCCAATGCAATTACAATACTGTACTTTATTCATTTTAAAACAAACCGAAATTGTCCACTTTTCCATTACTGAAACTGATTTAGGATCAACCTGAGTTTTCGGCATGTATTGAATATAGGACTATTCCATTATTATTTATAGGGGTGTTAGTCAATATGTTGGGTTGGGTGTGCCAGGCTTGTTGAGGCTTCTATTGTTCGTGTCATTGTGCCAATTGTTTTGTATTTCACTGTGTTTGATAAAAACAAACAAAAAACTGCTGCTATGGTTAGCCTATGTGTCTGTAAATTATATCGTATTTTACACTATATTTATATAGCCTATAGGCCCTAACATGTTTTTTACCGTCAACAGTTAAATCATATCATGTTTTATTTTACATTTCATGTAATATTATTATATGTTTTTTTTTCTCAACAGCCGAATCAAGTTATAGGCCTATAGCCTCTTACAAATAAAAAGAAAAAATACATTCAAACGTTATTCACAATAAGGAGAAAACATATACAACTTATTTAATTAACCTAAAGCCATAGAAATGTAAACTAAAATATGCGTAGTGCATGAATATAGAGTAACAGTAACATTTCTAGTTTTTAATCTTTCTCAGTTTACTTTTAATAATGCTTTGTTTTTTTACGTTTTGTTTTATATTTGAAGATATCAAATTTGTCAGTGGTTTGTCATGACAAATTATACTTTTTAAATATTTTTTTTAATGGTTTTTATGTATATATTTTTTTTAATATAATTATGTTTATTTACTCTTGTTGCACATCTCCCTCATTGAGACTGTGCCTCTGATAAAGAGATACAAAAAAATTCATAACATAATTAACTGTACGCCACATTAAATCTTAAAAAAAAAGTTTATATAAACTTTAGATTCTATCATCAAAACACTTCCCCTATTATGATCAAATCATCTTTCATGTAAACTTGGCCTATTTTTCAGAAATGAATATCCTTATAGTAATACGATGAGTGGTAAGTTCAGAGCTTGGGATTTTTTTAGGAAACAATGAGTTTGAAAGAATCCCAATTTGATTGGTCAAAATTATCGCTACTTATACGTCCGCTATAGATGGCGCTTTTTTCATACAGATAACTACATAAACAGAACACAATTGTTAAAGAATAATTAATAATATTAAAGAACCAATTCTTTTAATTATTCCTTGTATAAAAATTGTCCCCATGTATGGCAAGATATTCCTAATTTTATCGTATATCATCTTTAATTGTCTGTACACACGAACCATGTTATCTGTATATTTAAATGATTGTTCACACAATTTATTATATCTTATGTATTTTTATTGTTTTACTAAGTTTTATGATTGAAATGCAGTATAGATAACCAATTCGATAGTGCTTAGCACTCAAGAAAGGAAATTCCCAGGTTGCTTTGTTGCGTTGTTTGACTGCATGAAAATTTAATAAAATAATTCTGTTCGATCCTTTTCCTTCATCTATATGGCTTGTGTTTTTGTAATTTCTGTGTGCATGCTATACATGTTGGCTTCGTCTATGAATTTGTTACCGATTGGCTATTTCCTTTGATTGTTAATGCGTTGGTGGTTGGTTACAATCAGGCCTGCATATTATTTTTCAAAATTATAACATTTTAAATTTTGTTGTAAATTGATGCTTTCAATAATGATTGTAGATCATTTTCACTATTCCCAATGAGAATTATATCGTCGGCCAAGAATGAGTCTTTTTATCAATAAAAAATATTAATCTCTTTCTCTTTGAAATCTTTTGTAAGTTCATTTATATAATTATAATATTAACAGAATTAGAGAGAGAGAGAGACAGCCTTTGTGGGTTGAAAAAAATGGATAATTTTCAATATAAATCCAAATTACTGAAAAAAAGACAATGCTGTGGGTATCAGTGTGGCTGTGGGTATCAGCGGCTTGATCTTAATAAAGATACAAAATAATATAAACAAAAAGCTAAATCTAAACGATACAATTTAAACAACTAGACAAAATTAGCAGAGCTTTCGGGCAAAACTAGCCCTTCATCAGTGTGTAGAAATCAAGCGCTGCCTGAGTGGACTGGAATAAAAGAAATAAAACAAAAGAGGCATAATGCTGGTGAAAAGAGTGAGATTAGAAAACAATAAAGATAGCTTGGTATATATAAACAATTTAGAAATTGAATTAAAAATCAACTCAAATGGTGGTTAATATTGAAACATTAAATTTAGGTAGTCGATGGAATAATTTTACCGATCTGGGAATATGTTCCTAATGTTAAGTCAAAATATTTCGTGGTTTTAAGTAGTAATTCCAAGTGGTTTTCATGGTCTGCCCTGTCGTGAAAGAACGTCTCAATTGACACATTTTAAAAAAGCTTTTTGGGCAATTTAGGGAATGATACACCTTGTGGTGCATTCGGATTTTCAATTACTTGCAATTATTGTTCATTCCGGATGATAACAAAAACACGTTTGGTTGATTATCTGAAAATTATGCAGTATGCAGTTGAGAGGTTATTTCATGACGGGGCAGAAATGTAGGCTAATAATAATTTGTTTTGCACAATGCATGGTTAATATTAAACATCTTTTTTATGCGATTCTTCCTTATTACTTTCATTTAAACGAAACACAATTAAGTCACCTATGTGCGCTCACTTTGCTTTTTCACTTTGCAATGTTATCGATAACTTTAAACGAAGGGAGCCAACCGAAGCGCACCCGCATCATTTGGACGCAATCATAATGGGTTTTTGGACCGATGTCTTATTAACGTTTCCTTTTGTAATGAAAATTATGTATAAAGGGTTTTTTTTCGGACCGACATAAAAGTAATTCGAGATTCATGACATTTTTCGTTCTTTAATTTTTAAATGCCAAGGAGAACTAAAATTAGCAAAAGTATAGTCACGCGAGGGTTTATGAGTGCTATAGGATGCAAGTACAGCACGTTAGTAAATCAGGAAAGGTATGGATGATTTGTATAATGATATTGTTTGTGCTCTATCTAGTGCCTCCAAAATGTGTTTTAAAAATAAGAAAATAAAAAATGGGACCCACATTCCAGGGTGGAATGAAAATGTCGCAGAATGCCATAATGTGGCTAGAGAATCATTCCTTCTATGGGTTAATAATGGAAAGCCTAAATCTGGTTCATTATTTGAGGCGATGCGTTTTAAATGACAAGATCTCAATTTAAAATGAGTTTACGCTAGTGTAAATCAGAAGAAGAACAGCATAGGGCTGATTCTATGGTTAAGTCTTTATTAAACAAGGCCAACAGCCATTAAGTCGCGTGCTACAATGCATAGTGATACCGGACCGACAGACAAACAGACCGACAGACAGACGGACCGACCGACATAGTGAACTATACTGACCGAAATTACTGAACATGTTTAAAAATGTTGAAATGTTTAAAAACATTTATATTTTTTTAATTTACACGTGCGTAGCCTGTCACTTTTGACGTGCTCGTATAACGTAATTTCGAGTTGAAAAGTAAGTCAAGAAAACAGAAATCGGGCAAAAAGAGTGCGCAATAACATTTAACGCGCAGTGCGCGCACAAAAATCTGCGCACTCATGGCAATTTTGTAAACGCTTAAAATTTCTTGAAACGTACTCTTATTTCATCGAAAATAAATTTTGAAAATTTTAAGTGCGCGTACGCATGCGTTACATGCACTACGCACGTAATTGTATTGCCATATGATGATTTATGCCCTGAAATTTATGAGTACCAAATTTTATTTAATTGTGATTCATGGTTGTTAAGATATGATTACAAACGTGATTTCGTTAAATCGTGCGTAGACCGCGTAATTTTTTATTGCGCACCGTGAAAACATAACCACATCGATTCCTGGCCATAAGGAATATTCTGTGAACAATTGACTTAGCTAGATTTAACTGATATCAAGATAAGGTCATAAAGCGATAAAACGCATAGTGATACCGGACCGACAGACAGACAGACCGACAGACAGACCGACAGACAGACCGACCGACCGACATAGTGAACTATAGAGTCGCTTCCACGCGACTAAAAATGATTATGCTGATTTGTGGAAAAGGTTTATAAGTCTAAATCATGTACTCCTGTTCTTACTTCTTCTTTCTTGGAAATTTAAGAAATACTTACAGAATCTTTGGATAATGTTAATGGTGAATATGATAATTATAAGTAACCACTGGGCAGCTCATTTTGAGGAGCTGTTTAATTGTGTTCATAATGATAGTAATAAGGATTATGTTCACAGTATACTTGTTAATTGTAATGATGATTGTGGTTGTGAGGTAAATGTCCAACAGGTAGCGGGCATTATTAAAGATTTATCTAGTGATAAATTGTTCCGATTTTAAAATCTAAATCAGGTGATATTACGAGTAAAAGCAATTAGGCCTATAGCTTTAGCTAGTGTGGTATCTAAGGTACTAGAATTTGTATTAATTAAATTGTCCGGAGATAGCCTTAAGTCATCTGACCATCAGTTTGCGTTTAAATCGGGTCACTCCACAGATACATGTATATTAATCTTAAAACAAGTTGTTGCATTTTATAGTCGGCAAAATAGCCCTGTATATGCTTGCTTTCTTGATGCCTCTAAGGCATATGACAGATTCAATAACTGGACTCTTTTTTAAAAATTGTTAAACAGAAAGATGCCAACCGCAATTGTAAAATTGTTATCGTGTTGGTACTCACAGCAACAGTTTTGTATTAAATGGGGAAGATCTATCTCCCGATGGTTCTATGTAAGAAACGGAGTGCGACAGGGTGGAATCATGTATCCGTTAATGTATAATGTTTACATTTCCCAAGAACCAGTGGGAATATTAAAAGAAAGCCGATCACGCTTACTAACATCTTTTAAACGGAGTTTTGGACGACGATATCAAATGCCTGTTGCCACTGAATTGGACTGTGACTTTCATATCTTGTTTTTACGTGATATTAGGATTTATTGCTAAAAATCATATACAGTATAACCAAAGTTAAATATAAACTATGAAATATGAGCCTATGAAACATTTTAATTAACGCTTGAACTTTTTTTAAATTAATGTGATTGTAAATAGGGGCCTACCTGATTTGTATTAAAATGTTTCTATAATTATCAATTATTCCTTATATTCATCTGAATATAAAACAAAAGTCTACTTCCGAATTGGCAGGGTCGGAGTCACTATAATGTAATTAGCTACCCCATTTGGACGGAAAATAATAATAATAATAACGTTCAAATTACTAGTATAATGTTCAGATACTTTAGTCTAATACCACCTCAGCCCGACCATGGGGTTGGTTAGAGCATTTTTTAGGAATATGGACATAGCTTAGATTGCTAGCAATTCCACTATTAACTCTTGATAATATCACAGATAAGTTTAAAGTTTTAAAAAACCGCTGATTATAGTTTCAAGCAATAAATAGATAGGACTGGACATGCCCTCTAGAGTAAAACTAGGTAAAACTATAGGAATCCATCCCAAAAACGTATTGGATTTGTTTCCGTTTAAAAAACTTTTCATTTACAATAATTTTTAGTTCATACATTAAATGCCAAGGAAAACTAAATTTAGCAATATTATTTGTTTAGGGGTGCAAATAAAAGTGAAAACTATAGACAAGATGTAAAGTAGTCTAATGTACCGTTTCTTCGATAATCTTAATTTTACCTATACCTATACTTTTATTCAGACATTCCGGATTTTTAATCCTCTCAAAAATAATGTTAGCTAAAAGTAAGAGTGCATTGCCTGGTCTATATTCCTGAAAAAAGTTTTGTCGTCTCTCGATTTTATGATGCTGTGTCCGATTCTATAAATACGTTTTATATTAACACTGGCAGCATTTATCTATATTAACGAACACATGCCTTTTTACTTTCCCTACTTTTGAACCTTCTGAACATAGTCTGGTTATACTGAGATTGTTTATCTAATTGAATTCGTATCATATATTACGTAATATTAGGATATATTGCTAAAAATCAAGAAGTAAATAATTGTTCGGGTTGAGTGCTATAGGATAGAATTACAGTTATGAAAAATGTAACGAACAATACACTTTAGAAGTTGTTTGAATCCCATCTAGTCTACACGCTTTAAACTATTTTAATTTGATCGTAAATACCTATATTCGTGTCATTGATATTACACGATTGCGACATGAATTTTCATCAAAGTATCATACATTAAAAGTGATGCTGGTGATTGTAAATGAAAGCTCTTTTAAATGGCAACCATATACCATACGTTTCTTATAGACCTAATCCGTTAGAAAATTAAAATACTTTTAAAACTTTTAATTTGCATCTCCTATTTAGGCATCAAAACTTATTGTGTGTTGTCCCTTAGATGGAAACCAGGCAATCTAGCACCAAAATAATTTCGTAATTATATACTGTAGGCCTAGTGTATATATTAATAAAAATCACTCGAATAATTACAATACAAGTTATTGCCTATTCCCTATCGAAGTTCAAAGTTCTTCTGTATGACTAAGATACAGTCACTAAAGGCAATATTGTATGTATGTTACCTATTAAATACAAGCCCGTACTTCATCATTCAACATAATTAATAATTTCGCCATGCAAACTTCGAAGTGTTTTTTTGTATACTTTACTAAGTACTTTCCATGTATTTTAAATAGTCAATTAAGCTAAGAATATAGAGCACCGTGTTTTTATAGGTTCAGCTTTTAAATGTGTCTCGTTGTGTGCTTTGCATCTGTTTAAAAAAAAAATCGTCACATTTGTCTTTAAAACACGATTTTGTGCCATAACGGATTTCTACAATCCGCATTATTTATAGAATTTTCCTAAAAAAAAGCTATCATTAGAATTAAAAATATTATTTGAAAAAACAGATGTGGTTGTAAGATTTGTTTAATTATTGAGAAACATCGACAATATGCAAATCCTTGTTTATTCTATAAATTTATAATTCGCTATCATTTTTATAATTATAGAAAAAAACATACTAGCTTTTTTAGGTTAAAATATACTGTCCGTTTTCCAAAACAACAATAGACATTACACAATGAGTTTTGTTCGGATTATGAGCTTCTTATTTAAACTAGGTTTAATGTGCAGAAACTGCTTTTTTTAATAAAAAAATAAATGGTATGGGCCAAAAAAATCTTTATAATGTCCATTTTTTTCGCGAAGTACACACAAAGCAAAGAAAACAAATTTTAATAACTGCAGAATATTTTTAATTTTTAATCATTCATTGTTTTAATACAACTTTACTATAAAGTTCATCTACATGGTCATAAACATTATGACTACAGTATGGTTGAGCTATTGTTATAAAAACTACATGGTCATAAACTTGACTACAGTATATGGTTGAGCTACTGTTATAAAAACTACACGGTCATAAACTTTATGACTACAGTATATGGTTGAGCTATTGTTATATAAACTACATGGTCATAAACATTATGACTACAGTATATGGTTGAGCTATTGTTATATAAACTACATGGTCATAAACTTTATGACTACAGTATATGGTTGAGCTATTGTTATATAAACTACATGGTCATAAACTTTATGACTACAGTATATGATTGAGCTATTGTTATACAAACTACATGGTCATAAACATTATGACTACAGTATATGGTTGAGCTATTGTTATATAAACTACATGGTCATAAACTTTATGACTACAGTATATGGTTGAGCTATTGTTATATAAACTACATGGTCATAAACTTTATGACTACAGTATATTGTTGAGCTACTGTTATACAAACTAGATGGTCATAAACTTTATGACTACAGTATATGGTTGAGCTATTGTTATATAAACTACATGGTCATAAACTTGACTACAGTATATGGTTGAGCTACTGTTATATACAATTATGAAATTGGTTGAAAATTAAATATTTTTTTTAGATTCATTATACATGTAAAATTCCATTAATGTGCACCCTATTGTGACAACCAGTGAGTTGTAAAACTCCCTGCATTAACTTTCATTTAAAAAGTCATCTCTTAATTCTTTTAATTTAACAATAACATTGGTAGGCAATCTACTAGTTGGTGTTAAATTAAATATACTTATCACCTCCTCCTTCGATATTATTTCTCGCCATTCTTGTCCATCTTTTTCACACAGAACAAACCGGGAAGTATACGTTCCAGTGTACCACACTACTTCTACCTCATTGTTATTTATGCTGAATATTTTGCCTATCCGAGGCCATTCTGTGGGATATCTCCTTAAAGCTGTTGCTACCATAGCACCAACATCGAGTTGCTGTGGTGGCTTACGCTTCGAAAATTTACCAATGTGTACCTAGTAGTGTGGGAGAAAGCATAGAAAAGTCATAATCATTTTTCTTACAACCCTAAAAATATAGAATTTTCGTTGATGCATTTGCTTGATGCGATTATGAGATCATATCCCAAATATAAGCACTGCTTTAAACTATGTTGCATTACATGTTTCAAAGATGTAATTTTGAAAATCTATAATATCTTTATCATACCGGTCTTATTTCATTTTCATTATCCGAGTCACTAATGTCTGTCTCGTTTCCATCAGATTCCTCCCTCATAGGGCTTGCATTGTTGTCATTAAAAATGATGTCATGGAGCAAAAATCGCTGTTCATTTCCTAAAAAAAAAGAGTACGCATTAGTTTTAAAAAGTAAATAATATACATTCATACAAAATATCATGATATATTTATGCTGAGGTGTTTGTTGCATAAAAGCTGGGCCAATACATTGCGCACCATGCTAATCAGATGCTGATTGATTGATTTTATCTTATGAATTAATCAGGAGGCATGTTTCTCCAGTGTACTCCACTAGATATCGTTCATGTTATTTGATAATTTTAGGTTCTCACATAAAATTATCAGTGGAAGCATGCATTGGTGAATGTGACCCAACATAGTTGTGTGGAGTAAAGAGTTGAATTTTGGTATAGCTGCTGAATCTATACTAAAATCAAAATTCTCTTGTAAACCAAAAAATATATGTGTAAAATGGTGAAACATCACACATGCAATGTAGTACAGTACATACCTTCTGTGATCTCTTCTATATTATTTAAAAATTCCTCCCACCAGTCACGTTCTTCTATTCGCAAAAAATTTGCAACAGACGCCAGACTTTTTTTTAACTTTGGTATATCTGCATTACTAAAATCAGGAGTACACAACACTGGTATATCAGCAGGGCTTTCCTTGAGCAAATATGGAAGTGTGTCCATTTCTCTTGCACATTCACACCAAGTACAATCCGTTGACCAGTTCTTATAGGACATGATGCATTTTCCGGTTTGAGCCAAAACAAACTTAAACTGGTGTGGTTTGCTGTGGTAACGTATGTCTTGCATGTATGGTACTAACCAGTTCTTAATGTCATGCAGATAGGAAATGATACTTGATGTAATCGGCAACTTTTTGTACGAGTTTTCAACAGCACTTCGAAGATGATCAAGTGTAGATGCTCTATATTTGTTCAGGTATTTGGCCACACATGAAAATAATTGGTCAATATCCTCGTGAGTGTGACCCACCATTAAAAACCCAATCTTTATCTGAAAGAGTAAAAGAAGTAATGATTTAAAATTAAAACTTTTCAAAGCAAAATAAAAAAAATACATTTTTAGTATATTTCCATTTTTTCCTCAGGCCTAAAAAAAAAAATTGTTTGTTTGCTGTCAAGTTTTTTTATTTTGGTAGGGGGGCGGGTGGAAAAATTTTTTTTTTTTTTTTTTTTTAATGTTAATTTTTCTGTTAATTGCTCGCGAATTTGAGAGTAACAAAACACACTGAATAAAACAACGAGCTCAAACATCTATTCATAATTTGTTTCACACTTTAATTCTGTTTTGGGCGCGTTAGGCCCCGTGTCTAAACTAGCCTAGGCTAGGCCTACTACTACACAGTAGGTCGTTGTTAGCAGGCCTAATTAAATATTTTAATTTTTAGAAGTTAGTGTACCGTATATTTCGGTGTATAAGTCGCACCTGTGTATAATAAGACGCACCCGACCCCTAACTGAGAGTAAAATATCGGTATTTTGTATATCGTCGATGTATAAGACGGCCGCGCCCAGTAGCCTCAACAAGAAGGGAAGTCCCCCATTCCGTTAGTTCTTTCTAACTTGTTATGAATGAGTTTCGCACCCGCAATATCGAGTGCATGACCACACGTGTGTGTGGGCTAGCCTCGCTCGATCCTTTTATCGAGAGGCGCACGTTTTCACGGACAATCGTATTCGATTAGTATCTATGTATCCTGAAGTGTGTACGCTAGGTCTATGCTATAATCAACTGGAGAATATACTAGTCGAATACTGTGTAAACAATGTGGTTGCCAAGAAGGGCTCGCTCGCGCTGGGGGTACGACGGTCGTGCGTATAACTATATAATACTATTCCAATCGTAAACGTCGTTTTCAAATGAAATTTTATCGGAGCGCCTAAATCTTTTCATCATATTTAGTACAAAATCACGCTAAAATGCCTTGAAAACTAGCAGGTTGCTGTTACGCTAGTACACTGTAGCTAGGCTAGGCCTACTCTTTAGACTTTAGTAATACTAATAGGCCTTACCTTAAAAAGCCCAGGCCTAGCCAACGAGGTGGCGATATCTGTGTGTTGAGGCATTTATGTTCGGTGTATAAGACGCACCCTTAATTTAGAGGTTAAATTTGCGTGTCAAAAGTGCGATTATACACCGAAATATACGCTACGTTATTATTTTTATTGTTTCATCCTCGCACACTCGATTTTTACACCTTTTCGGCCAAAAAAAATTATAAAAAAAAATTTTTTTTTTAAAGCGCCCTCAACGTAAAAAAAAAACTTTTTCTTATTTCCGCCCCAAATTTTTGGCGAAATTAGGGGCGGCGGATGACAGCAAACAAACTATTTTTTTTTTTTGGCCTCATCTATTTAGACTAGAATGTTATTGAATATTTTATGTCTTAATAGATAATTACCAATAGTAAATTAATTAATGTCCTATTAGGCTGGTGGAAATCACCCAACACAGGGGATATTTTGTGGTGAACGAGAACAGGGTAAATGAATGATGAACTGGGTTCTTTAAAGTGCACTGTGTATACTGTTTTATTATTTATATATCATTTATAAATGTATAGTCATTTACCTTTCGAAAAATCTTTAACTCTACAAGAAGAGCACATAGGGCAAAAACAAATCTGTTTTTATTTTTATCCTTTCCGCTATTGTCCAACTGCAGATATAAGACTGGTGGTAGAGGTTGTATCTCTGACAGCACCGTCAGTATAATGTTGCAGGTTAGGTTTGAGTCATGTGGAAACTGCTTTAGGTCAATGAAGCAGTGCCCATGTCGCCCATGTACCAGAACACCAGTTACATGTGTGGCTAGTTTCCACATCTTCGACGTTTCTTTTGATTCGCAAGCAAAAGATGGTAAATCAGTCTTGCTTTGGTCCATTCCATCGATAATTATTGACAAATACTTGTTGGGATTCTGTCTTGCTTTCTGCATATGTTTATAGTACTTTCGACGTTCAATACTGAAAAATTAAAATCATATGTTTATAGTTTTATTTTGCATTTAATAATAAATTTTTGTTTTGTTTAGTTATATGTTATCTATTAGCCGAAGACAAGATGAGACAATGCTTTACTTCTAATCTATTAAAATTATTGATTAAATGTAGAGGTTTTTTGTATAATAATGATTTTGTTTATCTTTTCTCTTTTTTTGTTTACAACCACTTTTATTCATTCATTGTTCATACACAATAATTATTTTCATTTTCTACCATTTTTCCCCGTTATTTTCTGTTTTATTTCAATCACTCTTAATTTTATTAAGTTAGAATTATTTTTAAAAACACTAATAATACTATAGAGGAGGTATACAGTGGAAGCAATAATTATTTTTCCTATCTATGGTAATACCGGGTATACAAGTTCAACAGAATTTCTTGTTGAAAGGTTTAAACTACTGGTTTTGTACACAAAATAGGTAGGCATACTTACTTTTGTTTTCGTAAATGCTTCTCTCTCTTCATCATTAGTATTTGCCGTTTTTGCTTTTGATTTGTCTTGTGCAGCTCAAATTTAATTCTGGTGCATTTGCTGCATTTTGCAAAACGATTTTCCTATTAAATAAAATTGAAAAAATACAGCACGTAAAAATATAAAATTAAACAAATTTTGCATTCAATATAGTGAATGTAGGGAAGGAGTTGTGAGGCCCATCATACATGCATCTGGATTGTACAGTATGTTTTTCCAGTATTTTATTATGAATGAAAATTGAACCTACAGGACTTTCTGCATAACATTGAAAATACGTTAAAAAATACTTCAGTCAATGAAGATGACATGGATTTTGTCCATTGGTACAAACCATAATAAGTGTAAAAACGTAAACATACCTCAGGTATTACAATATGCTTGAATTCAACACACCAAAACTTGTAGAATGTCGCTAATGCACACACATCTTCATTTCTTAGCTCAAACTCATCTTTCATATGCATGTACACATCATGTTTGGTAAGCGTTGATGGTAGATGGATTTGTCCATTAGTTGGCATTTGATCACCGTATTCATTACAAAATTTAATAAACCAAGCCCGACACTGTTGAGTTGAATTGCTATATACCATCTTTCTGGTGAAGTTGGGTGGTAAAAGATAACAGCATCCTTCTAAAAAGAAATAAAATGTAAACTTCAAATATTAGGAATTTCAAATACTGTACTATTTTATTATTGTTTGGTTTAATCCATTGATTAATGACTTATGATCATTTTGCATTATCTTTCTAACATAGTGTTAAGCATATTAATTTTATTGTGTAAAAATAATTAAACAATAATCAAATGCATTCTATTCATTTAAAAAAAAGTTATTCTCCACTCCTCGTCAGATCCTGCCTATGTCCCTGTATAATACGACTATAAGTATAATGGAAAGTAATCTTCACACAGTCACAGTAATCTTTCCGTTTCAGCAACATTTAAACACATACATTAAAAGTAATATTAACAGCATGTAAAATTAAATAATGTAAAATGTACTGTAAAACTAAACAATTAATTACCAATAGCTTGCTTCCTTATTTTGTAAAAAGTTGACCGGCCAATACCATTTACTAACATCCATGCTTTTGCACAAACTTTGTTAGCACCAACTAGTAGACAGATTTTGGTGGCACCTCCGGATGTGCTGAGATGTTCATTGAAATATTTTAAGGATCCAACAGCGTTGTTCATATTCGGTCATTGCTTGAAAAGCTTCCCTTGTTTGTTTTATTTCTCTAAAATTTAGCATACCAATGCACATTAATGCACAACAGCAGGTCAAATACAAGTTGTGTATTGGCTGTAGGTGATTCCTTTTCCTTTTTTCTACAGAAAGAATAAACTTACATTATCCATTGGCAAAAAAAACAAACAAACAAAATAACAATTATATGGTACCAATTGCGGAAAATGTGATCAGTCAATACGGTTTCAGAAGTTTTGGAGGTTACGTAAAACTAGGTGACTAATTCGCATTAATATATAGATACTTTTAATTCTTTGACAAACAATTTTTTTTTCGGTTCAGATAATTCAATTTCAATTTTCGAGTGTTCAATTACAGGTTGTGCAGGTGCCTTGTTCATTAGACAGTCGTACCTATTTACATACCATACAGACATAACATTAGAACCTGACCATAGAATCAGACACAAATGGAAACAACCAGCAATGTCCATATCTTTTAGGTACAGCACAACCATCAACATCAAGTACTATTTAATAAAAGTAGTTTTAAAAATTAATGACATATCAAACTTACCACTACGCTTACTTGTGTGATTAGAGATTTTAATCTCATCATCACTTGATCCAGATGAATTAAGGTAATTAGTTTCTACAGTCTCTAGGCCTCCTGTATTTCTCTTGCAGGCTAAATAAAAATATAGTAGTTTAATATTTATAGCAGCCTATGCAACATACATGTACAGTAATTCTTCATTTGGGGTAACTGGTGATTGATAGCAGACATTTTCAAATTTTGGATAGTGGAAGATAATATTTTGATCCAGGAGCTATAGGCTTTATGGGAGGTTATTACCATTTATCCTTTTTTTTTCACCATTATTCTCATCGTTATTAATAATGAGGTTTTTGTTGTATTTTGTTATTTCTGAAGAATGCACCTTTGTAATTATTAAGTATGCTAATGATTTAAAGGTGTAGTAGGGAAGTAAATCTAAATAAATAAACTAGCCTCTATAGAGGATACTAATATCTACTGGCTAGTAGTAGTAGTAGTAGTAGTAGTAGTATTAGGCTGGCTGCTTAAAAGGTAATTCCCTATCCAAGCCTAGATGAAGTTTTGTATAAAGTTGGTAGGAGCCCTACTAAGAAAGGTTAGCAAAAGCTCATGGTTAATGTTATTGCTACTGACCTGCTGATATGTCATCATCGGAAGTATCAAACATCGGAAGTATCGACATCTGTTGTAGAAACCTCCCATGCTTTTCTCTCTGCTGCTGGAGGAACTTTGGTAGTTGTTACTAGACAAACAGAGTCTATGTTGTAATCAGAAAATGTGCAATTTAAACTATTATCATAGAAATAATTAGATACATTTATTGTTTAAAAGGGACTGCTAATTTCAATTTTTTATTTTATGATTCCAGATCAATTATTTATTTTACATATCAAAATAATTTCTTTTTTTTCCAGTAAAAAACCCCTGCCAAGGGGACATTATTTTGTTCCTGAAGCCTTAATAGGGGTTATACTGAACGTAACTAGAGGTGGTCCAGTGAAATAGAAAACGTTAACAATGCAAACTTTTTTGTTAAGAACAATCTCAACGCACACAATTGTGTTATAAGTACGGAAAGGTAAATCAAAACAAAAAAAACTATACTCAACGATAAATGTCCCAATCGAATACGACATTGCTACCTCCCAGATCGGGCCCATAAAAACATAGGGATAGGCCTAGAGGCGGCCTCTACTCTAACCTAGTAAATAACTACATAACATGTCATTGTATTGTTAAAGTTACTGACCTGCTGACTCTGTCGGTATGTCATCATCAGAAGTATTGACATCTGTTGTAGAAACCTCCCATGCTTTTCTCTTTGCTGCTGGAGGAACTTCGGTAGTCGAAATCCCAGTAGGTGACCCTTCTGTATCATCAACAGCAGAACATCCATTATTGATTGATTGAATTGAACCGTTCCCACGTACAATTAGGCCTACTTCATCATCTTCACTTGAAGAATAGTAAAGCATACGCTCAGTTGGATAAGCAGTGCTGTGTGTTGTTGTTACTTGACAAACAGATTCTGTATCGTAATCAGAAAATTTGCAATTTGATTAAATTATTATCATACATAATTAATTAGACTAGATGGCACGCTCGCTTCGCTTGCGTACCATCTAGGGGTGCTCACAGATGGTTCTCGAATACAGTAGAATCCACGGACGGGGACTTTTTTGGGACACTAAACAAAAACGGAAGTGTCCCCCTAATTGGGGTATTCAGAAATAGAGACAACAAAACCAATACTGGATTCCATAAAGGACAATTAATTTATGTGGATTAAAGAAATTAGGGAGAAATGGAAATGTATGTACGGGAATTGGGCGGCGGCACGTGGTGGTGGTGATGGAACCGCAGTAATAAAGTTGATTGTATTTATATATTATAAGAACCAAACTAAATAAATAGACCTAGACATTCTGCGAAATGGAAATCGGAAATTCAAGCTCCTATTCAGTGAAAAATTAAACTGTAGTCTACCTAAATATTTAGGGCAAATCATCGGTTGTGGTGTTGAACTTCCTGTAAACATTTGTGTGAACCAAACTGGGTCGAATTTCTGTCATGAGTACTGATTTGTTGGCCTGTGATTTATGACGCCTAAGGGATCTATCTAGACTTATTTTTTAGAATAATGTACGTACCTGTCAGATACAATTGTCTTGTGTCGTATAATAAATAAGTACTGTAATAGTTACTGAAGTTACTATTACAATCTCGTCAATGAAAACACGAAAATGTATATGCACTTACTTATGAAAACGTATACAGTATTATACTCAGTTATTGAAACAGTAGGTTTAAAAAAGTTTCGTTTGTCTGTAAAATGATGTAATCAAGCTGTTTACATGAGTCTTAATTTATAAGCACATCAATAATAAAATAGTTTATCTATCCTGTTATTGGCGAGATTATGGTCGCTGTTGAATGAAATAAAGCCAATCGGTATCATATTTGTACAGAAACGTTTTCGCGGCCGAAGGGTGTAACCTAAATTCGTTGTATTATCGTCAAGAACTAACTGTAACTAAACTTACATAGAAAGTAGGGTATCATAAATTTGGCCTTAGCACTCGGGGGAGTGGCTAAGATGAAGTCCGTGGGACTACTAAATATAAATTGTAATGAACCTCGAGGGACATAAATAGGAATATTTCATGTTTCATTATCAATGTATAATAAATGGAAACTGTTTACCGATTCAAATAATAGAAATTGGTTTTTAACATTTTCCGAACCTATTGCAAGTTTATTCTCAAAGGGCCCATATATTTACCTACCGTATGTGTTAAACCAAGGGCTCATAAATTTACCTACAGTACTTGTGTTAAACCAAACTGGATGTTCCATTCATCGCAAATCAATACATTTGTATAATCGTATATTAAATCTATCAAAATAGTATTTTTTAAAGAAAATCGGCCTGTCTTCAACATTATGATGGTGTACTCTAGCAATCTATCAAAATAGTATTTTTAAAAGAAAATCGGCCTGTCTTCAACATTATGATGGTGTACTCTAGCTGTTCAACCGGTTTTCAGCTATTAAAAACAATTATCGTAGGAGGAGATAGAAAAATGCGAAGCCTCCTCGCATTTTTTTGGCGGGTATTTTTCAAGATGGACATCCATTAGACAGTGTATACCACGATCGGAAAACACCCCTATTTGGGGCAAATCTTTGAACCTAAATTCGTTTTAATCGTCAATAACTAATTATCTAACTCAATTTAATTAGTAAACAGGGTTACATCAGGCGGTTAAAATCAGTACCGAAAGTACGAACCAACTTTACATACCATCGAGTGAAAATTCTAGAAGTAAGGCGCGATTTACCGAATTTTGCCCTTACGTAAATTTATATATAGATATTAAATCAAGAATGATTCCACCGAAATTTTGAGTTAAAATAACGATAGTGAAGCATATGAATAGGCAAACTGCCTAAAAATTGACATGTTTTGAGAAACTATTCTCATCTTCCACCAGAACAGAAAACAACGCCTAGGCTTAAGATTACTTATATACCAATAGGACAGGTTGTATGTAAATGAGGAAGTAATTAGCATGATAAAACAACAAGGAATGTAGGCAACAAACAATCATATGGCAAGCGTGATGCCTATTCATCAAATGCCTCACTATCGTTATTTTAAATAATTAATTATATGCCACACATGGTAAAATATTATTGTAAATGTGTATGTTTGATCTTTTCTTTGGGACACCCTTTCCCACAAACAAGTGGATATAGGCCTATTAAGGGGGCCGGCACACATTTTGAGTGTACCTGGCAAATGGTTGATTACCCCTATATTAAGTTTTTTCTATCCCAAACACAGTACAGTACTACATACTAAAATTTCCATAGGAATAGGCCTAGGCTAGAGCCTATCTCTAGCTAGGCTTAGTAATAAGTAATATTTACTAGGCCCAGGCCTAGGGCCTAGTACTAGTAGTAGTAAATAACTAGGCCTCTAGCTAGGCCTAGGCCTACCTAGGTATGAACATTCATTGTTGTAGGCTAGGCCTATTGTATTGTTACTCACCTGCTGCTGCTGACTCTGTCTGTATGTCATCATCAGAAGTATCGAAATCTGTTGAAGAAACCTCCCATGCTTTTCTCTTTGCTGCTGGAAGAACTTCGGTAGTCGGAAGAACTTCGGTAGTCGAAATCCCAGTAGGCGACCCTTCTGTATCATCTACTCCTAGGACTAGGCCTATGCCTAGGCCTTCTTCATCGTCTTCACTTGAAGAATAGGCCTAGTATAGCATACGCTCAGCAGTTGGAACAGGGTGTTCTGTCGTGCCATCATCAGAAAATGTGATATTCATAATGTTATTATCGTAGAAATATGCATCGTCTTCGCTTGAGTATTGAAGCATTAGCTCAGAGTCGCTTATCATGTTCATGATTTAACAAATTGATAAAAGAAATGAACAATATACGGTTTTATGTTCATTTAACCGTCATTCGCATCTAATCTTTGGAAAAAGCGCGAACGAATTTGATTGGCTGCTGCAGCTGATCAACGTTATATTTCATGTGACTACGTCAACGTCCAATGCAATTACAATACTGTACTTTATTCATTTTAAAACAAACCGAAATTGTCCACTTTTCCATTACTGAAACTGATTTAGGATCAACCTGAGTTTTCGGCATGTATTGAATATAGGACTATTCCATTATTATTTATAGGGGTGTTAGTCAATATGTTGGGTTGGGTGTGCCAGGCTTGTTGAGGCTTCTATTGTTCGTGTCATTGTGCCAATTGTTTTGTATTTCACTGTGTTTGATAAAAACAAACAAAAAACTGCTGCTATGGTTAGCCTATGTGTCTGTAAATTATATCGTATTTTACACTATATTTATATAGCCTATAGGCCCTAACATGTTTTTTACCGTCAACAGTTAAATCATATCATGTTTTATTTTACATTTCATGTAATATTATTATATGTTTTTTTTTCTCAACAGCCGAATCAAGTTATAGGCCTATAGCCTCTTACAAATAAAAAGAAAAAATACATTCAAACGTTATTCACAATAAGGAGAAAACATATACAACTTATTTAATTAACCTAAAGCCATAGAAATGTAAACTAAAATATGCGTAGTGCATGAATATAGAGTAACAGTAACATTTCTAGTTTTTAATCTTTCTCAGTTTACTTTTAATAATGCTTTGTTTTTTTACGTTTTGTTTTATATTTGAAGATATCAAATTTGTCAGTGGTTTGTCATGACAAATTATACTTTTTAAATATTTTTTTTAATGGTTTTTATGTATATATTTTTTTTAATATAATTATGTTTATTTACTCTTGTTGCACATCTCCCTCATTGAGACTGTGCCTCTGATAAAGAGATACAAAAAAATTCATAACATAATTAACTGTACGCCACATTAAATCTTAAAAAAAAAGTTTATATAAACTTTAGATTCTATCATCAAAACACTTCCCCTATTATGATCAAATCATCTTTCATGTAAACTTGGCCTATTTTTCAGAAATGAATATCCTTATAGTAATACGATGAGTGGTAAGTTCAGAGCTTGGGATTTTTTTAGGAAACAATGAGTTTGAAAGAATCCCAATTTGATTGGTCAAAATTATCGCTACTTATACGTCCGCTATAGATGGCGCTTTTTTCATACAGATAACTACATAAACAGAACACAATTGTTAAAGAATAATTAATAATATTAAAGAACCAATTCTTTTAATTATTCCTTGTATAAAAATTGTCCCCATGTATGGCAAGATATTCCTAATTTTATCGTATATCATCTTTAATTGTCTGTACACACGAACCATGTTATCTGTATATTTAAATGATTGTTCACACAATTTATTATATCTTATGTATTTTTATTGTTTTACTAAGTTTTATGATTGAAATGCAGTATAGATAACCAATTCGATAGTGCTTAGCACTCAAGAAAGGAAATTCCCAGGTTGCTTTGTTGCGTTGTTTGACTGCATGAAAATTTAATAAAATAATTCTGTTCGATCCTTTTCCTTCATCTATATGGCTTGTGTTTTTGTAATTTCTGTGTGCATGCTATACATGTTGGCTTCGTCTATGAATTTGTTACCGATTGGCTATTTCCTTTGATTGTTAATGCGTTGGTGGTTGGTTACAATCAGGCCTGCATATTATTTTTCAAAATTATAACATTTTAAATTTTGTTGTAAATTGATGCTTTCAATAATGATTGTAGATCATTTTCACTATTCCCAATGAGAATTATATCGTCGGCCAAGAATGAGTCTTTTTATCAATAAAAAATATTAATCTCTTTCTCTTTGAAATCTTTTGTAAGTTCATTTATATAATTATAATATTAACAGAATTAGAGAGAGAGAGAGACAGCCTTTGTGGGTTGAAAAAAATGGATAATTTTCAATATAAATCCAAATTACTGAAAAAAAGACAATGCTGTGGGTATCAGTGTGGCTGTGGGTATCAGCGGCTTGATCTTAATAAAGATACAAAATAATATAAACAAAAAGCTAAATCTAAACGATACAATTTAAACAACTAGACAAAATTAGCAGAGCTTTCGGGCAAAACTAGCCCTTCATCAGTGTGTAGAAATCAAGCGCTGCCTGAGTGGACTGGAATAAAAGAAATAAAACAAAAGAGGCATAATGCTGGTGAAAAGAGTGAGATTAGAAAACAATAAAGATAGCTTGGTATATATAAACAATTTAGAAATTGAATTAAAAATCAACTCAAATGGTGGTTAATATTGAAACATTAAATTTAGGTAGTCGATGGAATAATTTTACCGATCTGGGAATATGTTCCTAATGTTAAGTCAAAATATTTCGTGGTTTTAAGTAGTAATTCCAAGTGGTTTTCATGGTCTGCCCTGTCGTGAAAGAACGTCTCAATTGACACATTTTAAAAAAGCTTTTTGGGCAATTTAGGGAATGATACACCTTGTGGTGCATTCGGATTTTCAATTACTTGCAATTATTGTTCATTCCGGATGATAACAAAAACACGTTTGGTTGATTATCTGAAAATTATGCAGTATGCAGTTGAGAGGTTATTTCATGACGGGGCAGAAATGTAGGCTAATAATAATTTGTTTTGCACAATGCATGGTTAATATTAAACATCTTTTTTATGCGATTCTTCCTTATTACTTTCATTTAAACGAAACACAATTAAGTCACCTATGTGCGCTCACTTTGCTTTTTCACTTTGCAATGTTATCGATAACTTTAAACGAAGGGAGCCAACCGAAGCGCACCCGCATCATTTGGACGCAATCATAATGGGTTTTTGGACCGATGTCTTATTAACGTTCCCTTTTGTAATGAAAATTATGTATAAAGGGTTTTTTTTCGGACCGACATAAAAGTAATTCGAGATTCATGACATTTTTCGTTCTTTAATTTTTAAATGCCAAGGAGAACTAAAATTAGCAAAAGTATAGTCACGCGAGGGTTTATGAGTGCTATAGGATGCAAGTACAGCACGTTAGTAAATCAGGAAAGGTATGGATGATTTGTATAATGATATTGTTTGTGCTCTATCTAGTGCCTCCAAAATGTGTTTTAAAAATAAGAAAATAAAAAATGGGACCCACATTCCAGGGTGGAATGAAAATGTCGCAGAATGCCATAATGTGGCTAGAGAATCATTCCTTCTATGGGTTAATAATGGAAAGCCTAAATCTGGTTCATTATTTGAGGCGATGCGTTTTAAATGACAAGATCTCAATTTAAAATGAGTTTACGCTAGTGTAAATCAGAAGAAGAACAGCATAGGGCTGATTCTATGGTTAAGTCTTTATTAAACAAGGCCAACAGCCATTAAGTCGCGTGCTACAATGCATAGTGATACCGGACCGACAGACAAACAGACCGACAGACAGACGGACCGACCGACATAGTGAACTATACTGACCGAAATTACTGAACATGTTTAAAAATGTTGAAATGTTTAAAAACATTTATATTTTTTTAATTTACACGTGCGTAGCCTGTCACTTTTGACGTGCTCGTATAACGTAATTTCGAGTTGAAAAGTAAGTCAAGAAAACAGAAATCGGGCAAAAAGAGTGCGCAATAACATTTAACGCGCAGTGCGCGCACAAAAATCTGCGCACTCATGGCAATTTTGTAAACGCTTAAAATTTCTTGAAACGTACTCTTATTTCATCGAAAATAAATTTTGAAAATTTTAAGTGCGCGTACGCATGCGTTACATGCACTACGCACGTAATTGTATTGCCATATGATGATTTATGCCCTGAAATTTATGAGTACCAAATTTTATTTAATTGTGATTCATGGTTGTTAAGATATGATTACAAACGTGATTTCGTTAAATCGTGCGTAGACCGCGTAATTTTTTATTGCGCACCGTGAAAACATAACCACATCGATTCCTGGCCATAAGGAATATTCTGTGAACAATTGACTTAGCTAGATTTAACTGATATCAAGATAAGGTCATAAAGCGATAAAACGCATAGTGATACCGGACCGACAGACAGACAGACCGACAGACAGACCGACAGACAGACCGACCGACCGACATAGTGAACTATAGAGTCGCTTCCACGCGACTAAAAATGATTATGCTGATTTGTGGAAAAGGTTTATAAGTCTAAATCATGTACTCCTGTTCTTACTTCTTCTTTCTTGGAAATTTAAGAAATACTTACAGAATCTTTGGATAATGTTAATGGTGAATATGATAATTATAAGTAACCACTGGGCAGCTCATTTTGAGGAGCTGTTTAATTGTGTTCATAATGATAGTAATAAGGATTATGTTCACAGTATACTTGTTAATTGTAATGATGATTGTGGTTGTGAGGTAAATGTCCAACAGGTAGCGGGCATTATTAAAGATTTATCTAGTGATAAATTGTTCCGATTTTAAAATCTAAATCAGGTGATATTACGAGTAAAAGCAATTAGGCCTATAGCTTTAGCTAGTGTGGTATCTAAGGTACTAGAATTTGTATTAATTAAATTGTCCGGAGATAGCCTTAAGTCATCTGACCATCAGTTTGCGTTTAAATCGGGTCACTCCACAGATACATGTATATTAATCTTAAAACAAGTTGTTGCATTTTATAGTCGGCAAAATAGCCCTGTATATGCTTGCTTTCTTGATGCCTCTAAGGCATATGACAGATTCAATAACTGGACTCTTTTTTAAAAATTGTTAAACAGAAAGATGCCAACCGCAATTGTAAAATTGTTATCGTGTTGGTACTCACAGCAACAGTTTTGTATTAAATGGGGAAGATCTATCTCCCGATGGTTCTATGTAAGAAACGGAGTGCGACAGGGTGGAATCATGTATCCGTTAATGTATAATGTTTACATTTCCCAAGAACCAGTGGGAATATTAAAAGAAAGCCGATCACGCTTACTAACATCTTTTAAACGGAGTTTTGGACGACGATATCAAATGCCTGTTGCCACTGAATTGGACTGTGACTTTCATATCTTGTTTTTACGTGATATTAGGATTTATTGCTAAAAATCATATACAGTATAACCAAAGTTAAATATAAACTATGAAATATGAGCCTATGAAACATTTTAATTAACGCTTGAACTTTTTTTAAATTAATGTGATTGTAAATAGGGGCCTACCTGATTTGTATTAAAATGTTTCTATAATTATCAATTATTCCTTATATTCATCTGAATATAAAACAAAAGTCTACTTCCGAATTGGCAGGGTCGGAGTCACTATAATGTAATTAGCTACCCCATTTGGACGGAAAATAATAATAATAATAACGTTCAAATTACTAGTATAATGTTCAGATACTTTAGTCTAATACCACCTCAGCCCGACCATGGGGTTGGTTAGAGCATTTTTTAGGAATATGGACATAGCTTAGATTGCTAGCAATTCCACTATTAACTCTTGATAATATCACAGATAAGTTTAAAGTTTTAAAAAACCGCTGATTATAGTTTCAAGCAATAAATAGATAGGACTGGACATGCCCTCTAGAGTAAAACTAGGTAAAACTATAGGAATCCATCCCAAAAACGTATTGGATTTGTTTCCGTTTAAAAAACTTTTCATTTACAATAATTTTTAGTTCATACATTAAATGCCAAGGAAAACTAAATTTAGCAATATTATTTGTTTAGGGGTGCAAATAAAAGTGAAAACTATAGACAAGATGTAAAGTAGTCTAATGTACCGTTTCTTCGATAATCTTAATTTTACCTATACCTATACTTTTATTCAGACATTCCGGATTTTTAATCCTCTCAAAAATAATGTTAGCTAAAAGTAAGAGTGCATTGCCTGGTCTATATTCCTGAAAAAAGTTTTGTCGTCTCTCGATTTTATGATGCTGTGTCCGATTCTATAAATACGTTTTATATTAACACTGGCAGCATTTATCTATATTAACGAACACATGCCTTTTTACTTTCCCTACTTTTGAACCTTCTGAACATAGTCTGGTTATACTGAGATTGTTTATCTAATTGAATTCGTATCATATATTACGTAATATTAGGATATATTGCTAAAAATCAAGAAGTAAATAATTGTTCGGGTTGAGTGCTATAGGATAGAATTACAGTTATGAAAAATGTAACGAACAATACACTTTAGAAGTTGTTTGAATCCCATCTAGTCTACACGCTTTAAACTATTTTAATTTGATCGTAAATACCTATATTCGTGTCATTGATATTACACGATTGCGACATGAATTTTCATCAAAGTATCATACATTAAAAGTGATGCTGGTGATTGTAAATGAAAGCTCTTTTAAATGGCAACCATATACCATACGTTTCTTATAGACCTAATCCGTTAGAAAATTAAAATACTTTTAAAACTTTTAATTTGCATCTCCTATTTAGGCATCAAAACTTATTGTGTGTTGTCCCTTAGATGGAAACCAGGCAATCTAGCACCAAAATAATTTCGTAATTATATACTGTAGGCCTAGTGTATATATTAATAAAAATCACTCGAATAATTACAATACAAGTTATTGCCTATTCCCTATCGAAGTTCAAAGTTCTTCTGTATGACTAAGATACAGTCACTAAAGGCAATATTGTATGTATGTTACCTATTAAATACAAGCCCGTACTTCATCATTCAACATAATTAATAATTTCGCCATGCAAACTTCGAAGTGTTTTTTTGTATACTTTACTAAGTACTTTCCATGTATTTTAAATAGTCAATTAAGCTAAGAATATAGAGCACCGTGTTTTTATAGGTTCAGCTTTTAAATGTGTCTCGTTGTGTGCTTTGCATCTGTTTAAAAAAAAAATCGTCACATTTGTCTTTAAAACACGATTTTGTGCCATAACGGATTTCTACAATCCGCATTATTTATAGAATTTTCCTAAAAAAAAGCTATCATTAGAATTAAAAATATTATTTGAAAAAACAGATGTGGTTGTAAGATTTGTTTAATTATTGAGAAACATCGACAATATGCAAATCCTTGTTTATTCTATAAATTTATAATTCGCTATCATTTTTATAATTATAGAAAAAAACATACTAGCTTTTTTAGGTTAAAATATACTGTCCGTTTTCCAAAACAACAATAGACATTACACAATGAGTTTTGTTCGGATTATGAGCTTCTTATTTAAACTAGGTTTAATGTGCAGAAACTGCTTTTTTTAATAAAAAAATAAATGGTATGGGCCAAAAAAATCTTTATAATGTCCATTTTTTTCGCGAAGTACACACAAAGCAAAGAAAACAAATTTTAATAACTGCAGAATATTTTTAATTTTTAATCATTCATTGTTTTAATACAACTTTACTATAAAGTTCATCTACATGGTCATAAACATTATGACTACAGTATGGTTGAGCTATTGTTATAAAAACTACATGGTCATAAACTTGACTACAGTATATGGTTGAGCTACTGTTATAAAAACTACACGGTCATAAACTTTATGACTACAGTATATGGTTGAGCTATTGTTATATAAACTACATGGTCATAAACATTATGACTACAGTATATGGTTGAGCTATTGTTATATAAACTACATGGTCATAAACTTTATGACTACAGTATATGGTTGAGCTATTGTTATATAAACTACATGGTCATAAACTTTATGACTACAGTATATGATTGAGCTATTGTTATACAAACTACATGGTCATAAACATTATGACTACAGTATATGGTTGAGCTATTGTTATATAAACTACATGGTCATAAACTTTATGACTACAGTATATGGTTGAGCTATTGTTATATAAACTACATGGTCATAAACTTTATGACTACAGTATATTGTTGAGCTACTGTTATACAAACTAGATGGTCATAAACTTTATGACTACAGTATATGGTTGAGCTATTGTTATATAAACTACATGGTCATAAACTTGACTACAGTATATGGTTGAGCTACTGTTATATACAATTATGAAATTGGTTGAAAATTAAATATTTTTTTTAGATTCATTATACATGTAAAATTCCATTAATGTGCACCCTATTGTGACAACCAGTGAGTTGTAAAACTCCCTGCATTAACTTTCATTTAAAAAGTCATCTCTTAATTCTTTTAATTTAACAATAACATTGGTAGGCAATCTACTAGTTGGTGTTAAATTAAATATACTTATCACCTCCTCCTTCGATATTATTTCTCGCCATTCTTGTCCATCTTTTTCACACAGAACAAACCGGGAAGTATACGTTCCAGTGTACCACACTACTTCTACCTCATTGTTATTTATGCTGAATATTTTGCCTATCCGAGGCCATTCTGTGGGATATCTCCTTAAAGCTGTTGCTACCATAGCACCAACATCGAGTTGCTGTGGTGGCTTACGCTTCGAAAATTTACCAATGTGTACCTAGTAGTGTGGGAGAAAGCATAGAAAAGTCATAATCATTTTTCTTACAACCCTAAAAATATAGAATTTTCGTTGATGCATTTGCTTGATGCGATTATGAGATCATATCCCAAATATAAGCACTGCTTTAAACTATGTTGCATTACATGTTTCAAAGATGTAATTTTGAAAATCTATAATATCTTTATCATACCGGTCTTATTTCATTTTCATTATCCGAGTCACTAATGTCTGTCTCGTTTCCATCAGATTCCTCCCTCATAGGGCTTGCATTGTTGTCATTAAAAATGATGTCATGGAGCAAAAATCGCTGTTCATTTCCTAAAAAAAAAGAGTACGCATTAGTTTTAAAAAGTAAATAATATACATTCATACAAAATATCATGATATATTTATGCTGAGGTGTTTGTTGCATAAAAGCTGGGCCAATACATTGCGCACCATGCTAATCAGATGCTGATTGATTGATTTTATCTTATGAATTAATCAGGAGGCATGTTTCTCCAGTGTACTCCACTAGATATCGTTCATGTTATTTGATAATTTTAGGTTCTCACATAAAATTATCAGTGGAAGCATGCATTGGTGAATGTGACCCAACATAGTTGTGTGGAGTAAAGAGTTGAATTTTGGTATAGCTGCTGAATCTATACTAAAATCAAAATTCTCTTGTAAACCAAAAAATATATGTGTAAAATGGTGAAACATCACACATGCAATGTAGTACAGTACATACCTTCTGTGATCTCTTCTATATTATTTAAAAATTCCTCCCACCAGTCACGTTCTTCTATTCGCAAAAAATTTGCAACAGACGCCAGACTTTTTTTTAACTTTGGTATATCTGCATTACTAAAATCAGGAGTACACAACACTGGTATATCAGCAGGGCTTTCCTTGAGCAAATATGGAAGTGTGTCCATTTCTCTTGCACATTCACACCAAGTACAATCCGTTGACCAGTTCTTATAGGACATGATGCATTTTCCGGTTTGAGCCAAAACAAACTTAAACTGGTGTGGTTTGCTGTGGTAACGTATGTCTTGCATGTATGGTACTAACCAGTTCTTAATGTCATGCAGATAGGAAATGATACTTGATGTAATCGGCAACTTTTTGTACGAGTTTTCAACAGCACTTCGAAGATGATCAAGTGTAGATGCTCTATATTTGTTCAGGTATTTGGCCACACATGAAAATAATTGGTCAATATCCTCGTGAGTGTGACCCACCATTAAAAACCCAATCTTTATCTGAAAGAGTAAAAGAAGTAATGATTTAAAATTAAAACTTTTCAAAGCAAAATAAAAAAAATACATTTTTAGTATATTTCCATTTTTTCCTCAGGCCTAAAAAAAAAAATTGTTTGTTTGCTGTCAAGTTTTTTTATTTTGGTAGGGGGGCGGGTGGAAAAATTTTTTTTTTTTTTTTTTTTTAATGTTAATTTTTCTGTTAATTGCTCGCGAATTTGAGAGTAACAAAACACACTGAATAAAACAACGAGCTCAAACATCTATTCATAATTTGTTTCACACTTTAATTCTGTTTTGGGCGCGTTAGGCCCCGTGTCTAAACTAGCCTAGGCTAGGCCTACTACTACACAGTAGGTCGTTGTTAGCAGGCCTAATTAAATATTTTAATTTTTAGAAGTTAGTGTACCGTATATTTCGGTGTATAAGTCGCACCTGTGTATAATAAGACGCACCCGACCCCTAACTGAGAGTAAAATATCGGTATTTTGTATATCGTCGATGTATAAGACGGCCGCGCCCAGTAGCCTCAACAAGAAGGGAAGTCCCCCATTCCGTTAGTTCTTTCTAACTTGTTATGAATGAGTTTCGCACCCGCAATATCGAGTGCATGACCACACGTGTGTGTGGGCTAGCCTCGCTCGATCCTTTTATCGAGAGGCGCACGTTTTCACGGACAATCGTATTCGATTAGTATCTATGTATCCTGAAGTGTGTACGCTAGGTCTATGCTATAATCAACTGGAGAATATACTAGTCGAATACTGTGTAAACAATGTGGTTGCCAAGAAGGGCTCGCTCGCGCTGGGGGTACGACGGTCGTGCGTATAACTATATAATACTATTCCAATCGTAAACGTCGTTTTCAAATGAAATTTTATCGGAGCGCCTAAATCTTTTCATCATATTTAGTACAAAATCACGCTAAAATGCCTTGAAAACTAGCAGGTTGCTGTTACGCTAGTACACTGTAGCTAGGCTAGGCCTACTCTTTAGACTTTAGTAATACTAATAGGCCTTACCTTAAAAAGCCCAGGCCTAGCCAACGAGGTGGCGATATCTGTGTGTTGAGGCATTTATGTTCGGTGTATAAGACGCACCCTTAATTTAGAGGTTAAATTTGCGTGTCAAAAGTGCGATTATACACCGAAATATACGCTACGTTATTATTTTTATTGTTTCATCCTCGCACACTCGATTTTTACACCTTTTCGGCCAAAAAAAATTATAAAAAAAAGTGTGATTAGAAAGGTTAGCAAAAGCTCATGGTTAATGTTATTGCTACTGACCTGCTGATATGTCATCATCGGAAGTATCAAACATCGGAAGTATCGACATCTGTTGTAGAAACCTCCCATGCTTTTCTCTCTGCTGCTGGAGGAACTTTGGTAGTTGTTACTAGACAAACAGAGTCTATGTTGTAATCAGAAAATGTGCAATTTAAACTATTATCATAGAAATAATTAGATACATTTATTGTTTAAAAGGGACTGCTAATTTCAATTTTTTATTTTATGATTCCAGATCAATTATTTATTTTACATATCAAAATAATTTCTTTTTTTTCCAGTAAAAAACCCCTGCCAAGGGGACATTATTTTGTTCCTGAAGCCTTAATAGGGGTTATACTGAACGTAACTAGAGGTGGTCCAGTGAAATAGAAAACGTTAACAATGCAAACTTTTTTGTTAAGAACAATCTCAACGCACACAATTGTGTTATAAGTACGGAAAGGTAAATCAAAACAAAAAAAACTATACTCAACGATAAATGTCCCAATCGAATACGACATTGCTACCTCCCAGATCGGGCCCATAAAAACATAGGGATAGGCCTAGAGGCGGCCTCTACTCTAACCTAGTAAATAACTACATAACATGTCATTGTATTGTTAAAGTTACTGACCTGCTGACTCTGTCGGTATGTCATCATCAGAAGTATTGACATCTGTTGTAGAAACCTCCTTTTTTGGTGGTACAAGAGCTGGGCGTGACAAACACACTAAAAACAATCTATCATTTCCGGACTTATCATCAAACTCTCTCTTATCTAAAAACAATATTAAATTTTGCAGTATTAATACAAGATCCGTTCGGAACAAAACAACAGAATTTGTGGATTTCGTTATCGAACATAATCTGGATGTTGTTGCCCTTTCGGAAACGTGGCTTAAACCAGAAGACACATCAGTTATAGGAAATATTACACCCAACGGATACTCTCTCAAACATGCTCCCCGTGCTGGTACTAAAAGAGGTGGTGGAGTTGCACTTCTTTACAAGGAAAGCATAGCGGTTAAATGTTATGACACGGGATTATTACCAAAATCATTTGAACTGCTAAATGTGGAAATAGTCAGCAATGCATCCTCAGTTTTCCTCGTAGCAGTATATCGTCCTCAAAGCAAATCAACGGGTTGCAGTCTAAATGTTTTCACTGAAGAATTCTCAACTTTGGTTGATCACTATGTATTGAAGCCGGCTCCCATACTATTCGTTGGAGACTTTAACATCCATGTGGATATGCCAAATGATGCAGATGCAATTCATTTTCGGAATCTACTTGTAGCAAGCAGTCTTCAACAGCATGTGTCTACACCTACACACCGACATGGTCATACATTAGACTTGCTGATCACTCGTTCATCTGATCCTCCTGTTTTCTCAAACCTTAATGTCATTGATGGTATATCAGATCACTATGCAATCACATGTAATCTCCTTATCAAGAAGCCACCCGTAATCACTAAATCCATCGAAACTCGTCATTGGAATGCTATAAATTTTGAGACATTTTGTAAAGATATCACACAGTCTGATCTCGGAACTTCACTCTCAAATCTTGATTTATCAAGTAAAGTACGACTATATGTCACCACTTTGAGTGAACTTCTTGACAAACACGCACCACCGAAAAAGAGAACAGTAAAGGTCCGTCCAAATACTAGTTGGTATAACAGTGACATCTATGCTGAGAAAAGAACAAAGCGTAAGCTTGAAAAGAAATGGAGAATCTCTCATCTGGAAATAGATCGTCAAGCTTACATTGCACAGAAGAGGAATGTAAATTCCATGGTAAGAAAGTCAAAGGCCAACTACTACATTGGCTTGTGTGAAGAACATGCAGCAGATCAGAAAGGACTTTTTAAAATTGTTAACCAACTCCTTCATCATCGCCAGGTATCACCTCTCCCAGATAGTCTTTCTGACTTTGATCTTGCGAACAGGTTCTGTCAGTTTTTCACAGACAAGATCAAGATCATCAGAGACGACTTCAAGATTGATGACATGTCATTTAATGAGCCTGTGACAGCTGTTCATCAGCATCTCACAACATTTACACCAGCATCTCAAGATGAGATCCGCAACATTCTGATGAAATCACCAACAAAATCATGCAGGTTAGATCCAGTTCCTACTTCTATACTGAAGAAGTGTATAGACGCAGTCGTTCCAATAATAACGGAAATCATTAACCATTCTCTTAATACCGGCATAGTGCCAGATGAACTGAAAATTGCTCACGTTCGTCCTTTAATAAAAAAGCAAAACTTGGATCATAACACGCTGAAAAATTACCGCCCGGTGTCGAATCTTTTTTTTCTTGGAAAGACTCTGGAGCGTGTAGTGACATCACGCATTACTCCATATCTTCAAAAGCATAATTTAAATGAGAATTACCAGTCGGCATATCGTGCATGTCATAGCACGGAGAGTTCCCTTTTAAAGGTACAGAATGATTTGTTACAAGGAATGAATGATGGGAAAATAACGCTATTGGTGTTGTTGGATTTGTCAGCAGCGTTTGATACAGTTGATCACCAAAGACTGATAACCCGTCTGAGAAATCGCATTGGCATAAATGGTGTTGCTCTTAACTGGTTCCAGTCATATCTTACAGGAAGACGTCAGCTAGTCTGTATCAATGATGCATTCTCAGATGAAGCTTGCCTGGAATATGGTGTACCACAGGGGTCAGTAATTGGGCCTGGCCAGTTTTCCATTTATACGCTTCCCCTTGGTGACATTATTCGCAAACACAGTCTACATTTCCATTTCTATGCAGATGATACACAGATTTATGTGTCAGTAAATCCAGTGCAAAGGGATGTTGCTGCAGCAATCAGTAAGATGGAAGCCTGTATAGAAGATGTTCGCAATTGGATGACAACAAATTACCTAAAGTTGAATGATGGAAAGACAGAGTTTATTATCGTCGGGTCTAAATGTAACATCTCCAAAATCAACATCACACATATCAGAATCGGAAACTCTAACATCGCTCCCTCATCGGTGGTCCGGAATCTGAGAATCATGCTGGATAGTAATCTCACTATGGAAGCACAAATAACAACTGTATCCAAAGCGGCATGCATATCGATTAGGAACCTTGGTCGTATTCGCGGTAATCTTAACAAGAAAACAGCTGAATTGATTGTACACTCATTTGTCACTTCTAAAATTGACATTGGTAATGCCTTGTTGTTTGGCATACCAAAATCTCAAATACAACGTTTGCAGCGCTTGCAAAATATGGCAGCTAGAATTGTAACTTATACAAAATCAAACGCTCACATAACTCCTGTCCTGATGGATTTGCATTGGTTGCCTGTTCAACAACGTATTAAGTACAAACTTGCGTTGTTTGTATTCAAGATCCTAAATGACAGTGCTCCTGCTTATTTATCTGACCTTGTGGATCGTTACGAATCATCCCGCAGAGGCCTACGATCATTGTCACAAAACCTTCTTCAAGAGCGTAGAGCGAAAAATCAGTGGGGTCAGAGATCTTTTTACGTTGCGGCCGCAAGTGTATGGAACAGCTTACCAGCAACAGTTAAATGCTCAACTAGTCTAAACAGTTTCAAGACCAACCTAAAGACGTCGTTATTCGCTGATGTTCTCGCACGTTGTTAATGCACAAAGCGCCATGAGCGCCACATGGGTGGAGGATACCGGCGCTATATAAGTTTTCATTTATTATTATTACTTTTCATATCTCAGAAATTGTTGGGCGGATATGGTCTTAGTTGGTGTCAAAATACTCAAGAAGATACATATTTCTATTCACTTTAATGGACAACTTTTGCCAAATTTTTTTGTCAAAATATCAGTGACTGTTGTGTGAATATGGTATACTATGAATACTTTGTATCAGAAGTCCAAAGTAGATAATTCTATTAATTTTAATGAATAACATCACAGTTAAATCTCTCATCACCAAGATCATTATTAATATTTAGTATTATAATTATAATCTAAACTATATCACTGTTTAACAATTTTAAAGAACTCCGGTAAATGAATGACAAATGCTATACTGTTACATATTTTTAAACCATAGTTGAACAATAAAAACAAATCAAAGTAACCGTAGTACAAGCCCGTAGCCAGGATTTTTAAAGGGGGGTTATTTTTTTAAAAAATAAGGGCACATTGTGAATAAAAGCGAAAATTACATTGGATTAATATGACATTGATGTGTTTTTCACGAACTCCTCTTACGTTTGTTTCAGAGCGGTTGAAAATACTTTAGGAACTCCCTTGTGACATAAAAGTATAAATACAAAATCCACAAAGTTGTAAAATAACTCAAAAACAAAGCTTTAATTTCAATCGACTTCGACTTTCAACAATCCAGTAAGCACTTTAAACAACAGCTTTGTCATTTCAGGTCAAGATATAGATATATCCTTACCTGTCCATCAACATCAGGTTCAGGGACGGAATAATTTTGTTGAACTGGTTTCATTTCCTCTGCTGTACACATGATTGGTCTCTGTTTCTTTTGCAATAATAGACATCCTTGCAGCACCTTATTTGTTTAAATTTAAAAAATTATACTTTATAGCAAATTTATAGCTTATAGAAAGAAAGCCATGAAGTTGATTACATATGCACCTACTGTATTTAAAAGTTGCACTGTAAATAATTCGCAATCTATTTAACATTTATACAAAAACAAAATATGCAGATTCAATATTTACTTACCTACTGTAAGTTATGCAATTTCATTTGCAGCTCTCTATTTAACAGTCTATATTCTTTCACTTCAACTGCAAGAGAATCTTTTTCTTTTTTAAGTTTATCAGCTTCTTCTCTATATTTTGCTGCAAGTTTGATTGATTTCATGTACTCAACACTTTCGGTTTTTCTTTCAATGGTAGAGGAAAACAGCGGATGTGCCACCAGTTTCTCTTGCAAGATATCCTGCATCATTTTCTTGCTAGTGGCTGCCTTGGTTTGCTTTTGCTGTTTCTGTAAAAATTCATATTATACATAAAAAGATTATAGTATTTCTTAAAATGCCTGAATATTCGTTTGACACATGTACTGCTAATGCACATATTAAATTACTTACTAGTTCATTCCGGACTGCTATTAAACTAGGTACAATACGCTCCTCAACCTCACTGGATTCCTCTACACTCGTATCCAATACCTTAGAGTCTGTCTGTCTGTCTGTCGGTCCGGTATCACTATGCGTTTTATCGCTTTATGACCTTATCTTGACATCAGTTTAATCTAGCTAAGTCAATTTTTCACAGAATATTCCTTATGGCCAGGAATCGATGTGGTTATGTTTTCACGGTGCGCAATAAAAAATTACGCGGTCTACGCACGATTTAACGAAATCACGTTTGTAATCATATCTTAACAACCATGAATCACAATTAAATAAAATTTGGTACTCATAAATTTCAGGGCATAAATCATCATATGGCAATACAATTACGTGCGTAGCGCATGTAACGCATGCGTACGCGCGCTTAAAATTTTCAAAATTTATTTTCGATGAAATAAGAGTACGTTTCAGGCAATTTTAAGCGTTTACAAAATTGCCATGAGTGCGCAGATTTTTGCGCGCGCACTGCGCGTTAAATGTTATTGCGCACTCTTTTTGCCCGATTTCTGTTTTCTTGACTTACTTTTCAACTCGAAATTACGTTATACGAGCACGTCAAAAGTGACAGGCTACGCACGTGTAAATTAAAAAAATATAAATGTTTTTAAACATTTCAACATTTTTAAACATGTTCAGTAATTTCGGTCAGTATAGTTCACTATGTCGGTCGGTCCGTCTGTCTGTCAGTCTGTCTGTCTGTTGGTCTGTTTGTCTGTCGGTCCGGTATCACTATGCATTGTAGCACGCGACTTAATGGCTGTTGGCCTTGTTCTTCTTCAGTGACATTTCTCCACCGAACAAGATAAGCCTTGTTACAAACGAAATCAGTTTCATTAATTGGCTTAATGTGTTTTTATCATCAATATATATGATCGCCTTGGCCTTGTCTGCCAAGAATCTAACATAAGCAAATTCAATAGACCTAGACATAATTCAAATAAAGTACTACTAGGCCTACAAATTAAAAGATTCTTAAAACAAAATTAAATAATTCACTGCACGACTGAACTGTCCGGTATAAGATTTTTCATAAATTTGTGACCAGGTCAACGATGTGATTTTGGGCTTTTTCTGCCCACATTCTACAGTTGTCGCATATTAGCAAAACATCTTATTTTATAGCGGATTAAATTTATCTGAGTGAATATTTACACATTTAAAGAACGTAAAAATAGGTCTAGTGCCTAGACCTAGTAGTAGGCCGGCCTACAGTAGGCATACGGAGGCTAGGCCTACCTAGTAGGTACCTATCTATAGGCTAGGCTAGTAGTAGTAGGCCCTAGGTTAGTAGTTTATATTTTCCACGAAAATAACATGGAGGGGCATAGCCATAGCCTTGCAAAATCAGGCCTTATTAAATTAAATTGTAGGCCGTGCTACCAACCCAAAAGGCAATTTCGAACAAGCCTTTCTTGGATGGGAAAGGATAGCCTAAAAATAGACTTTAAAGCCATTATATAGCACAAAAAAAAAACAACGTACCTGTACCCGTCTTTTGAATTTTCTTTTCGGGGAGAGATCGTCTCCTACTTCCATTTAATAAAATGGTAAAGGCATTTAGGCCTATTTCGTTGGTAGTATTTTCTTGCTCTTGCTCTTTAGTGCAGTAAAGTTAGATAAGCGACATCTTTAGTATGGCCATGATGTCAACAACCTCATCGGCACTGACTTCGGTCCATCGTCCAGTTGCGTCCGGGCCTATTGACACTTTGTTTAATGTTAGGCCTACTAGGTCGGTGTTAGGCCTAATGACATTAGTGTAAACATCACGGAAGGTATCCGTAGATAGCATTCGTTTAACTATTGATCAAATTTTATTTCTACTATTTGGAACAATGCAAACTGCCACTAACGACATTTTGGTTAGTAGCAGTATTTTGGGTTTTTTGTTTTCAGTGTGTCGCGCGCACAAACACAATCTTTACGTACTAAACTAACCTAGGCTATGCCTACTACACAGTAGACCTAGCATTAGGTCGTTGTTAGCAGGCCTAATTAAATATTTTAGAATTTAGTTTACGTTATTATTTTAATTGTTTCATCCTCGCACACTCGATTTACACCTTTTCGGCCAAAAAAAGTTCCCTCAACGTAAAAAAAAAATTTCTTCTTATCTCCGCCCCTAATTTCGAAATTAGGGCGGCGGATGACAGCAAACAATGTACCTACTATTTTTAGCAGATATACCAACATCCATCCACAATTTAGAGGCAAACTTATTGCAATGATACAACATTATAACTGCTATGTCGGTGTCCGATGCTCGTATGACATATCTCCTCTCAGACCAATACTTTCAATAAACTTAGCATGCAGACATATTTTAGTATGTTCTTCTTCATGATTGCTTCTGAGGGCTGCAACATCTTCTTGAGTAACTACACCATCAACAACTCAAAAGGTAGCACTCTCCAGGTACATCAAGAAACACCTTTTTATCCCGGAATATGTCAGCATGTCTGGTCCTGCCATTCTTTTGCGAGAAATTGATGTTTTGAGATTTAAATGATCTGGATTTCAAGGCATCATTGTTTGGTCTAACTTGTTCTGGTCCTGTTATTAGGTACTCTCTTTCTTCAACTCCTCTTCTACCTTTTTCAAAATCTTTTAGTGATGGTTGTGGATAATCATCAAAGAGCAGGTGGACATTCTTAGTTTGTGTGTTTGCTGATAAAGCCTGAATCAACACACTTCTGGCTAGTCCTCCATAGTTTGGTGGAATGTATTTTTGGTAACGTGTGTAATAAGAATTGGCCATCTATTATGTAAGCATATGGATGTTGTGGATTAATTTATTATTATTTAATAACTTTTGACTCAAGTACACCAAACAGTGAAATTTTTGGTGTTTTGGTCATATAGTTCCATCTGCATTACAAAGAGAAAGCGGAACAGGCGTCAAGGGGTAGCTAAATATATATGGCAAGTCAAGCTTGCGTATGGTCGCTAACAACACTAGTCAAACCATTTGATCTCTGCAACACTTGAGCTCTGCTATGTGTTTATCTTTTGTGCTCTTGTTGCTGGCACAATCATATGCAAATGTCTTTATTGGCGTCTTCTTTATTCTTTGTTCAAATCTGCTAGGATCTTTGACACAAGACTGTACAAACTCCTGATGTCTAGACTGTCCACATTGAGGTATGTCTAGCAAACTTTCCTTTACCACAGTACTGACGGCTTTGCCTGTGTTGATATTAAATAGTTTAGTAGATGTGTCTATCAGTATCACTCTATCAAAAGGATTATGTGTATCCTCTATGTGTTTTATTACAGCAGTTAGATCCCGGTTGTCACGATGTATTCGTGCAGGTTTTATCTCTGAAGCAATGTCGTCTTTTGAAAGCAGTTTCTTGAACAATGCTAACAAACAACTCACGTCGTAGACGAGCACCATAGTTGTTAGTTGCAGATGTTATTCCACTAAGTCTAGAAGCAGCATCAGCATTTACTGTTTGCTCAAGTGTCAGATCTACTGGTATTCGACTAAAAGTATTGTCTGTATGCCGGATACTGAATGCATCTTTCTCTAATACACTCCGGAGTCCAGGATGCAAGTTATCAATATTGGCAAGATCGAGTTGGAATTTTGTTAACCATCATGCATAGTTGATGTGATTTGTGGCAAAAAAACAGACCAATATGGAAGTAAGAGAGTAGATAAAGACTGATGTTATTGGTGCGGATTGACCTCTCTAAATTATGATAGCTATGGATGTAGTCAATGTACATAAGCCAAAATTAAGCAGTGAATCCATGTGCTCCCGAACATGTCAATTCTACAAACTGTTAGTATGCTGTACATGCATGACTAAATGTAGCGGAGTTGATGGCTTTTTCATGAGTTGGTTCATTGGTTAATTCGGTTACCTGTTCTCTGTTGCTACAGTATACTCTTTCATGAATTCCCGAAAATGTAGAATTTCAAAAGAAAGAGCCAATATGGGGTGTAAACGTTTACATCTATTGAAATGTTTTCCACTTAAAAAACCATTAAGTGACCCGGGAGCAAGCACATTAGTATTGGTAAGCATATCAGGACCTCCTGAATTAAAAAAGGCCATTTCCATGGAAAGCACCTAACATGATAAATATGTCATCAAACTTTTTCTGTTGCTTGTATTTGCATAGCTGGCTTTGCTGCATTTAAATTGTAAGTCACAATTCCGAATTTCTGCTGACATTCATTAGTACATCTTTGGGTTATCAAGGGTGTCTTGTATGACATCTAACCTAGTGATTGGTTGTTGCAAATTTGGCATATATCGAACTGTCTGTTTTGGCAAATTGTCTTGATATGATGCAGCATTGTAAACCGACCCACATTGGATTGTTATTCTCTTTCAAAGCATGTTTTAACACCCAAAGGAAGTCCATATTCCATAACACATCGTTTCACATGCTCAGAACACTGTACAATGCAGTGAAAAATGTGGATAACAACTTGTGGGGCAAAGCATTCTCTTCCTTTAAATCATCCAGAGTAGGATTTTCATGAAGGTATTTCTTTTGAATGCCAAGTATGTTTTTACGAAGTAGAAAAGCTGCCTCGGTAACAATGTGTTCATCATTAGATGCATAGTCAAATGCAACACGTACAGATTTATCGGCAGTGTCAGAATTGTAAATAATAATTCTTTGTTTCTGTGTGGAAACGTAGTTTCTTACCAAATTTGTTTATCAAATTACGCATAAGACTCTGTGTACTATTTATGGGTGTTGTTTCAGAAAGTGTACACATATCAGTATATCTGGCAAACACTGATGTCAAAAGCTCAGGTCTTTTGTTGCAGATGATTGCTTTTTCTACTTAGTTATGGATATTTTATATCATGGTTAGTTTGGATGACTCATTTGAATCCAGTTCACTCTGACTTGACATCAAATATGCACTTTTACAAGAGTGGTGATATTTTGCTTCTTTGGCTACTAAGTCAATACCACTTATTTTGGATAACAGTTTAGAATCATTTAAAGCTGAAGCTGCCTCATGGATGCTCTGACCAGCTTCAATTGTCTCACAACTACCAGCTACTTCATACTGACCTTTTTTGCGTTTTCTTGCATTCCCGCGATCGTTTTCGGGTGTAGCTGAACGTAAATGTGGACTCTCAGCAGTGCTTCCTAACTTGTGTGTATGAGGTGCCTCAGTTTCTGAATGTATAGCAGTAAAAATTCTTGTAACACATCACATGATAACCTTCATTTTCGTTTATAGGAGATGACGGTAATTTTTGCACAATGTTGTGATATACAGATTCCACAAAATTATGCTTTTTTGCGTCTGCTTTCTGCTGCCAGTAAAACCGCTTCCCAATGTTTATCACTGAACGAGAGAATATTTCCCCACTTTGATTTTTGTTTGGGCTTTTTAATGTGGAGAATGCAAACGTTGGACGATTTCTTTTGAGTTTCAGCACTACTTTCAGAAGTCTGATCTGGGTCCGTAAACTTTCCATTACAATTACCGTATATTTCGGTGTATAAGTCGCACTTTTGACACGCAATTTTGACCTCTAAATTAAGGGTGCGTCTTATACACCGAACATTATGCCTCACACCACACAGAAGTGTAGTCTACATATCGTCACCTCGTAACGGCAACCTGCTTCTGCCTAGTTTTCAAGGCATTTTAGTGTGATAAAATTTCATTTGTAAACGTTTACGATTGGAATAGGCCAAGCTAGGCCTAGTATTTATTTATAGTTATACCCACGATCGCCGACCGCCGTACCCCCAGCGCAAGCCCTTCTTGGCGGTCACATGGTCTATGGTATTCGACTAGTATATTCTCCAGTTGATTATAGCATGGACCTAGCGTATACACTTCTCGGATACATAGATACTAATCGAATACGATTGCTATATTCGTGTGTCAATTTGATTACTTCATTATGTTAAAAATTGGAATAAAAGACAGGTCCCGTAATTGTACCTATGCTAAACTGTATGTAGTATGTATACAGTATATAGTGTATACTGTTTAGACACAAAATAGAGAGCACACTCGGATAACTAATTCTTCAAAGTGACAAGTTCAAATCTAGTTTGTATTATGTTTTATTTCTATATTTTCAAAGAATGACAATATAATGGTAGATTATTATAGCATACTGCATATTAAAAATACAATATTGATTGTACAGTACAGCTTCTGAATTTTAGTTATTAAATTATTTAAAAATAATACATGTTTTATTTTTTAATCATTTGTTAATTGTAATAAAAATACTGTAATAAATAGCACTTAAATCCATTTTAAAGGCAATACATGGTCCAATCAGCGGTGGCGCCAGGATCTTCCCGACGTGGGGGATACCATCACTAGGCTGGGGGCCAGGGGGCCGCCAAGAAGCAACGCGTTCTAGCGTCATTTGAGGTCATTTTAATCAGATTTAGGGTAGCCATTTTTTCCATTTTTTATAATGCATAAATAAATACTGCGTGCAAAAAAACGATGCGCGATGACTGTTTCAATCCATATTTTTCAATTGAAAAAATAAAAGTTCAAAGAAAATTTAGAAAAATAGAGTTGGAGGTCCCGGAAATTGAACTTATTATACTTCAAAACATGAAACAAAATATATAAGTCCCTATCATGGTTGTGACTGAGCTAAAAAATGTTTGAAAAATAGAGATGTTAGGTCCCGGAAAATGCACTTCTTGTACTTCGAAATATGACCAGCTTTATTGTTGGGGCTGAGCTAAGAAAATGTTTGAAACTAGAGCTGCAGCTGCATTTTATACTTTGGAAACATCAGGCCTAGAGGCTTAAAAAACGCAAGCGTAGACCTTTTTCAGTTGGGGAAATAAGTTTATTCCTCCCAAGTGTATGCGTGCGTACCATCTGGACTTCCGAGTGGTGAGAAATTCATGACATACAGGACATTGAAAATTTAATAACTTAGCTATAATAAGATGTTGGCTAAGCGAAAATGGCATGTTTTTTTGTTTAGTAATGGATGAAATATTTATTTTAGGTTCCCCACGGTACAGAAGGTTACTTTTAAATTAAAAAATTGGTGAACATACGAACAATTAACATAATTCGTTTTTGCTGTAGTGTAGCATACGTCGACACAGTACACAACGTAACCGTCGGTAAACTTCGCCTGGAAAATAACTACAGTACACATTTTGGTCCCTGGATGGAACATGATATCACGCGTCTCGACCCAACGATTCGTACAAAGGGATACCGCCAGACAAGTGCGTACCTAGCTATTGTTTAGTAGTAAGTTAGATCGCTGGCAATAATGAATGCATATAAAGTGCATAATATCACTCTGACGTACTCTCACGGTCAATGAAACGTCGCGGTTTTCTAGGCGCTGAAGCTACGAAGTGAACACGAACGCTTTTTACTGTATATTATATTCCCCGACAAAAAGTACCCGTGTTCACTTCGGCTAGGCTCCCCGACGAGGGGGCTAGAGCCCCCGTAGCCCCCCCCCCCCCCCACTGGCGCCACCACTGGGTCCAATTAGTATTTAGTTGGTTTAACTGGTCCAACTGGTATTTAAGTGGTTCGATTGGTATAGTTGGTTATTTAGTTATAACTGGTCCAACTGGTATTTAGTTGGTTTGACTGGTCCAACTGGTATTTAGTTGGTTTGACTGGTCCAATTGGTATTTAGTTGGTCCACTTAATTATTTGACATATTTTTAATGGTTTTAAAGTCATGATGTGACTGCGACCTCTTTCCATCCCACATTCATTCAACAATTGGTTAGAAAAGCTAGTTTAGGCCTTCTTCGGAAATACCAATTTACCTGGTTGCAAAACCTGTTGGATCAGTTAGGAAAAAAAACCAATTGGACCACACTAAGTTGTGCTTGAAAAAAGAACCAATTGAAAACCAGTTTAAAACCAGTTAGACCAATTGACATTTCCAATTGGTCTCAACTGGACTTTTCACCTGGGATTGGTAAGTTTAACACAGGCCCTATAAGCAAACTTTGATTTGTGAACCTATGTGCTACTGTAAACTGAAATTGGTTAAATATTGATATAATTAAATATATTTTATACTATAGTAAAGAGAATTTTGCATTGGCCTACAAAAATACAATAAATAAACAAACTACTATCTAATCTATTAATAATATTGGATTATATAATTACTCTGGAATATGTAGTTGGGCTATCTTAGTAGTACAGTAGGCCTTGTAGTACAGTGTTGGGTACAACAGTTAAGACGCTAGCTTTAGTAGTAGCATAGAGATATTAATATCTCTATGGTAGTAGTAGGCCTGTTCCCTGTTTGTATGTATAACAAACCAGAATAAAAATGTTTTTTTTTTTTTTTTTTAAATTCAATTTTTTTCACACTTCAAAAATAATACAAGTAATGTGAAACATTAAGGTAATCAAACAAATTTAAACAAAATATATAGAGAAACTTGTACAACAAAGAAGTGTGAAAGGAGGTCAAATAAGTATGGTACTTTAACAAGACTGCAGTTACGGTACATGACAAAAACAGCGCATGAAATATTGATATTTGCTGTACAAAATGCCTAGTAAAAATTGGAGAATAACAAATATCAGTAATAGTTGTGATTAAAATATAATATATAAAAAATAGAATAACAATAAATTAACATAATTAAAAATAATCATAACACCTTATTCATCATATGCTTGGATTAGAGATTGCTTATATGTAATTTTAAAACTAAAAAGTGAAGGTTTCTTTATCAGTGAATGTGAAAGACTTTCCCAAAGTTTAGGTCCGGTATAAAGTATTGAATGACGTCTAATGTGTGAGTCGCAGTTTTTAACAGTGTATACATTAGTATTGGAAAAACGGGTAAAATGTGTATGGGTATCAGAAGGTTTAGTAAAGAGTGAACATAGGTGGGTCGGAAGTAGATTCTTTGTAAGTCGGTACATGAATAATGCAGTTTGAAGTTTATTAACATCAAAGACGTTGAGAGATTTGAAGTTAAAAAATAAGTGTTTTGAATGAGATCTGAATGATGCCCCTGAACAGATTCGGATTGCACGTTTTTGCAATTTAAAAATTCGGTCAATATTGGTAGTTTCGAAACTAGTCCAGGGGCATAAAGTGCTGAACTTGCCAAGTGTAACGGCCCAGGCAATGTTGCAGTATGATATGTACGGAAGAATTAAAGTATTATATAACTTAAATAAAATGTTTGATGGAAGTGTGTACTTTAATTTGTTCATCATACCAGTGTTTCTCGCAATTGTGTTGCAGATTGTATTGATATGATGTTTCCAAGATAATTTTGAGTCAATGGAGACGCCAAGAAATTTGGTTTCCTCAACACGTGTGATTACCTTGTCATTAATTAAAACTTTTAAGTTTTGAGAGATGGATTTTTTGTTTTTATGTTTAAATATAATATAATTTGATTTGGATTCATTTAGCGATAATTTATTGATTTGGAACCAATCAGAAACTTTGCGTAATTCACTATTAATTGTATTAACTAAAATTTGATCATTTTTATGAGAATAAATAATATTAGTGTCATCCGCATAAAGTATAAATTTGAGTAATTTGGAACAGTTGGGGAGATCGTTTATATATGTTAGAAATAATAAGGGACCAAGTATGGAGCCTTGCGGAACGCCGCATAGAATGGAGGATAGTTTGGAGTCAAAAGGGAGGAAAGCAGTGAATTGTTGGCGACTGGTAAGGTAGCTTTTTAAGAGTTTAAGAGGAAGGCCTCTGACACCATAGTGCTGAAGTTTGTGAAGAAGTATCTCATGATTGATAGTGTCAAAAGCCTTACTCAAGTCAAGAAAAATACCAATGGTGTGTTCATTGTTTGAAAGTGCAGAAGTCAGTTTATCATAGAGATCAGTTATTGCAAGGTCAGTGGAAAAAGCTTTTCTAAAACCGTACTGATGCTTAAAGAGGATATCGTATTTAGAAAAAAAAGTATAAAGTCTGTAGATCAGGCGTTCTAAAACCTTGGACAGGCAAGGCAGCAGGGAAATCGGTCTGTAATTTTCAAAGTAATAGGGATCGCCTTTTTTGAAAATAGGAATTACTTTGGCAATTTTTAAAAGGTCTGGAAAAATTCCAGTTTGAAATGATAGGTTAAAAATATGGACTAAAGGCTTGGATATAAAGTTTATGATGTTTTTAATAACTTGATTGGAAAATCCATCAGATCCTGGACTCTTATTGTCCCTAAGTTTTAAGATTATATCAACAATTTCAGTTTCCGTTATTGGAGTTAAATAGAGAGAGTTTGAAATAAAGGAATGATTAAGAAATGATTTAAAATTTGAGTTGCCATTATATGAAATACTTTGCGCAAGGTTGTTCCCAATATTAATAAAATAATCATTAAATTGTTCAGCAATAAGTCCGGGATTAGTAATTTTACAATTGTTTTTAAAAAAGTGAGAGGGTTGGTTTTGTTTTTTATTTTTACCTAAGATTCCATTGATCGCCAGGTTTTATGAATATTGTTGGTATACTGGTTGAATTTTGAGGCATAATACTCTTTATTTGCTATGCGAAGTAAATTAGTTAGTTTGTTTCTATATTTTATGTATTTGTCCTTATCGGTCTGTTTCTTAGATTTGAGGTAGGCAGTATAGAGCTTATTTCTGGTACCAATTGATTTAATCAGACCGACAGTGATCCATGGTTTACGCTCTTTGCGAAAATTACGTTTAATACGTGTAGTTTTAATACTGGAATTGTTATTAAGCATTGCAGTAAGGATAGTAATATAGTAAAATAAAACAATACAAAACAACAAAAGTAGAGCTATAAAAACATTGGTTCTGAGACAGCGTATTGAAAGTATGATGAATGCTGCATTGAGATGTACCGTATGCAAATTTGACAATGTGGTAAGAGTGCTTTACAGAAGTAAATCAAACAGGAGCTCCCGGTATAATAATACGATGTAAAACTATTATAATAGTGAACAGCTAACGGAAAACGATATCATTGCATATTTTAAAATAATATAATTATATAAAGACAAGAAAAAAAAAAGTTCTTCTTGGATAGATGAAGTTGGATATAGTTCATCATTGTGCAATGAGGTTACTACTTAAACGCATGTGGGATACCAGTTGATGAACGCCATTTCCCGGCTCTGAACCTAAGCTTGATTCCTTGATCATACAGGGCTTTAACTTGGGTCTTCCACTTGTTCTTCTCTTGCCTGTCCGTGCGGGTTAAGTCGTCTATAATGTAGGCACCTGAACTAGCGAGTTTATGTCGGTTTTTGAGGATTGTTACTTTGTCCACATATGAAAGCACTTTAAAGAGTATATGGGGCGGCTTGCCTTCGAATCCTAGACCGTCTCGATGGGCTCTCTCAATCGTCGGTTTAATTTTAAAATGAGTGGCTAAGAAATCTTCAACAATGTTGATTGGGTTTTCGTTATCCGATTTAGCGATTCCCACAATGCGAATATTATTTCTCCTGGAGAAGCGTTCAGCCTTGTTCAGCTCAGCCTGCATAGACGCAATTGTGTTGCGAGCTGTATGCAAATCGTCGACGAGTTCCGCCTGCCTAGCTTCGTATCGCGACTGAGCCTTTTCCAGAGCAATAATTCTGTCTTCGTTGAATTTAATAGATTCAGCTAGTTTACTATCAAGGTTATTTTGCGATTTCATGATATTGGAAAGAGACTCTTTAACAAATTCTTCAAAACTTACGTTGTCAGGTTTTTTGGAACGTGTTGTAGCCATTATGAAAAAGTAATATCGGGAGCTCTCGTTCGGCACGTCTTACACAAGCGGAGTCATGAATGCATAAAACTAAACTAGATTTGAACTCGCTTCCATTACTTGTAAAACTCTCTAAATCTTTCTTCATGGATTCTTGGGTTATTTCTGTTGAATCAACTTTACCCTTTGAACTCAAGCAATATAAGCAAAAGTGTCGTCCTATAAAAAATATATTTTTTTTAGTAAACTAGTGTGTTATTTACGAGATATTGCCTAATACTAGGTCCCAGTTTAAGAATTACAGTACTTACCACTTGCTTTAGATAATCCATAAACACGACATTTGTATTTATAGTACTGTAGCTGAATGCAAATAATTCAATTTCTTCTCCACTGAAATAAATAAAAATAAATCAAAACATATAGTGAAATCATAAATAGTAAATACTTTTTATGAATTGTCAGAACTATTATGATATAAAGTACTTACTTCCACACCAATGAGGTCTTCAACTTGGTTACTGATTCTCTCCATCCCTGTTTTTAAATTGTAGGCGCAATCGCCTGCTTCCCATATCAAGATTGTTACGGTATATTTCAAGGAATTGGGCCAGTCAACATTGCCAATTTGCTGCATAAATTTGTAGGTTCCTCCTCCTTTATCGCCTCCTGGTTTGATCCATATTTTTATTTCTGGTATCAAACCGTTAGTGCCAAGTAAGCATATCAAGACTAAAAGCAATAATAAAAATGGTGTTTATATTTTTAATGTTTTGGAAAAAAAATCTAATGAAAAAAAGAAAGAAAATGTGATAAACATGTGTGCATTTATACCTTTGTATAGCATCTAACAATTGTGTTACTTTCACTTTCAAGCTCTTTACTACAACCAATGGCACATCTGCGAGCAACATCTCATCTGCCTTTGTATCTTTAACAAGCAATGGCACATACTCAGAGGTATATTAATGATTTCTGACCATAAATATTGGTTAAATGTTGGATACAGTGCATGCATAAGATGTGTTTCAAATTGTTTTATTATTTTATTTCAATAGTGTCAGTGTCCAGTGTTCTGCTTGAACTTCATCTTGCTGGACAAAAGCATAATTTTCAGCCAAATCCAGTATCATAGTTACAATGCCATCTGATTGGTTGTTCTGAAAAAGGATGCAATTCATTCAACAGTTCACCAACCAGATCACACTCAACCAACATGATTTTTGACACTTTTCTTTCTCTCCAAATCTTTTAGTCAGATCTACTTTGACATGCTTCCACTTTCTCCAGGGAACTGACACTTCGCTAGTATCTGCCAATAGGCTTTTTGAGTGTGCACTTAACTGATGGATTCCACATTTTTTGCAGAGTCACAATTTATGTTATGGTGTTTTAACCCCTCCAATTTGTCACATAATGTTAACTCATTGGCTTTGAAGCAGCTTTCAATCTTGCAGCCTTGACGATTATACTGGGTACACTGTTTATTCAGTACCAGCTTTGGAGTTATGTTTACACAGTACTCGCACAAACATCCCCGTAGCTTTTGTAGTATGATATGCTTTGGTCGAAGCTTAAAAATGAAGACTTGCAGAGATTAATATTTGTGTATTTGGACTTTGTGTTTTGTGTATGCCGTAGAAATTGAAAAGTTTAGCATTGCAGTTTCTTTTAAAGGTTTTCCTGCTAATTTCCTTTTTAAAATCTGTCATTATATCTTCCTAAAAGAAATATATGGAACAATATCGTAAAGGCTTGCTAAAATGTTGCAGAATATACCAATCATGTTACACACGGAACAGCTAGGTTGGTGACACATGTTTTACATTGTCTCTACCTACTGTATTCCAGAAATAAGCATAATTTATATATAGATACCAAAGTAACATTTGACTCGGTTTCTGGTGTTGCATCGGGCTAACTATCATTAAAATTTAATTTTAAATCTTACCGATCTGTCATTATTTCAAATTTCAATTGGAATTTCCAGAAGGGAAGCAAATTATTCTGTATAATATTTATAAAATAAATCATTTTAAATTGTGGACTTTTAAAAACTGGAAAGAAGCATAATGGCCTACCGATGACTAACAGTGGACACCAAAGACATTTGGCACCATTTGGTGTCTTATTTGTAATCCTATTGACATTTTCGTTTATAGAGTCAACTACAAAACTTGAATTTCACTTTAAAAACACAAATATAGTAATTATAGATATTTTAATACTAATATTAAATAAATTTAATTTAAGAGTATCATAAAATTAATTAATATACTTACATGGACATGTTGAATGAACAAATTCACAGCTTCTGATTTGGTCCTATGCTCTGCATAAGCTTGAAACATAATAGTCTAGGCCTCATAAATCAGCATAAGACGACCTAAGCCTAGTGCACAAAATAAATTATGAAACATTAGCAGTTACCGCTTTTTCTGCCTAATTGTGATTATTATACTAATTCGCATGGGATGAGTAAGTATAATAGCGTGATCAGCAGTATGGAAGCATTTGGAGATGACATGTGAAAACATGTTCCAATCATTTCATGCTCATTTAAATATTCAATCCATTCAACCCTATGCAAGCAATTCATTGTTGAGTGATTTATATTTATTAAGTTGAATTTGTTTAAATAATCTGTTAATTGATTCTGTATGATTCCTTCCAGAATTCTTGAAACATGAAAAACTACTGAAATTGGTCTATAGTTACTTAAAATATTTTTGTCACCTTTTCCTTTATATATTGGGATGGTTTTTGCAATTTACCAATCCTCTGGAATCTAACCTGACTGTTATGACACGACATCCCAATCTGGATCAAAGCCTCTATCTGAAAGACGAAACTAAATAATTTACTACAAGCAGCACAGTAAAATAAGCAACTATGTTTTGGAGGCCATGGTAGCCCTGTTTGACTGAAATGTATGTAGAGAGTCTCAAAGATGAGTGAAACTATAATGCCCTTTTTGTACTTTAAATGCCATTAAAAAAATATTTTTGTTGTTAAAATATGTGGCTATTGACTTTAATATTGCTAAATTATGTATTTGGAAATAAAGGTGCAGAACACAGTAAAATAAGTAATGGAGATGTAAAAATTATAGATTTTTTGAGAATTTTGTAAATTAACTTTCATGCATTGAGATTAAAGATAGCTTTAACAAATCTAACTTGTACTACTAGATGAAGGCTTTAAACATGTGTTCAAAAACTGGCTGTATACAACCCCCAATTTAGATCAGAGTTTCTACCTTTTAAAGACTTCTGCAATATCTTATAAGCACGGCTTTGTCTATTCATAGTTTCTTCTGAAAATAAAAAGGATAAAAAGGATAAAAAGCAGTTTGCAGTTAGTAATTAAGTCTAATATAGGCTAGTAAGTAGTAGGCCACTAGGCCCCTAGTATCTTACTATGCCACATAAAATGCCTATTTTGGTTACTACCCTGCCACAGATAACTGACCCATATAGAAAGTGTGGACACAAAACAAATGTTATTTTGCTAGTCTACAGCCTAACTCAATAACAAGATACCAAATATCACATGGAAAATTATTTTAAATAAAATGCAAATGTTTTCTTTCATCTTTTTATAATTGGTATATGCTAGACCATACTACTACTACTAGCAAATATACCGAGATATATAACCATTAGCTTTGTCCCAATGTACACTGCCATTCATAATCCGTGAATAGTCTGGTATGTATGACGAGCGAATGACAATTCTGATGCTAAGTTTGGTTATTACGTGTTGAGATGATGTACGATCTTGTATGCTTGGGTTTTTTAGGATTTTCCTTGGCTTTAAGTTTAACTATTGATTTTGCCCTAATATGAGTGGCTGCCAATTCATGTTTTTTTATTGATTCTAATTTATACTGTGGAGATCCATCAATGAACATACTGTTTTGTAAGTTTTCCTTTCTCTCTTCATTTTCCGTATCTGGCATTTAAAGAATTTATTGTGTCTTTTGATAATTTGATTTAATCTTTGACGCTTCATTTTCTTCATTACCACCACAGCTTTTTTTCCAGTCTTCAGCTGACGTACAGAATCTTCAAGCATTTTCTTCTGCTAATTTCTTGTTGACAAACTGTTGTGTCTTCTGCACAAGAAGGAATGTTTAATCTTCGTTTGATTCCTCTCCTCTTCTTATCATTTGTGTAAATGGTTTTCACACTACCAAGGTCCCCGCCTGACTTCCCACGGCATACTTGGTTGCCTCTTTGTAGATTCTGTGGGTGTTTCCACTTCGGGAATCTTGATATGTTTACTTTGATGTCCTTTCGTAGAACTTTCAGTGAACGACACTGGATTTTTCCATCCAACTAGTTATAACCAGTCTATTTTAAATTAACTGACGACTGGTTTATGGCTTGAAGTGTTGCCCTAAGCCAGCAACCAGATTTCCGACAATGTCCATTAAAAAAAATTCTTCATTTAGCATGTAATAGAATGATAATATTTCCCTGGCAGGGACGGGGTCCGGTGCTATCCCTGTTGTCTACAGGTTGGCACTGAATTCTTTTCTTTGATGATGATGATTTTGATCCTTGTGCCTATGAGAAAAACTTTTGACTGCAAAAATTACACACAAAAAATCTCTTTTGATGTCATTCCTTTACAGTAGTGGTCCTGAACTGTTGATTACATTTGGTTGCACTTCAACATTTTCTGTAAATTGAAAGATAAGAAAGTATTATTTAATTAAGCTTGTCCTGTAACACCATGTATTAAGCCGTTCACGGCAGACAGAGATATCTGATTTCTTGTACAACTGGTTTGAATTGGTTGTTATTTTATTTTTGGTGTTCCAATTATGTTTTAAGTGCAAGAAAGTCACCGCCGATAATTTAATATTGGTGTATTGTGCAATTTCCGACTTTTGTTGGTGGATGAAGAAGCAGTGTTTTCTTCCAAGTTATTGTTAATGGCTGTTCTTCTAAATATTGCAGCATCATTCCACATTTTAGAACTTGAAGCCACAATTTAATGGGCATTCAATATTGACATCTACAGCACCAATAACTGTGCTCAAATTATATTTGTGTATTCTGAACACAAAACTGTCCACAGGGCAGTGTATGTTTCTATAATAATCTTGCTAATGGTGGATTGACCAACTATATTTAATTTAAAAGACTGGGAAATTTGTGAATCGCCATTTAATATTGTAGGTGTCGTAGAGTATAATTATAAGCCTTTGTTCCGGAGTTTGCTCTCAGAAAAAGTTAAAATGAGCAACAACCAATGTGCAACACAAGGCTAGACTGTTTACTGGTTCGAAACTCCTCAAAATCTCTTTAAATGTTGCATTGTTTTCATCCTCTCACTCTGCTACGTCACCAGCCTGTCCAGCCTTGCAGACTGTAATCATTTTTAAATCTGTCCACCCATCACATCTTGATTTCTTCTTCATGACCCAATTCTCTAGAAAATTCTTTGGCCTTAGTGCAAAGTAGCATATATCTACTATTCTTAAACTGGTTAAAGTTCAAATCTATGGTTGGTTCAACCAACTCTTTATTTTATTCCTTATTTACTTTATTTTAGTCTTGTAACCAACAAGATGCTGGCTGGCTTGTTGATATCTACTGATGATATTCTGATCTGCTGGAGTTCTTTATCGTCAATAATTTTGTCCAAATCATCTTCATCAATATATTTAAACTAGGTTTTCCATTAGTATTGACCAGATAAAAACTGTTTTTTGTCGCCTTTTATAAACAGTTGACTGTTTATGATCATAAAATCAACTGGAAAAACTATTTAACAGTTATCTTCAACTTTACATTTCATTCCGTCTACTATCATTGGTTGGAACAAACCAGTAGCAAACAACCAACCAGGTTATATAGCAAAGAACTATACAAAAATATACTATAACAGGAAATATTAATTTAATAATAAATTATTGGATTTAAAATTTCTGAAAATTGTTTAAATATTTAATTCAACTGCTGATTGATTGATTGATTTAATAAGTGAAATATTTTAAAAGAATATCAGGACACATTAAGTCTGCATAACAGTGGTTGACCTATTTTCAATGAGGTCCATATATTAAATTATATCAGAAAGTAATTAAAACGTAATATAGAAATTAAAAACTAGAAAAACGACTACCCAGTTCATAAATCCATCTTGCTCATTATTCTTATATGAATTCTATGACTTATAATACCTCTATTATCTTCAGTGGCAAGAGCACCCTTAATCCACTGAAAATTAAACTTTCTATCTATCCATTTTCAATACACTATCGATGGCCACTGGTTCCTGATTATTCGTTACCACCTGATCTGCCTTAATACCAGATAAAAGAAGAGAAGGCACTAGCCTCTCATAAGGTCCAGGCAACTGTAAAAACGGACAATTCAAAACTGCAACGGAATTACTCCACAAAGACCGAAGGACCTAACCACATACAGCACAAACTACTTCATAGAGATGGCAGAGAGTGTATTTGTGCAACTTCAGAAAATGGAATTTGGAGATGTGAAGGATATTCCACTGTCTATCAAAGCCATTAAAAGGGATAAACAAAAATGAAAGGAAGAAAGACTTAATTAATAAGAGACATAAAAGACAAGAATATTTGAGACCAAATACATAGTTCTGAAGAGTTATGATAGTAATGAAACCACATACCAGGAATCATTACCACAAAGGAAGCAAAGAAGAGCCTTCATTGTCTGCAAATGCTTACACAATCAAATTCCACTGTAGTTATTTGAAAGTGGTGAAATATGGAGTGGCCTGTGTCATGTATTTTTCATTTAGTGAGTGCAACACAACAATTATGCATTTTTGTTCACAACATTTCTCAATGTATTTCTGACCCAAAGAAGATCATTTGATACATATGTAACTTTTTGTATGCTGTTTCTATGATAACCACTAATAGCATGACCAATTTAAAGAGACATATAAGTTTGGCTGTTGATCTTAAGTTATGATAGAGAGTAGACAAGAATCTCCTTTCGCCTGGCTTCTCTAACATAACATTAGGGTCACACTGAGGAGAGCAAATTATCAAGCGCTTATAATACTATGTCGGATCAGGTGGTAACAGATATTCAGCTACCAGATGGCCATGGTTGGTGTATTCAAACTGGAAACAGGAGATAATGGGATGATGAACAAGATGAATATTATGAACTGGGCAGACATATTTGACTTTGATGACTTTATATTATAACTAATAACAGTTAAATTTTCTATAAATATTATTATTTAAATAACTGGTTGCTTGCCCCTGCATTGTTTCAAACCATGATTAGTACACTACTACTATTACCAAATATTTAATGTAAATGATTTTTCAATGAGAAGTCTTCTATATATGTAGGATTTGGAACTTTTAGGTTCACAATTTGATTTTCAGCAGTATACAGCTGTATTATGGTATTGAGAAAAACACACCCAATGATTCTATTGCAGTTTGAAATCTGTATATCCTATCTCAGCCACATCGCTTGTTAATGTACTTGCATTGAATTTAAATAAACCTTGCCTCACCCCTCTACAAACTTTGAACTATTGTAAATCAGTGTGATAAATGGATACAGTACATTTTGGTTTCACTTTATTCATTCTAACAATAAAGTACAACTATTGAGATTGTTTTAAGGAACACCGTTATGAATGTTCCCTGCTCCAGGCAAGTATTTGTTGTAGTTTTTGCACTGTCATTGATGTTTACCATTTCAGAAATTGTTCACGATTCAACCTTTCAAATGTTTTGAATCCTCCCCTACAGACTCAAAGATTTATAGGTATATCAATGTATAAAATGATTTGGACCACTTCGTCCAAGTAAATGTTCTCTCAAAAAAGAGTTCAATTTTATCTGCTTTTTGTTCCATGTTTGATTGATTTATTTTCGAATTTTGCCAACTTTTGGTACATGTTAAATATACCTACATTTACAGAGATTCTTCAGACACTTGGGAATTCAGATTCAGGTACAGTAACAAATATCCATCAATTAGCATTTGGGCAAAGACGCTTCTCTCAACCCATTCTGTGTCCTTATTTAAAAAAGGTATCAGTTGAAAATTATTTGTTTTTACATTACATGAAAATTAACACAATTAAAGAGTTTTCTCCTTTTGAATGCTTTAACAACTAACATGTCCTCACCCAAAACTGCTTTATCTTGAAAGATGAGATAATTTGAGAACTCATCAACACCCATCTAAAGTATAAAAATAAAAAAGTAATAATATAGTAAAAATCACTATACAGCGTCACTTCTTGATTGACAATTAAACTGCACATTGTTAGAAAAATTTGGAAGGAACTTGATCCTGAACCATTGAATTTTTCTGATAGACGAAGAGTCATTCTATATTTGTCTATGTTTTTTTTGGCCTTGTCAACATGTTTTATACTGGTTTTTGATTTGTGGCTAGACACATACTCAATGTTTCTTGCTGCCAAACCTTCAGAAATTAAAACGTGAATTATTGTAAATTATTGTAGTCCGAGGCTGTTTATGTAAATGTTAGATGTTCCTAGTTCTTTCAAAATAGTCTGCTTTTCGGCTCCTGTGTTTTTCCCACCTCATAATTATTTATTGAAAATGATGGTTATAGAGGACGCTATCTCAGTGAAGCAGGTGTCATAAAACTATGCTTTAAACGTTCTTGGGGAAAAAACATGAATGAATCTGTCTCTTAGTGAAAATTATGAGAGACGCCTTTCAAGAAATTTAATATATTTCTATCTCCGTACCCTCCTACTAATCATAGGAGACATTAATATGTTAGGCTATGCACTCGTTGTGCCGATGTTGCCAAGCTTAAGGCAATCAAGGAACACCCAGAAGGTAGGATGGTCAGCTCCAACACAAATTTGGAAGTGGCGGTGGTGCCTCTGTATGTAAATTCCATATTCTGGAATACACAAAACTTTTAGTCCTCCATGTAATAATTGTTGAGGCCTTCTTGTTTAACCTGAAAAGTTAAACATTAAATAAATAATTTACTAAAAATGCAAATCAATGTTGTCTGCGTTGTCACTGTTTGGTGTACATTTTTATTACTGCATATCATTTTTGGGAAGGAAGACGAATAAGACAAATAATAATTAGTTAACCTCCCCATCTTTCAACAATTTATCAGCAAGCTCTTTTCTTAGTTTCTCTGTGACTTGGCATTTATTGATTTAACTGCCACTGTGGTATATTGCTCTGTTTATTGTACACTGGACAGTAATAGGTTTGTTCTCTTCCTATTTGTCTGTTGAGTGTTCCTCAGGAGTTCGTACACGAGAGGAAATATTTGGCCCTCATATCATGCATGGTCCTGAGCTGTGTCGATGCTTTGGTGAATATTTATATACTAGTGGGAGTAGAATAAATAAAGGATTTAAGTTTGGTTTTAGAAATAGAAAATAGATATTACTGCGTCAGTCATACCTTTACAAAAATGCCAGCAATCAAGCTGTGATATTTTCCAGTATTCATCCTTCAAAAGTTTTTGGATTGATGCTGATCTGTTGGTTGTAATGGTCTTGATAGTCCCACCAAAAACTCAAAACTTCTAATGAACACGTCCTTTCCCAGAGCTGGAACATTCTGTTACTTGTAAAGTTGAGCATCTATAATTTTTTCACTACATTCTTCAATGAAAGAATATGTGGAATATTGGCTGAATCTGATCGAGCGTCTCTCAAAGTTGAGATAGACTCATCATTTAAACTTCTCAAAATTAGTTTTTTCAACTTGTTGGTACTTGTATGCTTCATTTACCACAGTCAGATCAAAAATGCATATCCAGATTTATGCAAAATCTGCAGCCACATATTGGGTGTAGTCAAAGAACTTATAACACAAGAATCTCCTGTTCGTCCGAAGCGCGTAACAATTTCGAAAGGCATTGTGGGATAGAATAGAGCTAAAGGGTGGCGCCATTGTGAGCCATGGAGTAGGGCGCCCGCATCAAATTAGAAAGTCAAAATCATAGAGGGGATCTGCTAATACTCTAGGGGGATAGAGTAATTGACTTCCTAGTTTGGAGGGGGCGCTGCTCCATGCTGTGAAATGTGAACATATTGATCTGTCTTTGAAATAGACTGAAGCACAGCAGAATCTGAAGAAATAAAATGTTCTCGTATAGCATTTAAAAGCTGCACTTTCTCGGCCTTCCTCAAAATGTGCTTCTCTTCAAACAAACAAAGTAAGGTGAAAGTTCATACTTCAGTACCTCAGTGACCCAAATATACAATCTTATTGTGTTGGGTTCGAATTGAGGAAAGAATACCGACAGTATAACATAGGGTTATAGTAGATTTCACAAATGACTTCCTTTATATACATTGTAATAACAATTTTTATGTTTTTTAAAATTTGTTACATTTTTTTCTTAGGGCCTCCATACCACAAACAATTGGACCAGTGCCATACTTTAAATCTTTGTGAGTGCCTCATTTTCCTACACGATTAATGTCAATAGGCACCATTGTCTAATTACACTTCTTGACAATTCCTTGGAGCTTAACGTTCCAGACGTTCACAGCTTTATACTTTATTAGGTGATCATTTAGAATAAAATGATCACCTATTGTTATTGTATGAAATCTTTATTCTTCTTTCTTCTTATTCTTATTAGGTGATCATTTAGAATAAAATGATCACCTATTGTTATTGTACTTGCATTAAAATATATTCTTCTTTCTGTACACTTTTTGTGTAACAATTATCTCAAAAACTTGAATGGCAATGATCGCAAAAATTTCACAATGTCTTTCAAATACTTTAACTTAGTCCTAATAAGCTTTTCAGCGTGATCACTCATCCGTGACGTCATTTATACGCCATTTTGTAAAATCACATTATCAATCGTATCTCCATAATTCATTATCACATATTAATGAAATTCACTACACGTAAACTTCAGGTCAAGGGTAATAATATTAGCAAATAAAAACGCACGGGCACGTTTTTTCGGGCACGTTTTTGCGCTCACGATACTTAAAAAGCGTAAAAAATACGAATTTTTTGTACAAATCGCATGTTACCCACCATCCTTAGTACATTCAGCACATTTGAGTCCGTTATGACTTAAATTACCGCTATACGAGCAGGTTAAAAATTACAAATTGCGCACATTAATTGTATCAAAGTGCTGAAAATGGTGAAAAATAGGTCTTTTTTTAAAATGAAAATAACTTTTCAGAATGCAAGATGACCCCTAATTTTTTTAACTTATTCGGGAAGCCATTGAATTGTAGATATGAATTCATGTACATATTTGACGTACAAAATGTTGTGACCTCATCAAATGGCCACTTGAATTTAAAAATTAGGATTTTTTAACTTTTTGTGTAGTTTATCACATTCAACAGAGCGCATCTCGGTTATTTGTGCTCGAATTTCTCAAAAATTTCAGTATGTGCTTGTTTATTTATCTTTCTCATGAGTTGTCAAGTTTATTTTGATAAAAATTAGAACATGATGTGTGTCCCGTAATTTCACCTATGCTACACTGTATATAGATATACAGTATATACTGTACATATTGTATATGGCATATAATAGGCACAACTCAGCACTATAAGCGTATAATAGGATGGCATACATCAACATTTTCCGATCGTATGTTAACGTACGTGCATGTTTAAAAAAATAATTAATTTCGGTAAAATGATAAAAATGACGAATTAAATTCTAGTTTGTTTATAAAATTATATATTTATTTTAGTTAAGATCATGGGACTGCTGACTCTTGTATTTACAGTAATCATATTACTTTAGCAGTCCCTAACCAATTCATCTTAGTACATTAAATAAATGAAATGAAATAAATGAAATAACGTTAAAATAATTTAAAGTCTTCGTTTGAGTGGGACATCGCCCTCTACATATTTGATGTTTGGTAAGGTGACGAAAGAAACAGCAATACCTTCCTAATAAAAAAATTATATGAAAGTTTCTATACAATAAATAAGAATTCATATTATAAAGGTACTGTATCTTACCATTTGGTCCATTGAGCTCATACATCCTTAATAAAAACTTATAGTTGTAATGTAAAAGAAACATGTTATTTACTCATGAGGGTGTTAAAATATCAACCGCTCATTATTGATCAGCCTCACAACAGAGGTAGAAAATATCAAAAATCCTTTCTCTGCTGCATCAATTTTTATGACAAATTCCTCCAAAGAACCATGAAAGTATTCACCTACAATTTCTGATTGTCATTCTCTCATTTTACCTTCCAACTAGTCTAACTATTGGTACAGTACTTGTTGCCAATAAGATCACAGTTAGAGTTCGCTTTTGATAGGTAAATTGGATTGATTAAATTTAAGTTTAATACTGTATTTAGATCATGTCAATTAATAAAACAAATAGAAATAGTTACTTTTATTTGTCCAAAAAGAAATTCAAATTTGACATACAATTGCTCAAAATTAGTGGTGATTCAACCAAACAATCTTATTACACCTAATAAATGTAGTCCTCTCATATCGGACAGGTTTATTGAATTTTGACGCACGAACGAACATACACGCCCACGTACGTGCATCATCATTATTGGGCCTACAATTTGTTCCTATTTATTATCCAAATGTTCATTGTAATCATTTAGTATGAATGCTTATATAATCAATTGTTTGTTATGCGCAATTTGAACAATTTGTGCAATTTGAAATTTTATTAAACGTAAATAAAGAAAAGTTGGTGAAATCATTCTTATTTGTTTTGCTAAATGTATTATTGTCTAAATATTAATATTCATTAAAATTCAGAATTATTCATAGGTAAAAAAATGTGAAGAAATATTATTTTATTAATCCCCTTCCTTTGCACTTTTTGCGTTCCATACTTTAACGGGGCCGAGTTGACCGATTATTTTTTGGCCGAGTTGACGTGAGGCCGAGTTGACTTTGGGCCGACTTGACTTTGGCCGAGACGGTTTAGGGCCGACTTGGATCGAAATCATAACAACTCCCATTATATAATGTTGATATTCAGTTTTCAAAAATATGTCAAGATATGGTTTTTACATATTTTCTTCTAAATTTAGGTTCATTTGCCCATTATTCATCAATTTGTTGGCAACTCAATTTCTCTTTGTATGTTTCAGTGATTTATATACCACCTTTTTTGCAAATTGTTGGACAGGTTCGGTTTGCTATCACCAACAATATCCTGGTTTATGGTGCTAATTACATTTGTTAAAGCATGATACTGTTGTGAATTTATGTTGACTGCATTCATCATATTTGAGATATTTTGCACACAACCGAAATTGCAATTCAACAGTTTGCAAAGACTGTTGTACAAGTAACAATGGCAAACATTATGAAGGTGTTTGTGGTTTGTTTGTATGCTTTAAATTGTATGCAATTAACATGTATGACAAACATATGATGGATGAATGTTTTTATCTTCTACAATGTTAATGTTTATAAAATTTAGGGTTTGTGTTTTGATGCTTTTAAATACTGAATTTTATTTCACAAATTCTACAATATTTAATACAAATTCAGAATGAAAATATAAATATAATTTGTATTATTTGTTCATTTCAGTGTACATATGCCAAAATACCCACAACAAACGTCATTTGATTTATAAAAGCAGTCTTATTTACCAGATGTGTAGAGCTCTAACTAGTTTTTACATCAAAATAAAAAAATTTTAAAAAATTATTAGTTGCGGTGAAGCGACTACATTCAACAGATATCAGATGATGAGAGTACAATCTGAACATGCTTTCAATACAACCAAATTCGTGCTTGAATACCAACTCAATTACTGAACATAGCTGCTGCCCCATCAGAGTGAGTGAGTGGCCGAGCGATTAAGACAGTGGAACCGTAATCACATAGCCATAACATCGGCAGGGGTTCGAGGCTCACTCACTCTATGGTTCTGGTGGTAGAACGAGTCTTCTCGGATAAGGACTATAAACCGTAGGTCCAGTGTACACAACTTGCTCGTGTGCACTTTAAAGAACCTAGTACATCTTTCGAGACGAGTAGGGGTTACCCCGGTGTATTAGTACATCACAGCCACTGATCACCAACTGGGCCCTCTGGGAGATCAGTCTTTGACTGAAGAGGTCACCCAGTATAAAGATAAAACAAACAAAATAACAAACAAACATCATATCCCTGCACTCTTAAATTGGTAATTTGGTATCCTTCATCACATATGCAATTGGGGAAGGAAACAAATTAATCTTGCCGATATGTAGGCCTACTAAATACCAATAACTTTATTATATCATTAACATAGCATAACTATTACCGTATCTTCAAGAATTTGTCTGAATCCGTCAGTTCATTCTGTTACAAGGGCGACATGTACAGTACGTTGGTTATTAGGCTTATGGTTAGTGGTAGTTCTTAGTGGTAATTCTACATGGTACTTTAGCAGCGGTTTGTAAAAGGGACAATACATCTTTTAGAATAGTAATGATACATGGTGAGTAATAACAACAATATAATAATAACATCAAAAGTGTTTTATTTATATTTTCTAGAAGCCACATAATAGATAATGTATAAATCACCCTAGCTATCTATGCCTACCGTACCTGGCTAGGTTTTAGGCCTATATTCAGGGTTAGACACACAGTATGTGGTAGAAATAGCTATATTGAGATAAATATAACTAATTTATAAATGTTCTTCTTTTACACTGTCATAAGTCAGATTCTTCTGCATTCACTGCACGTAGTGTGTAAAACTTAGACCACAAGAAAGTGAAAAATGGTCTGGATGTGTTTTATAACAATTTGCCATTGCTATTTGTTTCAGAACTTGTCTGTCTTTGTTGCTAAACGTACGATACCACTCTAGATAATATAATTGAAAAAAATACAGTATTTTATTTTTATTAATTTTATAGGCTAAACCAACTATACAATTTAACATATAATAAATGTTTGTGAATTTAATGTGGAGAATATATAAAATTAAAAGGAACAGATAGTCTTTTGTGAAAGTACTGTAGGTTTACAATTAATTATCAACACTATGTTCCATGTGTAAAATATTCTAAAGCTAATACTGTACCTCAGTCTTGTTGGGAATATCAATAATTCTTTGTCAACCACTTCTATTCCTCCATTAAGGTGTGAATTAATATATTTTTTGTTACGTTTCCGGCATAAATCTGCCACAGCCTTCTTGAACAGAGCAGAATTCAATTAAACAGTACTTATTCAATCAATTTATTCATTACAATTTGTTTTATACAGCAATTTGCAGCAATTGTTATTTACTGTAAAGTACAGTCTGGACATTCAGACAGTATATTCCTATAATATAAATATATTTTAACTCCAATAATGAAATTTCATTATATGAATGTTGTGAAATATGCATACACTGCAAATCGATAGACGTTACAACTTGTGAGGTATAGTGAATGTTGTGAAATATGCATACACTACAAATCGATAGACGTTACAACTTGTGAGGTATAGTTTCTTTACTTTTATACCGGCTTCAGATTGAGCTACATGCCAGCCGGAAAACATTAATGACACAGAGTTCTTTCATGTGTATGATTTTTTTCATGTCATAATGGCATAATCTTTTCTGTGCGCAATATTGTAACGTATGACGTGCACGTGCGGATAACTAACGTCACAGTGACATGTTCAAATCTAGTACTTTACTTGCTGTTTTCATTATACGGTCAAGTTACTTTTTATTAGTACTTGGGCTATTGTACCAGACAACACAATTTAAAGTTAAAACACTAAGAATAACACTCATAATAATAATATTATAACAACAACTTTATTTCTATGCTCATCTTCACAGTTATGTGGAATTAAACCCGTAAAGGCCAATCACATAGCTTGTCACATGTAGAATCTGTATCTATCTTGGGCAGAATCCGCCGTCAGCTCCATGTTGCATGTAAATGGTCATAGGAATAAAATAAATTTTTATTGCAGTTACCGCTCGTCGGTGTAAATCGTCGTTGTGTAACAGAATCATCTGCGTACTTAACTATACTAACGTTATTACTTTCAACTTTAGTCATTTGTGTACAGAGAGAAGAGAACAGGAAAAAGAACACAGCCTTGAGGAACGCCAGAGTTAGCGTACTAGAAGAACGTCTGCCTATCCTATCAAATATATTCTATATAAAGTCCTTTCACGAGTTACAGGTTCTCTTCCCTTGTTGCAGATCTACACACGTTTTTAATAATTTTGTCTTTTTACTATCAATACTACCAGCTTCATGTTCCTCAAGAAACTTTTTAAGAAACCTTTTAAATCAAGGTGGATCAACTGACGAACCGGCAATATCTGATATTTCACCATTTGTGTCATCATCAATACAATTATTACGTAATAAATTTGTTGCATAGCAATTTTTATTTTTAAGTAATTTACTTAAAATATTCATAATCAGATACAGCTTGCACTGTCTTTCATCATTGTTGCTGCACTCTTTATACGTTAAAGCTTATTAACTTTCTTCGGCAAAGTTGTTAAATTGACTTTTAAATCTGTAATAATTCTACGATAAATTAAACCAACTACGAATTAAATTGTCCGACAGTTATACCACCTCCTAGAAATGATCGCATACACATATTTTCTGAAAATGGTATACATTGCGGGGATAATTTACACTAATATTACAGTAGAGTATTACGATAAACATGTGCACAGACCATTGTGATAATATCGGATAATTTATTTCCCCTGACAGAAACATCGAGATATTTTTTTTGTAAAAAGAGCTAATTAAATTATGCATTTAGTATTGTACCGCCCACCGTAATTGTTTAGTCGTTAGACGCATGTTAGCGTTAAAAGTCGCTTGTTTTATTATGCCTACGTACTGCTGCTGTAGATCATGTAAACGATGTATAGGCCTAGCTGCCTTTCGTCAACATTCAAGAACCGTAGAAAATTATATGAAACACAGAATTTTTTAATAAATATTATTATTACAGTATAGATTGACTAATTACTCACACATTCTATAAAGTGCACTACGTACAGTAACAGTTATAATAAAATAAATATCTTTGATCTGTAACTCTGACAGAGGGTTCTAGATGGCATATAATAAATAAATACCGATTCAAAATAATCGGGCCTTCGAGTTGTTAATGAAGGCTTATCTGTCCATTCCAACATTATCGAGAACTTGTTTGAATAACATGTTTGTATTTCTACCACGCTTCGAGCATTTTTCATCTTGGAAGAATGTTCACATTATAGGCTAGATCAACTCAAGTGTGTGCCAGCCCCATATATGCAGGAATGATGTTGTTACCAGCTTTTTGCTGAGTGCTGGTCGGCATTTTTTTCTTCGCCGCTGTTGTCGGAGGCCGTGTGTATATAACATTTTTAGATTAATTAAATGCATTTAATTTAATATTTGTTTTGATTGTGCGTCGAGGTAGTCTATGAATATAATAATTCAAATTTTAAAATATTTTAACTGTGTTAATTTTTGCCAAATTTCATTTTCTCGGTCATACAGTTTTATTCTATTAACTGTTAAACAGATTATTTTGGAAAGTCCTTCAAGTTTAATGCATTGCTAATTTACCACACAAGATATTATAGATGCCAAGTAGTACTGGTAAAACATTTCAATAATTATTTTCAACAAACACTTTTAATAATTCAGAAATGAAAAAAATAAATAAATTTAAAAATCAATATTTATATTTGTTACGATTTATTTATTAAAGAAAATTGAGTGAACTTGAGTATCTACCGTACTACATTACAATATTTGTTGTCCAGGGCAATAAGCAGTGACGTCAGAATTGTTAAATAGCGTAAACGCAGGACAAATCAAACAAACATCGGTTGTGTCCCAAGATTCAAATTGTAAAACATCATGTAAACTGTAGAAATTGTCCCCATTTTCTTCGAGCATCGGCGATGGAAATCCTCCATTAACTCGTATTTTGTCCATAGCTTCTTTCGCAATTACTGGGTACGTGGTAAAATGGCTACAATCTTCTTCACTACATTTATAAAATTCTGTAAATTTTGTCTGTGAATTTGTTTCAACATGAAGCTTACCTCATCAACAATGTCACTTTCTTTAAACTTTTTGCCACTGTTAGATGACATTATCTCATAGCAGTGTTTAAAGTCACTACCGTATATGGAGTTTCATCTTGACCGGAAGCAATGAATGAAGTTTGAATTTGATTACCAACAAACCTTAAACCACCCCAGTAATTACGTAATCGCGACATAGCAGCGTCGTACACAAGATGTATTTTATTCTGTTGTTCATTCACACACACACATCCCCATCTGTAATTATTGTCACAATAGACTTTCCGTTTTGCGTGTCCTCTTTAATTATTGGTAGGTCATTTACATGAGATGCAACATCACATTTGGTTTTGGGACCCATTTGCGCGTTGGTCCATTTCGCTGAACACTGAGTTTAAATCTCCCATGCTTATTTGAAGACGCTTGAGGTGGGTCATGAAGTGTAAATTTTAAATAGCAACACGGTGTGAGTAGACTTCCATTTCGCGAAGGAAAGTCGTGGTCTAAGTAGTTGGGTCTGTCGTTTGTCGGAAAGAAGTGGCGAATCTTTGTCCTTCTGTCGACGGCAAGTACATCTGTTCCTGTAAGAGAAGAAAACAATTTCCAGTATAGGTTTTCTAAACATGATTTTTAGAGAACAACTGATTTCACTAGCAGTAAAAAGTTTGGAAAGGCCTATATTAGCTAACTATTTAATTGCGAAATAAGTCATCTTTTCTTTGGTAATTTAATGTTATTTTAATTGTATATTATATTATGATAAGCAAAACATGCCAAAGGTACATAATTTGAGAAGATGACCCAAAAAAAAGAAGAAGAAAGTTAAGGTCATACAGAGTCTGGCCACTAAAAAAAAAAGGATATTTGAGCAGGACAAGACGAAAAAAGCAGTAAGAAAAAAATGCATATTTTGTTCTTCTTGTCAATTGAATAAAGTATAATGTGCTAAATTGAAAGGCATATTTAACTCTTGCATTGTAAAAATGACCATTGTCGTTGGGTTTCATACGGCTGTTTTCTTTTCTGGGTACTTTGGCATCAATATGGCCTTTATATCGCGATGCATTTTTTCTTCCCTCGTGCAGGCACTTAAGCATCCGGTGAACAGTGTTTATACCTGAAATAAAATTTTTTTTTTTAAATAAATGATTATACAGAAAAATGTATGTTATTTCCAAGCACATTATAGAAATTCAAGACAATAAAACACACGTCTGTCCTAGTTTTATGACACATTATTTTAAACTAGATTTGCAGTGTTTTCCGTATAATACATCCTCATCCTGGACCTCACCATTTTTAATATGAGACAGGATGCATCCATTCAAATAGTTGAGGGTGAATTGCTTTTTTTTAAAACCACAAATTGAAATATGTTTTACTGTTGCCATCTGCCTTTGTAAAATTGTGTACATGCTTGACTTAATAAATTATCCATTATTCCAGGTGAATTTTTAAAAAGTAGCTGAAGCCACATCCAATCGAAACTATTGTGCAGAAAAAATTAAGTCTTTGGATGCAGACATTGATGCTCAACCAACTGTCGTCAACTTGTTGAACATGACATTTTCACAGCTTGGACACCAGATAAATCTAAAAGATCAAGAAGTTAAAGGCTTGGTAAATATAAATAAAATGTAGTTAAATTAAAATGAATTCAATTAAACGATTTTACTACACATTTTATATTTCCTAATAGCGTACTATAAAATTTGGAACTGGACCTCTTGCTACTCAAATGGATGAAATACTAAAGAAAAACAAAATTCCTCACCAACAATATCACGGAAAGAGTTTTGTTGGAAACCATGTATACAGAGCATGTAAAGTAAGTGTTTTACATTGTCATAGAAAATTGATTAATAATAATAATTTCAAAATACAATGTGCCTTTGATCGTTATATGGAATTAGTCAAGTTTGATTATTATATAAATGATATTAAAAGAATGTGAATATGCCAGTGATGTTTATCTTTCCTGATGTGCTTGTGTTTTTAAGTTTCGATTACGTACCACTGCCACTGGCAAAAGGCTTCCTACTTTCTAGGAGTTTTATCAGATAATCTATATTGTTTTGACAACTCTTGCTGATTTTGTCATTTTTCCTCCAACTGTTACCATTTTGTTTTTGTTTTAGTTTAATGTAATAGACAAACTTGTGGATGGAGTTGAAATCACACTAAAGCAACGACTACATCACTACCCTCATTCATCATTCATCATTTACACATGTTCTCTAAAGAATACAGAAGGATAGCACAAGGGGTCATACAACCAAAGCTCCACATGCTGGAAAACCATGCCATTCCATTTATGAGGGAGTGGAAAGTAGGCATTGGTCTGTTAGCGGAACCGGGAGGTGAACTTATCCATGCTGAATTTAATCGCCGTAAAAGGGCTGCCTATGGTATCACAAGCAATCTGGATCAATTGATGTCAATGATGAAGTCACATTTGGTATTTACATCACCCGAGATTCAGTATGAAGTAACACAACCCAAGAAGTGCAGGAAAGGTGAAGAATGATATGGGTCTTTCCATGAACTTGGGTACACAATTTGTGAGTCATAAGAGTCAAAATTTCAATTCAATTTGTAGTGTGTCCAAAATTAAAACCTATAAGGGCACACCTTTTGCAATATTCATACCAAAATGCCATTTGTATACAACAACACGTGTAACATGGACACCAAAGTTAAAACTTTAACATTCCCTTACCCAATGAGAATATTGATTTTTTAAATTTATATAACATAATTAAATAAGCACAGTGTAGGCTTCTGCTACACTAGAACATAAGGTTACAGAACTTTCTTTTAACAAACCATTTTATTTAGACAGTAGATGGCTGCAAACATTGCCGATTTTCTAAATATTTGGGCATGAACAAGATTCTATATCATTTTAGTAACAAAATCATTCAATTTATTTAAAATATACTGTAAATGCATGCAGGATATTATATGTGTAAATATTCTTCACTACAACATCCTCAGTTAAACATCAGGTTATTTGAATACAATTGTTTGTTAATTGTTGAGCATTGAACCGATTTATTTCTGAAACACTTGGTTCTTAAATGCATCACTGCTTTGGACATAAAGTCGTGGACAGCATGGTGGTCATGTTTCTTGTCATTTGAAATAAAAACCAGCGACTCATTGATGATGTCATTACCATCACACTCTGTCTGTCAGCATCAAGATGAAATTCAATCTGGTTCCATTTTACAGCCCCAATACATCCTGTTGTATGCTATTATTATTATTATTATGCGAAATCCAAAACGATAGCAACGCATCCCTTTGGGAAGGTTCTTAGTGAGGTATGAAAACTGTTGGTTCTGCCAAGCTGCATTGTGGAGGTGCGCACTAATGCTTTGACTTTCCTGAGCCAATTCTTTAATGCATTCTGCAATTGTAGTTTGTTCTTTATCATATACTTTAATCACTTTTCCATTTTCTTCTAGTGTTACACGTTCCCATTTTTTCCATTTGATTGATTTAGTACATTCAGTCAACTTTTCCATATGCATTTTCAGCATTTCTGTTCCACATGTGGTACACTTGCGTTCTATGCATTTGCGCTGGTAATACAGTAGGTGCTTCCTGGTGGCTTTGGACACAGTGACCCTATTCCCTCTCCAACCCTTTCTAATACACCTTAAAACTACTGTTTCACCCCAGTGTAATCGTCCATTAAAAAAAAGCTCAAGCAAGCAGGTAAAGTTTTTTAACCTTCCAAAAGGCTGTTGCAAGAATACAGATTCCTTCCATGCAGTCGCAAATACCCCACAGAAAGTTTGTTTCTGCACGGTTTCCCCTGGGTTAAATTTGGACAGCTTTCCTCCAAGTTGCCTTTAGGACAGATCTAATGGTTGTATGATATGGGAGCAATAGCTAGAGAAACAGTATAGAATGACTGTTATCCCTACACAATTTACAGGTTTCTAGATTTGTGTAAGCCATTAACCCGTCGACAAATAATATGAGTGCAAACTTTACATTTTGTGTTTTGACAAATGGTAAAAAGTGATTGGTGTCCATCCACCCGTTATGGTTTCTCCCAAGGAAGCTGCCTCTCAGACCTGGGAACATCATCATCGGGGAACATATAGTCCCGCCGCATTACAGAATGCTAATACAGTAATTTGAGCACGAGACGAATTACCTAAATGGTATACGTCTTTACAGCCAAGTTCAGCAATCACTCTATCTGACTTAACAGCCAGAGGATTTCCAGATTCATCCTTGTCGGATCTTTCATGGCTTGAACAAGATTTTCTTCGTCTGCATATCGCCAAAAGTTTGTGAAGCAGGCCTCTATTTTTGCAAAGTCAACGATTGCCCTTTCCTTTCCAAGGTGCTCGGGGCGTCTCGTCAAATTTGGATGCCGTTTACAAAATAAATTGAGCCATTTCCTTCCCGGTTGGTTGTCTGTGAAGGGATTTGGACGTCTGTCCTTATATATAATCCTTTTCACTGTATCCCGGAGTTGCCAGTGTGTGAGGGTGTATCTGATCCTCGACATCTCCAGGACGCAGTTCACAATTTTCTAAAACAGAGTATAGTACAAAAAATTGACTGAGAATGTGTTTGTTTTTTTGTTGTTTTATTATATTACCGATGTACCGTAAGTATGTACTAACAACACTAATATTAATTTGACCTCACCTTCTTTTCTGCTGTTAAAACAGTACTTGGACCTGGCTTGCATATTATATGGTTCTTCTGTGGTGTTTATCCCACAGGGTTGAACGTGGGATGCCATACAAAGACGATGCCTTATTTTCTGAAATTTCCCCTTTCTCTATTCGTTCTAATATCGTCTGGTCTGTATACCTTGTATAAGGATGGTTTTTTGGTCTTAACTTTCCTTGCCATAGGTGCCATATCTGCCATATCTAAGACTACAGCAAAAAAATTAAGCTATTGATTTGTTAATAATTGTTTATTTCCCATGTTCTGTAGGCCTACTACTTTATCAATTTATATAATATAGGCAACAGTGCCTGTATTCACCAATCATAAGTGATATATATTTCGTTTGTCTTAAATACCAAGTAATTTAACTTTGTTAATGCTAATGATAGTGTAGTAATACGGGATATTACAGAGCATGGTCGGATGTCACAAAAAGAAACGGCAAAGCACTGGTGGGTTCATATGATTTTATTTGAATAAGAAATACAGCAAAAAGAAAAACCTGAAAATATATAATACTGTATTGTATTAAACTCCATGCAAAAATATGTAATTAAGAATATATATATAATAAACTTAATAAACTAAATTAAATTTGAGCAGCAACGCATAATGTCAACTATAATTATCAAAATTATTTCATGTTCGTATATACCACATACAGCCTATTGTGTATAAATAATTTCGTAGTTATGCAATTATATTATATTCAGTATACAGTAGGCCTATGCTGTAGTTTAAAGGTCAATAACCATACTATCGGCCATTCTTGTACAAAATGTGCCATTATACTGGATAGAAACACACATGTTTTAAACAATTTAAAAAGAAAAAAAATTCATAAGACCACAATTTTCTAAGTTATATTATTATTATATTATTATATTTGACTAATAGTTCAAAGGTCAATAGTTGTAGAATCGGCCATTTTTTGTAAAAACATTTCATTATAATAAATATGAATGTATAGTTTCTGAACAATTTGAGCCCTATTTCGTGTCTCTCCGATTATTGGTTACCGAGATACCATAAATGAAGGTCAAAGGTCAAAATGTCAGAAATAAGACTTGCATCCATTTTTTGAGAAAATGTGTCATTAAAGTGAATATAAAAACATATATTTAAAACATTTTGACACCAAAATTAATTATCTGTGACTAGTGGTTCTCGAGATATAGGTTATTAATTATAAAAAATGGCCGCCATTTTTAATTATGCAAATTAAGGGCTTAGATGGCTGAATTTCGCTTGGGATCCGCCATATTCGTAATCAGCGAGGTCGAAATATCCTAAATCAAGTGGATCCCAGCTTCTACCCAAAAATATCTTTATCTTGTTTTTTAATCTGTTATAATACTGCACGTTTTAAATTGTTGCAATATTGTTGTTTTAATCTACCAAGCAAAGTGAATTTCCATTTTTATGGACAAATAAAATTTCTTGAATCTTGAATCTTGAAATATAAACAAAGAGGAAATGTATAGCCGAACAATTAATCCATAATATGAAGGTGATGGTATAATCTTATAAAACTGCCCACCGTAATTGTTTAGTTGTTAGACGCGCGCAATTGTGACCCCCAATTTTTTAAATTTAATAAGTAAGCAGATATGTTGTAGATATGAATTCATGCAGTATCTTTACCTCTCGGATGTTGTGAAGTCATCGTATTATCCGTATTGCATTTCCCCCGATATTTTAATACTTTCTAGGTCAATCAACTATTTTTCGCATGAGTAAAAAATATTTTAATTTTTATGACGTCATCATGCATAAAATTTAAATTACGTGGGTCATTAATTTCATCTTTACAGTAATTTTTAATCTGTGTAATAAATTACCATTCCCTAACATATAGAGTAACATAGTATTTACATGAACATTCTAGAATAAGATGTTTTGATTTAATAAACCATGTATAATTAATAAGAACAATCAAGAACATTCCAGAAGTGCTATTAATAGAAACTGTAATCATGTAATAATGAGAAGTATAAAGAATGATCTAGAAGGATAGGAGCATCTTGTATATAAAGGGATGTAAACTATTGTAAGGTTGTTGGATTAGAGGTTGGATGTTATATTGTAAAGTCATTGTGAAGCTGTTGTTAAAAGTTGAAGTTGATTGAAATTAAAGCTTTGTTTTTGAGTTATTTTACAACTTTGTGGATTTTGTGTGTATACTTTTATGTCACAAGGGAGTTCCTAAAGTATTTTCAACCGCTCGGAAACATACGTAAGAGGAGTTCGTGACATCTGTTCTAGCATTTAAAAGAGCGTGCATCAATATTTCATGTAATCAAGTTTCTTCTACACGTTAATATGTTGTTGTTGAGATAATATCCTTCTGAAATTGCTACCTTCGTGTTTCATTTTGAAAGTACTGTATTACTAATATTTTTAAATAATAATAATAATATTTTAAAATATTATAAGAATCTCATATTATATTCAGACTTATTAATGTAACAATATTTTTACAATTTACCACGTGTCCATGAATCAATTAAAAAACTTAACTTAACAATAAAATCGCATACGTTTATAATTTTCAAATAGAACTGTACAGCTCAGACTTAAAACTGAGATATTATTAAGCACAAACATTACATTCCCAATCCAGGGAATCAATTTCTTCTGGCGTCAAATCATCAGCCCCGTCTAATCCAGAGCACTTGGCATTACAATGAAACCAGTGCCCACATACGCACCCTATCCACTGGACTGTGTCGTCATACTTTTTTTTTACTTATTTTGGCTGCCTTCTTTAGTTTATTGACTTCCCAGAAATAACTGGTGTGGCTGTTTCGGATATCTTAAATGCTCACTGAATATATTTAGACACTAAATCAAACTGATGGCTTTTTGATCCAGTACCAGTGGCTCTAGGAATTTTTGTGGAACTAGCGTCTGTCCTTACTTAGAGGAAATATTCTGATATTGCGTCGGACTTCGGCTCCTTCCACTTAGTGTACTCGGCATCATCACAATCATAGGCGTTGTCATATCGCCGGTTGTAGAGCTTTAATTTCTCTGTCCCCAGCAATGCTTCTACTATTGCCAGTCGTTCAGAGGCTGTAGGTGATGTATATGATGGTGCAAGATTAGATGAAGCAGGAGTTGCTGGTTGCTGGTTTAGCGGCACTGTTTCAGATATTTTCCTTAAACACTCTCGATGGTGCCACCAACTAATTTCTTCATCCTTAGTTTCATAATTGCAAGTTAAAACCACCTTTTCTCCACGTGTGTCTAAAAAACATAATAAAAAGATAAGATAGATTAGGCCAATATTGACAATGTTCAATAATCTGCAGTAGATAGGCCTACACACAATTGTGCTGAGATTCACTATTTCAATGAATGTTTCAATAAATAATTTTTATTGTATCGTAAAGAACCTTGTACAGTATTATACGTTTTTTTTTCACCATGTGCTGTATTTCTCCTATTCACCATGCTTTTTAAAGCAAATATAAATATGAGTCAGACCGACTGACTGCTAGTCTCTGTGACCAATAGTTACGAATATATGAACGCATATCTCTTGATGTGGTTCAAAGGGCAGAAATAGCATTTCCATTCATTATTAACTAAAATATCCAATTAGACTGAATGAATGCTTGTTTTCTGAACAATTTGTGACCAAAATTACCTCTCTGTGACCATTGGTTGTCGAGATTGAAAGAAAAAGCTTAATAAAAATGTACTTACATTGTACACATAGGTTTGCTGTTATTGTGTTTGCTATTTTGCTATTCGTACCATCTTCAGAAATCACATTCTTACTAAGTTTACACATGTACTCTCCAGCATCAGTTAAAGCTACTTTCTCAAACTCTAAGCATGTTCCATTAACATCACAGGTTGCCTTGCATATTTCTTGCATTGCTTCTGTCTTTTGTGATTCGTCAGAAGACCATATCAATTTGTTTCCATCATTAGTCTTCTTATACCAACTAACACCAATTTTTTCATCCTTAGTTTCATACTTACAAGTTAAAACTGCTTTTTCTCCATGTGTTGCAAAAGAATCAAGCATGTCTATAAAACATAATAAAAAGATAAGATAGATTAGGCCAATATTGACAATGTTCATTAAGTAGATAAGCCTACACACTATTGTGCTGAAATTCACTATTTCAATATGAATTATGCATAAACACAATACATGCAATTAGTAAATGGGTCTGAAAGTATATCTTGTCTACCTTTCTTGAAAATTTGAATAACTTTTGCTAACTTTAAATAATTGGGAAAACTACCTGAAGAAAAAGATGAATTAATACAGAACGTAAGGTGATTAATAATGAATGGAGAAATGAATTTAATTTATTTAATTTATTTTTATTTCAACAATATTTTATGAGGGTGATCCATTCAGCATAAGCTGATCATTAAGGCCAACTCAGACAGCGTCGTACGACGAGGCCCGACGAGACGTCTTGTCTGGACCCGTCTTTCCAAAGTCCTACCGACAGATAATCGTGCCCGACGCGACTATATTGCCTGCGCTTCTGATTGGTTGAATTCAAGATGACGCAACAAACCATGCAACGCGTATGCACGACGTACGTACGTTCGTATGATTTGTAAACACGGAAGTAATAGTAAGTTTAATTGATTAATAATAAACCGATAAATCCGTTTGTTTTACCTAATAAAAAGAACAACAAAATTTAAGCTTATATTTTGTTGAATAATTGAGACTTGGCATATGGGATCCATGTCAGTACAGAGTTGGTAGGCCCATGTATGCCCCTAGCCAGGCCTTTTAGTAGGCATATTAGTTTAGTATCTAAATATCAGTTACCATCTGATGTAACCATGTTTACTAATTAAATTGAGTTAGATAATTAGTTATTGACAATTAAAACGAATTTAGGTTCAACGATTTGCCCCAAATAGGGGTGTTTCGTGGTCGTGGTATACACTGTCTAATGGATGTCCAACTTGAAAAATACCCGCAAACAATAATGCGAGGATGCTTCGCATTTTCCTATTTCCTCCTACGATAATTGTTTTTAATAGCTGAAAACTGGTTGATCAGCTCGAGTACAGCATCATAATGTTGAAGACAGGCCGATTTTCTTTAAAAAATACTATTTTGATAGATTTAATATACGTTTATACAAATGTTTTGATCTGCGATAAATGGAACATTCCAATCTCTGTTCCACAAGTGTCTATTCCCTCAGGTGTCGTAAAGACAAGTACTGTACAGTCATAACAGAAATTCGATACATTTTTTTCCAATCTGTGGAATCTTTTTTTTAACGCAAAATGAGCTAGCCTTTCCAGTTGCCGTCTATTATGTACAATCAACTTTATTATTGCAGCTAAACCACCACCAACACCACCACCCTCCCTGGCATGAGTAGCATTGTAAAGCCAGTAGAGGACAGGCCTACAGTATGAATGATCAGTACATGCCCTAAACGCAGAACAACTTTGGTGGTTAGGAAACAACTTAATTTTCAATACAAGTTGGGTAGTGGGTAGCATAATTGGCTCTATTAAACAATTGACCATTAGGCCTACTAATTAAGTTGAGTTAGATAATTATTTATTGACGATTAAAGCGAATTTACGATTTTCCCCGAATAGAGGTGTTTAATATATTACTGACAGTTCCTTCAGAACGTTTGTAATCATGTAACTTCAAAAAAATATAAACGTCGTATTAGTGATGTATCGTTACATGTACTGTACTATTTCAATCGACTATGACGGTGACAGTTTCAACAAAGTATTAAATCGCAATGTTTTACTGTGTTTACTGGTATATTATTTGTAAAACATGAAAACAATTCATATTTCGTTACTAAATCGATAAAGAATATATTTAAAAATTGTTCGTCTTTGCATCCATCCTCTTCTCCATCCCTCAACCCAAATGTTACATACAAAACACAAATTCAGTTTGTTTCTTATTTTGTGACAAACTTCTTTTTCTTATTCGTTCCTGTAAACAACATGTATTATTGTCCTGCATGTGCATTTGAAGTCGCCAGTTTTTTAAACGCTGAAATTACTATGTATTCGAGAACCATCTGTGGGCACAACCTAGATGGTACGCTCGCGTACCATCTAGTCTATACAATTCAAGTTAAATTTATAATATTGAACACAATTCAATACAAAATTGAATTTAAATTTAAAATGTCCGATTGATAAGCATTGTTGAGAGGTAATGACCAGATCTAACTTTTTTTTTTATGTACAAAAAGTAAGTGGTTCCATTTCGTCATTAAATACATTAAATTAACACACTGTGGCAATGCGCCATACCAACTTTTTGGACATGTTAACCTAAAACTCAACTCATTAACTAGTGATACAAATAACAAACAAATAACTAAATTATTTAAATTAAACATAATTATATTACACTTTTATTTATTTACTACATGTATTTGTTATTACATATTAAATCACAACATACATCAGATTATATTGATGAAACAAAATGTAACCATTTAATTAAAGATGTATTGTCCCTTTGTCAAATTCCCCAAAAATTAAAATTAAAAGATTTCGAAAAAAAAAGTGGGTAATTTTGAACTATCATAATAGTTATTAACTTTCACCAAAAATTAGTCGAAAAAAAAAATCATTTAACTGAAATACAGACGTTTTTTGGTTAAAAAAATAACTTTGACTTCCAGTCAAAGTTTTCGATCAAAACATATCTTATAATGCAATGCGCTTGTTTGGCTACTCTGTATATATGCCGTAATCATAAAACTTCCTCGCGATCTGTGTGAAAACACCTTCTCAACAGTGTTGTAAACAATCCTAATTAGCATCATGCATAATGCATACTCATGGTTTGAAATCTTTGATTACTTTCGCTCACGACTATTTTCCAGACAAAATGTAACACAATTAATTTAGCTGTTAATTACGTAAAATTGTTGTTTTTGGCTTGAATTTTTGACTTGTGAATAACTTTAATATTACTTTGATAGGGCCAATTAAAATTTACGGTATATTTTGACCTTCATTTTTTTGTGTTTCAAGGGACAATACATCTTTAACTTAATGTTATATAATGTTTTTATGGGAAAAAATCAATACATATCTTTAAATAATATAAATTGATGGCAGCAACAATTATTGAATTACTGAGATGTTTTCTGAATTCTTAGATTTACTGAATAATGAAATTTCTTTAAAATGTTGTTTTATATATACAGTATTTACATCATGGTGTCAAATAAACGCAAATCATGTGCTGTTTTACTGCTGTTGCTTTTAAAAAGAAGGCGGCGAAGACGAAGCAGCAGAATATGGTGCAAGCCCTGGATCCTCAAAAGACAGCAACAAGGAGCATATGGAAATTTGATTCAAGAACTGCGGCTCCAGGACCAGGAATCCTACAGAAATTTTTTAAGGATGGATACTGGCACATTTGACAACCTCCTGAGTTTGGTCAAGCCCATTATAAAGAACCAAAACACCAACTGGCGCCAGAGTATTTCTCCAGGAGAAAGATTAGCGATTACGCTTCGTTTTATTGCAACTGGTGAGTAAACGTGTTCAAATCATCAAAAACCCAAATTTATTCTATCCCTTATCCTTTCTCAGGTTTTTCAAGTATACCAACAATCTGATCACCTGTAGTTGCAAATAACCATTCATTTGTCAAACAAATTTCAGGTGAAACATACAAAAGTCTGTCATATCAATACAGAGTTGGGCCCACAACAATTGGTGAAATTGTACCAGACACATGTAATGCAATATACTCTGTTTTGAAAGAACATGAAGGTAAATTACTGTGTACTCTAGGCTATAAATTTAATTTGTTATCCACTAGGAAACTGTAGTGTAAATGGAAAAATGAGTGAGGATTTGACTGGCTAGACAGTACATTTTGATATTATATATATTATTTGAAGCTAATCTAGATCTTTTATCTTTACTTCAAAAATATCATTTTGGATTTTGTTCATCAGAACTGCTTTGGTTTTTTTATTTTGTATTTGTTTAAGTTCTGATGTAACATACTGAAAAAAAAGTAAATCGGCATCTGTTTCTTCGCTTACGTTTGAAGGAGATTCTAATATTGTTGTAAGATTACGAATCAAATTCAATTCTTCATTGTATTGTCTCTCTCTCTTTTTGTTGGTTTTGTTGAACTTTTTTTTGTCTTAACATCGTTTTCTTCGCTCATGTTGGATACATCATCATCGTGATCTGCCTCTAATCCTAAATCTGACAACTGTAAAAAAAAAGCAATGATCAGTCAGTTATGATGTATTATTATTATTTTTTATTAGAAAGTTTATCATATTTTTATATTCATATTTACAGACGCCATCAACATCTGAAGAATGGATGGGAATAGCAAAAGAGTTCCAAATGAAATGGAATTTCCCCAATTGTTTGGGTGCACTAGTTGGAAAACATGTCAGTATTCGGCCACCACCCAATTCAGGCTCGGAATATTTTAATTACAAAAATTCATTCAGCCTGGTACTGATGGCCCTTGTAGATTCATCATATAAATTTTTATATGTCGACTTCGGTACAAATGGACGTGTATCCGACGGTGGGGTGTTCTCAAAATGCTCGTTGGATAAGGGCCTTAAGAACAAAGCAATTGGAGTACCAACCCCGAGTCCATTGCCTGGAACAAATACGACAGTTCCATATATGATAGTAGCAGACGATGCATTCCCATTGCGGGAGGACATTATGAAGCCACATCCTCTAAGGCATTTAACGAAACAACAAAGAGTATTCAATTATCGTCTGTCAAGAGCTAGGAGGGTTTCTGAGAATGCTTTTGGGATCTTTGCAAATAAATTTGGTGTATTCTTGACGATGATCAAAATACTGCCGGAACACCTTCAACCGTTAGTGTTGGCATGTGCTGCTTTGCACAACATGCTAAGAAGCAATAGTGCCTACAATCCACCAGGTTTTGTCGACCTGGAAAATGGGGCGCACAATGTTGTTGAAGGACAGTGGCGACAGCAACCATCCATGGTGCCTGTTCAACTTGATAGGCACAACAATTTTACATCTGCTGCCAAGCAACAGAGAGAAATATTAACCACATACTTTTCATCAAAAGAAGGATCCATTGAATGGCAAGACCAAATGATTTAGATACACAGTATACTGTATACGTGCTACAGAAATTCCAACTATTATGCTTCCTTTTATTTTCACAATTTGTTTTACAGTATTCTCATTGAGGACTCTACTTTATACAACCATCTTTAGGCTATAGTATTACTTACATCTAATGTGGACTGAGACGCCCTCTGCTTAATGTATGGAGTAAGCCAGTCACATCGCTCCAGCACCCATTGCTGCCTAGCTGTTCTCCCACTAGGCAGGCTCTTTCTGTAACGCATAAATTGGGTCCTCAGGGAATTTATATGTTTTTTGATCTCAATGTCTATTAAAATACAAATATATATATACGGTAATTAAATCATAATATATTAATAATCTATATAATCACAATCCATTTTTACCATTTATTTTACATTTACTTGGAATATATACTGTGTATATGATATATGATATTGATACAAATATTAATAATTAAATTACATTATATTTTATACAATTTATTTTACCTTTACTTGGAATGTATACTGTGTATATAATATAAATACAATTATTAATAATAAAATTATATCATATTTTACTGTTTATTTAATGTTTAAATTTACTTGGAATATATACTGTGTATATGATTATATGATATTGATACAAATAATAAATATTAATAATTAAATTACCTATATAGGGCATATAATAAGAGGCGCAGTTTTGCTTATTTATTTTTCTTGCCAATGAAAGTGAATGAATTCATGTGAATGTTGCTGATAATTTATAATATGCCTAGGGGCCTCTCTCTAGGCTAGACCTAGTAAGTAAAGACAAAGTAGTAGAGACTAGTTTATTTGTGGAACTTTTAGGGCCTACTAGGCCTAGGCTAATACTAGCCCATAATATTAGGCCTACTATCTATATATTAATGCTACTACTACTAGGTAGGCTAGTTAGGCCTATAATAATAATATTTTACTATTACTACTAGTACTAACTAGTACTAGGCCCAGGGAATAATTTCGCCAGTGTAGCATAGCAAAAAGCTATATAAAACAACCTTATTGCTACACATTTCTAAAATTGTGTAGCAAAAAATACAATACAAAACTATGTTTCTCGACTAAAAAATCAGTTTGATTAGCAATAATTGCTAAACAAAATTTTAAAATGAAATTTCCTAGTTTAGTCTAGGGGCCTACACTACGCACAGTACAGTATAGTAATAAAAGAGCCTAGTCTAGTAGGTAGGCCTAGTCTCAAGCTTAATATTTAATATTAGCCAAACCTAGGCTAGAGACTAGCATGCCATAGGGACCTAACTAGGCCTAGCCTAGGCTTAGGCCTAGTTAGTTAATTAATAATATTCTAGGCCTAGGCTAGGCTAGGAGTTGTTGCAGGAAAGTGTTTAGGCTAGTGAGTCGAGTGTGGGTCATTCATTTTTGGCAATAATTAATAATAGGCCTAGGCCTACATACACTAGGCCTAGGCTATATTATTATTAGTAAAATAGCTGTTGTGCATAGCCTAGGCCTAGATACGCCCTAGCCTAGCCTAGGAGGGGCCTTAGGCCTATTAATATTATTTGTTGGACTTACCACTTTTTCCTAATATTACGGCGAATTCTTCTACTTTTATTTGCCTAAGCTGTCGATTGCTATACTCTTTGGGGGTAGTGTCATATAGACACATTTCATTCCTCCAAAGGTCAATAAGGCAAGACTCGGCCTCTTCTGACCATAAATCTTCTTCACGTGCACCACCACCACTGACCGCCATGATGATGGAAATATTAATCCCCGCGAAGCACATTACTTCTTCTTCGCGCTCTTCGATAAAAACTTTTCCCCTCGTGACCTGCCGTCATAATTTAAACGCCTGTGATTGGTCAATACCCAACAAACGAGTCGTCCCGTCGGGTGAAAATTAAACATGTTTAATATGCTCACGACGACCTAAAACTACCCCCGACGTTATCTCACGACGACCCGTCTCGTCTGGATTCAAATCAGACAGCACAGACGAGTCAAGTCCAGACAAGACGCCTCGTCGGGCCTCGTCTTATGACGCTGTCTGAGTTGGCCTTTAGGGACCCTCAAACAATACAAACAGAAAATACAAAATAAACTATAAAAATACAAAATTAACAAAGATATAAAAAATAGTAAATATAAAATATAAATATATATAAATATAAATATACAGTAGGCCAACAATGAAAGAAGGATAAAAAGAAATAATATCAGAGAGAGAGAAACAGGTGTTATTTCAAAAGAGATTTAAAGGAGAAGAAATTGTAAGAATTACGAATGCTTAAAGGTAGAATTAAAGAAAGAAGGAGCATTGAAACTAAAAGAAAGTTTAAAGATTTCAAGGTAAGGATGAGGGATAAGAAGATCTCCTTTAGTAACTTGCCTAGTGTTCATACGGCCGTTTGAAGTGACTTTAGTTAAAAGCTGACAGATAGTAAGTGGAGCAGAGTGATGTAGAGCCTTGAAAGATAGACATGCAAGCTGAAAGAGGTATCGTTCATGGAAGTGGAGAGTCTTAGCACTGGAAAAGTGATGAGGAGAGAGATGTGTAGTGGGAGATAGATCGAGTAGTAGACGGATAGCTTTATTCTGGATTTTTTTAAGTTTAGTGGTAGAAGAAGGTTTAGAACCCCAGACAGAGCAGCAGTAGTCAAGTCTAGAAAGGAAAAGTGAATTGTACAGAAGATGAAGAGAAGATTTGTTGGTAAATTTAGAGGTACATTTGAGTAGATAATAGAATTGAGTTTTTTACAAAGGGAAATGTGTTTGTGAGAAGTAACAGATTGAATAGGAGAATCATTAAGAGTAAGGTTAATAGAGTTAGATTTAAGTTTTTGAGAAGAGCCAATGAGCATAGATTTAGTTTTTGCAATATTGAGTGTTAGATTTTAGCCAGGTAGAGAGATGAATTAGAGCATTATTAAGATTCTGTTCAATTAGTTTAGAAGAGGAGTTAGAATAATAGATGATGGTATCGTCAGCATACTTTAAACCAAGCTGTAAGTGGCAGATTTGTTTCTGCTGTTGTTTCTGGTTTAAAAAAAAAAAAAAAAAAATACATGTCAACATGTAGATTAGAGTTATTAGACATTAGAGAAGATGAAAGGTCGTAGAAAGAAAACCAGAGGAAGAAAGAGTTTTTTCAAAAAGAATTTGTTGAGAGCGATTAGAAAGATAAGATCAGAGCCAAGAGATAGTTGAAGGAGAAAATCCATAGTAGGGTAATTTAGCTAGAAGAATATTATGGTCAATAGTGTCGAAAGCTTTTTTGAGATCGATAAAGATAGTGTCAGTAAGTTTCTTGTTATTGATATTGTGAAGCCAGTTATCATATGTGTTGGTGAGAGCAGAGAGTAGAATGATGGGGACGAAATCCAGATTGGGAGGTAGATATTAAGTTATTAGAGTCAAGGTAAGAATAGATTTGTTGGGAAATAGATTTTTCAATAATTTTAGAGCAAAGGGGAAGGATAGAGATAGGCCGGTAGTTGTTAAGGTCATTTCTTTTGCTTGATTTAAAGATAGGAATAACTTTAGATGTTTTCCAGGCAGAGGGAAAGCAATTAGAATTGATAGAGAGATTAAAGATAACAGTAAGATGAGGAACAATAATAGCCGAAGCAGCTTTAAGAAAATTACCATCAATTAAATCTGGTCCGGTAGAAGTATTGGGATTGGTGGAAGTTAATTCAGTTTGGACAAAGTCTTCATCAAGAGAAAAGAAAGAGTTACAAGATGACAGATAAGGAGACGGGTCAGGACAATTAGAGGCGTCAATAAGAGAAGAAATAAATAATAACGTATGGTGTAACTCTATCATCGCCACTTCCTTTATTTGGATCAAGATCATTTATAATTATCATCACTTCATGTTCAGTTACAGGATTTATAAAGAAAGAATGGAGAAGGGGATCAGGAAGATATGATTTAGGATTAATTAAGGAATCTGGCATTGAATTTAAAGTGAAGTGCCAATTTGAGAAAAATATTTATTAAATTGATTACAAATATCTATTTCAGATGTAATGGTATTGTCATTTATTGTAAGTTGTTTGGGATAGTTTCGACTTGACTTATTATTAGGGGAGAAGAATTAATTACTAATGGACCAGGTTTTTTTAAGATTGTCTTTGACCGTGTCAAATTGTAAAGAAAAATAATTCCTTTTTGCAGTGCGGCAAAGCTTATTAAACATATTGTTATATTTTGTGTATGTTAGTTTGCGATTAGGATTTTGTGATAAAATATATTGTTTGTATAATTTTTTTTTTTCACCATGTGCTGTATTTCTCCTATTCACCATGCTTTTTAAAGCAAATATAAATATGAGTCAGACCGACTCCCAGTCTCTGACATGACCAATAGTTACGGATATATGAACGCATGTCTCTTGATGTGGTTCAAAGGTCAGAAATAGCATTCCCATTCATTTTTAACTAAAATATCCTGTTAGACTGAATATGCTTGTTTTCTGAACAATTTGTGACCAAAATTACCTCTCTGTGACCATTGGTTGTCGGGATTGAGAGACCTGTATGCGTTTGTTCATATAACCTTTCACCTGACCTTTTGACCTTTCACAACATATATATTTCAAACAATTACTTAAAACAAACAGCCGTTTGCTAGCGTATTTATGCTGTTTGACTGCCAAACCATCCAACCCAGCAGCTTTACCATTAAAAAGCTTATTTATACAGTCTGTTGTATCTTTTATTACTGTAATACAGTATTATATATAACTTTACTATCAATATACAATTATTAATTCATTCATACACATTTATTCAGTTATTTGACATCATTATTTACAGTTTAAAAGAGCTTGGTAGTGTTGAGCCCATAGATCACAAACGTTCAAAACTCCTCAATAACATCAGAGTGTTTGGCAGACACAGTGGCGAACACAGTGTTTAAAAAAATTAATGATTAATTGCATTTTCATTAAAATTTGTGAAATTTTCAGAAAGAAAAAGCTTAACAAAAATGTACTTACATTGTACACATAGGTTTGCTGTTATTGTGTTTGCTATTTTGCTATTCGTACCATCTTCAGAAATCACATTCTTACTAAGTTTACACACGTACTCTCCAGCATCAGTTAAAGCTACTTTCTCAAACTCTAAGCATGTTCCATTAACATCACAGGTTGCCTTGCATCTTTCTTGCATTGCTTCTGTCTTTTGCGATTCGTCAGAAGACCATATCAATTTGTTTCCATCATTAGTCTTCGTATACCAACTAACACAAATTTTTTCATCCTTAGTTTTATACTTGCAAGTTAAAATTGCTTTTTCTCCATGTGTTGCAAAAGAATTATCCATGTCTATAAAACATAATAAAGAGATAAGATAGATTAGGCCAATATTGACAATGTTCATTAAGTTTTAATCAATAATCTGCAGTAGATAGGCCTACACACTATTGTGCTGAAATTCACTATTTCAAAATGAATTATGCATAAAAGCAATATGTGCAATTAGTAAATTTCTACAACATCCGAATCATACCCTTTATCTATAATTGTTGGTAATGTTTCAATAAATAATTGTTTTCTGTTTTTTTTTAATTGTATCATATGTTTAAGTTTAATTATTAGTATATTAATTATTATTAAGTTTCTTTTTTCAATATTTTTCAAAAATAATGTTTATTTACAATTATTTCATGAATGAATTTTATGAAATAATTGTAGCTTGTGATGTCAATGACTTCATCAACTAACAAATGAAACATTCTAATAATCAATTTCCAACATGAACTAATTAACATTGAAAATGCAGCATGCCATACTGATGCATAATAACTCCAGTTGTAAAAGAAACAGTAGTAAAGTAGAAAAAAAGTGGTGCAGTAGACCTACATGACTTTTTATTATTTAAATGCTGAAAGATAGGTTTCACTGAATTTTGAGATTTTGAAAAATTGGGATAGAATCAAAGGGCATAATTCTGTGTTCATGCTTTTAAACTCAATTTGTATAATTGTTAGTAATATCTCAAGATTAAACACAGTTCATGGCTTGCTCAAATATTAAGTAAATTGCAAAAAGGCAACAGGACACTAATAGTTAAGTCTAATGTTGAAAGATCCGAAGATTTTACTAATTTTAATTGATATATGCAAAATTTATGTCAAAACAGTTTTAAGAGTAAATATACTTATACATCATTAGTTTGTTATGTTGTTTTTTTTCGTTTCAATGTTCTCTTTGTTTAATATGATTTCTTTTAATGTCTTGATATTCTCTGGCCAGTGTATTTTTAGTTCAAGTTTTGTGTTGTTAAAAATATTAGGCACTATCAATTGATGTGTTATTCCAATTAAAATTATCATTATAGTTATCTACTATACTTACAGCCTAGTTGTACTACTTCTAATTTACATATTTCTGAGTAAATATAATTTCCCCCTGTCAAACAATGGCACCGATATTCACCAGCATCAGTTGTTTGAACGTCAACAATGTTCAGAAAGCCTTTCAAGTTGTTTTCCATTGTTATACAATATTTGCCAGTACGTGTTGAATTATCAGCAACTGTCTTCCATGTATTTGATTCAAGTTTTTGAAAAACAATTTGTTTGATATGGTAACTTATTGGTAATATAATGTAATGAATTTTTGCCTCTCCTCCTGCCAAAGACTTGACAACAGTGTGTATCATCACCAATGATGTAGCTGTAATAGACACAACAATTAATAATTTAATACAGATAAAAACAAATTTAGAAATGAAAGCAACCGAAATGAAATAAAAAATTAAGTTTTCAATTTAATTCAATAAACTTTATTGTCAAACTCATGAATGGCTTGAAACTTTGGCTGAAAGTACACACATTAAAATTGTCTAAAAACATTGTCGCACAAACAGTAAAAAAGAATAAAATCACATAAAACAGAGAACAAGATGTAATATAAAAAATTTAAAAGAGGACACAAAAAGTACAAATTAAGTTAAAAATACAGTTAAGATACTTATTGCAGTTATCGTTGTCCACATTAAATTAAAATGCCTCATAGCAGATGGGAGAAAGGATCTACGTAGGCGTTCAGTGTTCCAGCGAGGATATGTAATGCGCCCAGATCGGCTTAACGTAATGTACTGGTTAAGGGGGTGGCTAACATCTGACATAATAACTTTAAGTTTATTTGTAAGTGCGTTGTTAACAACTTCATCTGATTTCTTAATATCATTTCCTATTATCTTTTTGGCAGATTTACTTATTCTTTGTACTTTTTTCCTGCATTGCTGGTTTAAATTGTTGAACTAAACTATTGCATTAAAAGTTAAAACAGATAAAATAACAGATTCATAAAATAAAGTCAAGATCCTATTGCACACATGAAATTTCTTCAATCTTCTCAAAAAGTACAGTCGTTTATAACAATTTGTGGTAACTACCTTGTTTTCCTTCCAATTAAGTTTATCATCGATTACTGTGCCTAGATACTTAAAGTTACTAACAACTTCCACTTCATCGTTTAATATACATAGCTTATCATGTGTTTTGTTACCTTTTCTAAAATCAATGATCATTTCTGTAGTCTTGTTAACATTTAATTTTAGATAGTTATTAGAACACCAAGTAGAAAAATAACTGACGTTATCAAAATATGACTTAGGGTCATCATGTTTTATCAGGCCAACTAGACCGGTGTCATCAGCGTATTTCACAGTAAAGCATTTGGTTAAAACTAGATCATATGAACATTTAAAATCATTAGTATATAAAGAAAATAAAATAGGAGATAAAACACAACCTTGTGGTGCACCAGTATTGCACATAAGTTTTTCTGAAATATTATCATTAAAACAGACGAATTGTTCCCAATCTTTTAAAAAATCATTGATTCATAAAATAGTAGCTGGATTTATACCCAAGACATTCATTTTCTCCATTAAAATATGAGGTTGCAAAGTGTTAAAAGCGGACAAAAAATCTAAGAATAAAACTCTGGCATACGAATTTGGCCTGTCAACATGACCAAGTATTTTATGTAATAAAGTTGTAACTGCATCTTCTACCCCCCTTTTGGAATGGTAGGCAAATTGACAGGGATCCAAGACTCTCAGTCTCACTTAAAATCTCATTCTTAATTAATTTTTCGAAACATTTCATAGGTACAGCGGGCCTATAGTCATTGAGAGCTTCAGGTTTATTATTCTTTGACAGGGGGTGAATTAAGGATTTTTTTTAAAAGTTATAATAATAACAGCAGCAACAACAACAACAACAACATTAATAACAACAACATTAATAACAACAATATTAATAATAATAATAATAATAATAGGAAAGATGATAAGAAAATGTTTTTTTTTAAATTAAAAAAAACAAAAACACTTCTAAATTCTGAACTGATCAAATCTTTTTAATGCCAATGGTTTTACTGACAATACTGCATTTGAATGCTAAAAGAATTATCAATAATGATGTGCCTGCTTTATACATTAATTAATGTATAGTGTTATTATTTTATAGTATTATCACCATCACCACCACTATATTTGGAAATAGCCACTATATAGTTTTTGCATTTCTTCTTTATTTTCCTAATAAATTTATAATCCACAAAGTATCAACCTTAAAATTGTTTTATTAATATTTGAAGTTATCAAAATTAGCCAAATCTAGAAATTTCTCTGACAGTCACCAGTTTTACAAACAGCATTGAATAAATATACAATACAAATTACCTTTCCTAAATGTTAGATGTGTAGTATATACAATACAAATTACCTTTCCTAACTGTTAGATGTGTAGTATATACAATACAAATTACCTTTCCTAACTGTTAGATGTGTAGTAATACAAATTACCTTTCCTAACTGTTAGATGTGTAGTATATACAATACAAATTACCTTTCCTAACTGTTAGATGTGTAGTATATACAATACAAATTACCTTTCCTAACTGTTAGATGTGTAGTATATACAATACAAATTACCTTTCCTAACTGTTAGATGTGTAGTATATACAATACAAATTACCTTTCCTAACTGTTAGATGTGTAGTATATACAATACAAATTACCTTTCCTAACTGTTAGATGTGTAGTATATACAATACAAATTACCTTTCCTAACTGTTAGATGTGTAGTATCTTCCAGCTTCTTCTCTCCATCAACTGGCTTCACTTCACATTTATAATTGCCAGCATCACCAAGTATAACATTCTTTATCTTTAAAGACAGAATGCTATTTTGGTAACTTGTTACTACAAATCTATAATCTTCTTTACAATTCCCAATCTCTGTTGTGCCATCTTCCTTAATCTTCTTCCACTTGTAACATGCTACTGGCATATATTCTGCTGGTCCATATCTGCACTTCATTTCAAAATTACTGACACCTTGTTCTGCTGAGTACTTTTGATTTACAACCTCAATCCCTTAAACATACAATTATAGATACAAATATTATGCAATTGATTTTTACAAATGTTTAATTTTTGTTTAAATTGGTAACTGAACTAATTTTATGCTGGGATACATTGTTTCTGTAGTATTTCAGATTGATTCAAATTGATAAACTCACAATAAAAAGATAAATTGGATACTCCTGGATACTGATGTCTTCCCTCAATGTTGCAGTTGTACTCCCCTGAATCAGATCTCACAGAATTTGGAAATGCCAGGCTGATGCTTCCTCTACCATTTGTAAACACTAAAAACACATTATTTAATTTATTTTTATACTTAAATTTCAAAGTATAATCAATCAATTTGTTTTTTGTTGTTTTTTTTTTGGCTATCCCACAACAGAAAGAAATAATATTTTCTAGTGACTTGTATAACTCCCTTAGATTTTTTAACCAAGATCATTTAACCTGTCAAAATTGTAATGAGGTATTTACACAAAGGCTGTGTTCAAACTCAATTACATGTGGTTTTTTTTTTCAGTTACGTTTACCAAACAACGCAGGTGCTTGTCAGTTTGGTAACCATTTAAATGTAAAGTACAAACATGGCAGACAACAATCATACACAAAAAAATGTGTTGCCCACGATCGGTCAGGACAAAAACAGGATGGTGTTTGTCCTTGGAGACCTCTAGACCGATCATGATATGAGCGACTCAGTATAAAATAGGCCTTTTTGTTCCCCCCTTTGTCTTTTTTAGTAAGTACTCAATATAATTTCTTTTTAGCGGAGTATTGGGATTTTAAATTATTGGTTTTATAGAGTGTGTTCTAAGTATTTGGTCTGTGATGAATATGGATCTATGACATATTGCAAGTCTGTAGAATGGTATGCACATTTTCGTTGAATTTCTAAGGGTTTTTGTGCGTTGCCTTTTTTTAGTTGCCTGCACTATGGCTATTGGTTGGTCGACCAATCGGTAAACACTAATAATAATACTGTATTAAGATTTATACAGCGCACATATCCACTAAAGTGCTCAAATTTGTGCACGCGACTGCAGCTTTCACACAAGGGAGGGGGTAATTGTCAAAGATGATATTGAGTCATGAAACATATTGCCTGTAACTTATTTAAATCAAAATTGTGATTAGGTTAAATTGTTTAAATAAAGGACGTGATCTAGTATCTCTCTTTGAGTTCGTTATTATTTTTGTAACTTATGTAGTTTTCCAGTATGTGTTGGATAATCAATCTGCTTAAGATACTGAACTGAAGTTATTCAGAGACTTGTTTAAATGTTAATTACATCCGGTCAAAGTAGTAAGTTTCCATTGATTATGCTTTATAATATGTTTGAATTAATGAATCAGAATTGAACATGAAAAGAATAATGTTAACTATCTAATGACAAGTCATTATTGAAAGGGTTGAGGATTATGGATGCATTAATCTAATATTGAAATAATGTTTTATGTATGTTTTCTATTTACATGAGCTTTTTAGTCAGGTTGACTTTTACTGTAACCTTTGTTTTTTATTCAATCTTTACAGAATTGAATGGTGTTAAATAAACACTCATACATTAAGATCGGTTGTGATATTGTACTTTACTTCTGTCCGCCTTGCCAATTGGTATTTCAAAGATTTTGAAAAAAACTGATAAAACTGATATCGGGTGGTAACTTGTAATTTCATCAATGTTTTCTTTTTTCTAGGTGGCCTCTACCACTGGACACCTGTGCAAGGAGTGCGGCTGCAGCTGCAAAAAGGTTTTTTTTAGCCTAGGCCTGACATTTTCCAAGTATAAGTGCAATTTATGAGGAGCTAGCACCTCTATTTTTCGCATTTTTTTAGTTCAGCCCCAACCATTGTAGGCAGGAAATGACTAAACATGTATTTAATGGACTTGTAAATGTAACTTCAGCAACTAATTCACTTTTCTAAATAAATCGCCTAAAATAACATAATGTGTGTCTAAATTTCATAGTAATATAAAATATAATATAGATAGTAATTACTTACTTGAGTAAGAAGTTTGAGATCTAAAAAAAATGAAAACAATTATTAGTACTGTGGGGACTAAAAATTTGCTTAAATGGTTGGAGTATAGAGAGTATAAATCTATATCTAAAAAGTTTCTAAACTAGAAAGCCACTCCGAGAGTGCATACCTCCGCCTACTGTAAAATTCTCCTACATAAGATTTCTCCGGGAAAAAATATATATTATATATTTGTGTGTGTCTTGATGCTGTTTGTGATTTAGGCTAATTTCACTACAAGCATGTGTATTTGGTGTAATGATTATGTAACAAGCCTTTCAATTAACAATAGCTTCAGTTGACTAAAAATAGAACAGAAACGCGAAAATCAAATGAGTGAATTTGAAAAGAAATAGGTTTTTTAAACTACTCGCATCAAAAAACTTGCACATTAAATCAAATTATGTTTTAAAGTTACAAATCACAAATTATAACTTTTGCCTCAAAAATGAAGTTTTTTGAACAAGTAGTTTTCGAGAAAATGCAATTTCAGCTTACTTGATACTTTAAGACTGCTCACCGGCTTTTGAAAAATTCTGTCCTATCTTTTAAAACTAGCAGGTCTGAAAAGTATATTAAAAAGTGGTCCAGAATTGGGACCATGGTCCCAAAATTTAATGGAATGGTCCTTGACCACATATCTACCTGTATATTCATTTTGTTAAAGATCTTGTAATTACTTTTTGAGTAATCCTGCTAACAAACAAACAGACAGACAAACAAACGCGACCGATTACATATACCTCCTTGGCGGAGGTAAACAAGCATGTATACTGTACTGTACCTTGTAATGTAAACAAAAATACATTGTAAATATTCGCAGGGATTTATAAAATGAAATCATCCTAAACTGCAAGATTTATCTACAGAAAATACATCTATGTTTTGCATGCTACTATCACAACTGAAGTAGAAATGGTATACACAAAATATCAACATTATGTAATGACTTTTTAGACATAATATTACCTCTGCCCATGAGGTTATTAATTTTAAAGAAAAATATAAATATCTATCTTGCGTTTACATGCAATTATTAATTAACCAAGGAGTTATGAAAAAAATACAGCTCAATGCAGTATAATCAATTATAAAATATTAACTGATAACAAAACATGAAAATGTCAAGCAAATTAGTAGAAAAAAAAAACAAAGCATTTAGCCAAAAGGAAATATACACAAAGACACTATACGTTTAAATGCTACAGAACACAGAACGTGTAATAAAATATTTGAACAAATCTTCTTCGAGTGAGTGAATTCAATGGGAGGTGCTTTTTTTTAGAGTGACAGTGTACTGACTAATTTCACTACTGTCTGTTTTGATAATTTAGTATTGAAACAATGTAAATACAGTAGGTAAGAGTGAAAAGCATATCAAATTAGGATTCTATTTGGTATAGCTTTGCTGTACTGTTCACACATGGTATTGTGGTACAGACATAAAATCAAAAGGAAATAAACATTAAATTTTTAGAACTGCAGCAGCTTCACCCACATAAAATGGATTTTAAATTTTGCCTAGAAATTATTTTTTAACTAATTAGAGCAAGCAATTTAAACAAATTAAGATTTGCTACACTATTTCAAAAATCATATCAAATCCATTACCTTCCATTTGAGTCTGTTGCTAGAACAATAAACATAAAAATAATACAATCTTTTAAAATGTTATGGTTAGATGTGGTGAGGGCAGGGCCAGGTTTTCAATTAACTGGACGAAAATTTTAAATTTGGCACTATATAAAATAGTGTTTGAAACTTCTTGATTTCTTTATATACTCCCACTATAACATTATTATCCATATTTGAATCAATCAATCAATACCATCAACCAATTAATCATACAGCTTTGGAATAGGCCTAGATAGAACAATAAAATGATATACAAACTAGAATTTAATTTGTCACTTTGATGAATTATAGGTGACATTTAATTTTTAAAAATGATGCACGTACGTTAAAATACAATCGCAAAATGTTGATATATGCCATCGTTTGACCTGATGCCTATATGCTTATAGTCTTGAGTAGGTGAACATTTTTTTGGTATGATGACGTTATAAAAAAAAACTTGAAGATTACAATTTCGGATGATAATGAATAATAAATATAAAATTTGGAAGAAAATTTTGAAATTTGTATAACTTTAACGAAAGAGAAAACTACTTTTTAACTTCAATTGGCCATATGATAACGTCAAAACATTCAATAGTTTCATTGAAAAATATTTTTTGTTCAGAATTTATGAAGTCAAATAACAAAGTTTCCTGCACATCTACAGCTATAGGTCAATCTTTTTTCATAATTAAAACATTTAAATTAAAAAAATGATTCATATACGTTAAAATACGATTGCACAATGTTGATTTATGCCATCTTACGATTTACTTGATATAATGACGTTATCAAAAAAACTAATGACAATTTCGGAAGATAATGAATTGAGAAAATTAATATAAGATTTGGAAAAAAATTGGCAAGTAGAGATGAAAAAACTATAAAAAAAATGGTCATATGATAACGTCACAACATCCGAAAGGCTTAATTTTTATATGAATTCATATCCAAATTTCATTGGCTTTGATAATGAATTATAATTATCAAGGCGGTGATTATGAAGAGCTGTGAGATATTCAAAATATGATGAAGGTGAAATTACACGACCTACGTTATTCAAGTTTTTACATGTGATGATGTCATCAAAATGAAACCGCTGGCAACTTATGAGAAAGATAATTAATTGAGTAAGCACATACTGAAATTTGAGCACAAATCAGGTTCAAAATAACCGAGATACTTAATGTATGTGATAATCTATGACTATAGAGAAAAAAATTGCCATTTGATGATGTCACATTTTGTATAAGTTAAAAAAATAAGTTAAAAAGGAATTATTTGTTTTCCACCATTTTCTAGCTAATTCTGTGTTTTCTAACGATTCCATGCCTTGTAGAGTTGTCCCTTTTATGTATTCAAAATCATACAAAAATTCTAAAGCCAAGTTAAATGATTTTTTGGCCTAAATTAGTATGTATATCTCTCCAAAAATTCTGTCAAGAAAAAAGGGTCAATGTTTGTTATTGTTAACAATATTGGCAGATCTGTTGGATTTTACGTCCATAATCACAGTAATGTTTGGAAATTTCTTTTTGTATGCTAAAAAAAGTACTAATGAACGACAGTGAAGCATTTATATTATTTTAACTAAATATTATAAATTACTGCACTATAACTTGTTCAAGATAAAGATTCATTATAAATTAATTATTTTATAATAAATTAACTCAAAGATTATATTTGCCATTTATTAGTTGTTAAAAAACATTAAAAACTATAATAAAAATGTAGTAGTTACTGTTAGTGTTACATTAACATGATTTTTTGCATATAATTGCCTTTTTAAAGCTTTTAAATTAAAAAAATATTCTTAATTTGAAACTGATACTGAAGAGGAGTCCTTAAAACCAAGAATAAGAGAATTACTTTACCTTCAATAATAAGTTGCGCAATGGAGAAAGGTTTAAGGGAACCTAAGAATAAAACTTTTTGTTGGATCAATAAACATTAATACAAACACTAAAATTAAAAATAATAAATATTAACTGTGGAACCAAATGAATATATATTTTCCAATACAATAAATACCTGAAGTTTAAATTGCCTAAAGATTAAATAAAAATGAGTGATTTAATAGAAAAAATTAAAAGTAAAAATGATGGTACATATTTAATAACACATCCTATTTGTCGTATTGCTATGCACGTTTAATTTTTGACGTTTTGTAAAAATACTGCATATATTATTATATTTTTATATATATTATATTATTATATAACTTTAAAAACATTGAACCTGCAGTTCATTCCTGTTATAAATGTATGTTTTATGGTTAATTATGATAAAAAGAGAGAAACAATGCACTAATATTGATTGTCCTCCCTTAGTTCTGTAGGCTTCTGGGTAAAAAGTGGTAATGACGTAGTAGTTGTAATATATTGCTATGCACATCATTGATCATTGATGCTGCTCAATTGTGTTCTGTAATATATGATTTCATGTTCTGGATACCTAGAAACCGCAATGTTTGTGTCCAGTGTCACATTTATTTAGCTGTACAATCTACACAATTTAACACCTAAAATATTACAGTAGTTATGTGTAGTGTGTGACCTTAAATTAGGTTGAAAAAAACATAGTTCTAGCGGTTTTAATAACAGTTACATTTTTGTGATAATAATATAATGTTTTTGTTTGGTTTCATAGATTATTTCAGAATGCATAAACTGTCTATTGATTGATTGATCGATGGATTGGTTTAATGATCTGAGGTTAAGTGCAAGAATTAATAAATTAATAACACAATAATGGCAACGTTTACCTCCTTCAGCTGTGTTTTTATCATTTCCATCTGATGTTTGTTGATGTTTTGATAAAAGATTACTATATTCAGTACCATCTGAACTTTTCTTTGAAAAAAAAAAAGCAAACAAAATAGTTTATAATTAGGAATGATTAAAAAATACAAAAAAATGAAAATTTTATTAATTCATATAGTTGATTGATTGCACTGGTATTTAATCTTTAACTATATTGTATAAGTATATTTAATATGGTCAAATTTAATCGTGTATAAAACCACTGTTTAGTTTTAAATTTAAAAAGTTGCTAGTGTAAGCTGTTGATTTCATAGTACAACTGCGAGTGATTTTGGTGAATAATTAATTGCTTAAGCCTGTTTTCCAGTCGACGTTGGGTCAACCTGATTCAACAATTTTATTGGAAAAAAATCAATGCTAAAAAAATATAAAAAAATCATTAATCGCGAAAAAATGTCCAAGGCTGGGTTGAAAGATCAAAGCTTCTAACTTTTGTCAATTTTAAATGGTCCGTGTTTTGGAACACTTCACGTCCGTGTCCCAGCAATGCTGGGAAAGGACCAAGAAACCATGAACGATCACGTAGAAATGTGCAAATATTAGCGGTCTGGTTCACAACTTTGCATTTACAAAAATTAGATGCAACTCCGATTGGAAAACAGGCTTAAGCAAACAAAATAGTATACAAAACTAGATTTAACTCATCACTATGACGAATTATAGGTTATATGCATTGATTTAAATAAAATTTTGTCAAAATATTTAATTATTTATAATATATGAAGATAGGATCTTGCTAATGCAAAATACAATAGCCTGTGTCACAATCCGATCAAAGATCCCTCCACGTATAATACCCTTGTTACATAATAATAAAGACATAAATTACTGTTTCTCTAGATTTCATTATACATCATGCGTATACTATATACACTAAGAAATAAAATTGAACAAATAATACAGATATATATGTTTACATACTTTATACCGCTCACATTCGGTTGAGAATTAGGTTAGGCCCCTCTCTAACTAGGCCTAGCTAGAAAGTATTCAGTATGTGGTGAATATTGACTCAACAAAGCTCTTATTATCAATACATTACATTTTAGCATTTTAAATCAAAATGTATCATAGTTTTTAATGAATAATAACTGAAATTCGTTCAATTTTTAATTCCATTCGATGTTATTTTCCATCGCCAGTACCCATGACTGTTTTAGGTAGCGCATGGTTGATTGGTCTTTTTAGGGTCACACAACCAATGATTTACGTCATCTACCACACACACGTCATGATGACGTCATTTCTGGGTAGATGCATAGGCCACGCCTCCATAAAGGTTATCAGCCAATAGGGAAAAAAATAGAAAAGCTTTCGGCACTTTCAGCGTGTCACACACGATCTAGGGTGGAAGGTCAGATCCAACGGTAACGGACTGAAATGGCTTTATTTTCTGATTGATAGGTGTCATCGATGTTGTTATTTTCGTAAACTTAAGTTCAATACATCATTGATTTTTAACTGGGGGTTCGGTTACATTTGGAAATGGATTTTTCTACAGTAAGAATAGGATATTTTTTGGGACTTTCAAAAACGGCAGGTTTAGCGGTCGGTTGAAAAAAATAATTTATCCAAAGATTGATTTTAAATCAGTGAAATCTATTATATGAAACCAAACTCAAAGACAACTGATTTGGTCTTGTTTAAAGTTTTCTTTATCTTTTGTAATCATAGCAAACCTTGACTTCAAATTTATCAGGAACTGTTTTTGGTTGTTGTGCAGCTTCAGTTGCTTCAGCTGTGTTAGGTGAACTTGATTTAATTATAACAGGAACCTCTGCAGGAATTTCTCTTTCAATGACCATCATTTGGTGCTCTTCAACATTACTTTTAACACAATAGAAAGCAAGTATTGATTTTTAGTATTTTTAAGTATTGCTAATATAGGCCGGCGGAACACATACATACATATTCAACACTATTTACAATTTTGCGGGCCAAAATGAACAATGCATATTTTGTCCTTGGGGAAGTGCCATGAATTTGCGTGTTCGATAACCGGCGGCCGAAATGATCAGACACCTCCCACCTGTAACCGCAACTTAACCGCAATTTTTTAATCATGCATGTTAATATTTATTATGTATTTAAAAAAAAAAGTTTGTAATAAACTCACCTGCAGCTTTCATGTTTCTTTTTACCTTTACTTTTGTAAACAACTGCTTAAAAAATGAAAAAATTGTGACTGAATCTTACATTTGAGGCATTGATTGACATACAAAGCCGTGTTCTTCATTCAAAATTCACAATGTGAAGTAAAAAAAGTGCAATACATAGCATTGAAAAGATTGGAACATAAACAATGAGGACCCTTGGAAACAGCTTTTAGGCTTATTTCTTAATAAAAAAAAGTTTATTGACAAATTTTTGAATTATTGTATTTTATTTACTGAATGAGAGCAGTTTATTAATCAAATAAACACAACTTAATAAACGGGCAGACCAGTACTGATCTACTCAATAAATGAAAAAAAAATATATATCTCACATGATTTGTTATAGTATTCAATACAACAAAATCCACAAAAGTAAAGACAGCAATAACAGACAAACTGACAGACCATTTTACAACTACTGAATTGTGTTTGACTTGAACCAAGCACCTTGTCTTCTTTCTTTATTTCAAAAGTCTTGAACCTTGCAATACTTGGACGGTATGTCCAACTCATCATAAATGGTTCATCACTTTCAACTCTATTAATATCTTTATTGCTCAACTCAATTTTCTTGTAATACATAAAATCTATAAAAAAAAATGTGTATAACAATCCTTACACTTACAGGATCAACATTATAAAAAGGACAAATAAAATATATTAAAATTTAAACTTTATACTTTAAAGACCTACAATTGTTGAAGTTTTGTAAAAATAATGCATACTAATATTACTTTAAAAAAACATTAAACCAGGTAGTTCCTTGTCTTAAATGTATGTTTTATGGTTAATTATGATTAAAGGAGAGAAACAATGCACTACCTAGGTAGCGCTTGTGTCGAATGTCCTCTCGTAGGCGGTTTTAGGCCTAGCCTAGCTAGGCTTAGTATTGCAGGCATAGCTGGGTTATGCTTGGTTTCCACTAGAACGTAACGCAAGGACGTAAACGCAACGCAAGCATTTTAACCAATGACAAGCGAAGTTATAAACAGTTAGCAATCACAAGCGAATAAGCCATCGCTTGTGATTGGTCAATTCACTTGCGTTTCGTTACGTCCTTGCGTTGCGTCGCTAGTGGGAACCACGCTTAAGAGAGGTAACGGTACGGTAGCTATATGCCTAGCCTTACGTTGTCTCATTGCTGAATTAATTGTCTTTCTTTTTTTTTCCAGAATCTGTTAATACAAATTGGGGAAGACCTGGTATTTTCCCTGAACAGTTACGGTTCTATTATATATGTTTACTATTTCACACGATCGATTGAAGTGGGTGTATCACATCACAATATGAAAATATAAATCTGTGCGGGATGCATGTTGGGATTTATAGCTTAAATTATTATGTACAGTATTATTATAGTATACATTTTTACATAAAATTTAGTATGTGTCCTTAAATTAGGTAAAAAAAAATCATAGGTCTAGTGTCTTTAAAAATGAAAAATATATTAAATTAATATAGATTAATAATTATAAATTTTTACTTACAAACAAGAAGCAGTAACCATAGCATCAAAGCAACAAAAATCAAAATAATCAGGGTGATGAGGAATGATCCTAAACCGTCTGAAATACCTAAATAAAAATATGATTTACATTTCCATTATCATATTGGCTGACTTTCTTCAATTTTAATGATAAACACTAAAAAAATGGCAAAAAATAACAGTAATTTTACTTCTAATTGGCCATGTTTCGCGGGTTGTTTCGTACGTCACATATCAACTAAGCATGCCTCCTTTGTTGTGTACCGTATACAAACACCATACCGGGTCGCAGAATTCAAACAAAGACTGATCGCATCGTTGGAATTTTAATTACTGTAATTATTACTCGAACATAATGAATTTCGTGAATCACAGTTAGCTCAGTGAGTAAAACGCTGTGGCCATTGCTATCAATGCTCAGTACAGTCAACTTCGAATCCGTGAAATGTGTAAATAATAAATATCATCGCTTAAAGTAACAAATCAAAACTATACTCTAACCACAATACAAAAGTAGCAAATAGGTATTAACAAAGCTCGCTCACCCTCTAGTGAGTGTATGTGAATGGTTCTCGAAAACATGACCACGCCCCTGGAACCAGAGACCCGGGCAAGACCTACGCATATGACTACTGAATTATGCATGTGTTTGACGTTTCATGCGGAGTCCCCACATCTACAAAAAAACAAAATACAGGGAGATCGCAAAGTGGACCAGAGCCTAACTTTACGGCCAAAGTTTAAAAATCTAACAATTTTATTTTAAAACCTTTGATAATATCTTCCTAAGACAGAAATATGGAACAATATCGTAAATGCCTCTAAAAAGTTGTAGGTACACACAAAAGAGCTAGGGTGAGAAACCGACACAGAGTTGGTGACATGTGTTTTATACTGTGTATACCTATTTCAGAATTAAGCATAATATATTATATTTATATAGATATTTAATTTAATCTTAACTAACTTTACTAACTAAATAAATATTTTCACCAACGGCCAAATACTTAGTTGAAACCAGGAAGTTGCAAAGTGATGACTCACTGACATTATTATTTACGAAATTATTTCTACCGCATACGGTTAAAAATCTACCGAAGAAATCAGAAATTTTGTTTTAAAACCCTCTATAATATCTTCCTATAAAGAGAAATGGAACACTATCATAATATCAAACACTAATGTTACTCAATCTATGTTTCGCGGTACATCTGAGATATATACCATATCAGCACTGTTTCTATAATCACAGTATGATTTAGATACTGTAAGGTGAAGATCATTACAAAAGTTTTTCCATTGTGCTCACCTATTTCAGCATAACTTATATATAGTGATTATAGAATGATTTATTTATGACTCAAAATGATGCCTTTCTAGTTTGTATTTTAAAAATTAATTAAATAAAGTAGACAATTTCGATTGATATTTAGTCTATTAAATTATGATATTATACTTACTATATACAGTTAGAATAGATGGATTTGAGCTTATAATATCTCCATCTGGTGTTCGTATCTCACACTGAAATCTTCGTTGAGAATCAGATCTCATTGGCTGTGAGATCACCAAGTCAGCTTTCACTGGTGATATGTTTAATGTAAAACGACCATTTTCTAACTTCTTATCATTTACAAGGTTAATGGTATTTCCATTTGCATATACTTCATCCCATTGTATTTCACCAGGTGCAGAAGTAACTTTTAAAAAATCACAAGTCATCACCACTTCGACATCACCTTCCTTAGCTGTCTGGTCAGATATTGTCACCAACTGACAATGCGCTTTGAAAAAAGAAAAACAACACCAAATATAACAATTGAAATGAAATTTTATTGATAGAAAACAAGATAAAAAATTCCAATAATTTGTTAGAATATATAAAATATAATAAGTTACATGAAAAACAGCTCACCTGGACTAATGATATCCAGCAATATTACTATAAAATACACAGCTACTAAAGACTGAAAAAACAAAAACAGAAAACCCTATTAGTTTTAATTGTATGACACTTTACATGTCATGTTTCAAAATAAATGTTAAGGCATTATAAGACATAGACATTTACCGTTTTCCAAAAGGAGATAAATACCTACAGTACATGATGATATTGTTTCTTACTAATTGTTCCAAGTGACAATCCCTTTAAAGATGTATTGTTCCCCAAAAACACAGAGGTCCCAACTTGGGAAAGTCCATTCGCAGGAGATTTTGTCGTGAACCACATTCAATTCATCGGGGCGTCGAAAGTCAACGCGCGGGGAATCGAAAATCAACACGCGTGTCGTTTACGTCTCTTAATTAACTAAATATGTTACATATACAGTATATACAATATTTACACATAAGTTGGCTTAATTTTTACATAGGTTTATACATCAGTATTTTTACATTCTAATATTTTTTTTATGGACACATCCTCAGTACAAAAAATGTAAAAAATATATACTGTATTTTAACTAAAATTCAGTATATAAAATAATTTAACTTAATTACATAATGTACAATAAACACATGATAGTATTGCCCAATAGAATTTACTCATTTTTTTTAGGCACAGGCCTAGGCCTAGCCTAGGGCTTCTACTTCTAGGCCCTAGCTAGCTACCATTTTAAAACCCCAAAACAATCGAAATAACTATTCCGAATCCGTCTTATGCTACATTACGCGAGTTAACATATTATTTCAGATGAAAAACATTGAGTTTTATATTGTTTTATCCATACGTAATTACACTGGCATTAAAGATATAACATTAAAATGTAGGCCTTTTATGAGCTATTTCGCCGATTTCTTATCGCTGGGAAATTCCCCACCAGCGACATTGACCGATCGAGGAGTAGGCCTAGCTAGGTAGGCTAGAGGCCTAGCGTGCATGCCGGAACGGGTGGATTATTGCTATATAAATAACTAGTTTGAACAAAAGAGCTTACGAAAATCTTAGGTAAATTTTTATTAAACGTAGGCCTACTTGCTTGGCGAATCCATGCCTTTTAAATCATTTAACATGTTCGTATTATCGGATCGTACAGTAAAACCAAATAAAACACCGCCTCAACAACCTCGTGCGATGTGCGATCTGTTGTTCTTTGCAGCGGATCAACATTGGTAGAGTTCATTAATTATGAGGGTGTTTAAAAATGTAATAACTATTAAAAACGTGTCTCAACCACTGTGTAATCAAAGCGTTTATTTAGTTAAAACTTGGATCCTCCCAAAATTGATAATCGCGTATTCCGGTTACCACGTGATTGATTCACGGTTGGTTGCACGCTTCTTTTTTTTCTACGTCCGGCGTGTAGTACCGTGCAGGTTTATATTGTTACGGTTTAACAAAGGCAGTGCATACAAATAAAAATACAATAATAGACCACGGAGACTGCATGAATAGACATTGTTTCAACATCCTGCCTCACTTTTGTCTGGTGACTATTGTTGACCTGGGCTGAGCCTGGGTGTAACCGTAAATCAATTTGGCCAAAAATATGGGGAAATTTGAAAATGCGGTAAAAAAATCAAAATGCGGTAGAAAACGTCGAGATAGCGGTAGCGCGGTAGATGGGTACTAAAAGCGGTAGACTACCGCGAGTAGCGGTAGACTTGGGACCTCTGAAAACATGAAAAATGAAGATAATTAAAATCATTTTCAAGTTTCAATCAAGTTACCCTTCTTCAATTTTCACTTATAAAATGAAAAAAAAAACAGTTAAATTTAACCATTAAGACTATAAAAGCAGAAACCGAGACAAAATATGGCATCAATCAGAGGTGATTCGATAGGGTAGGCACAATTTTTAAGTAAAAGAAAAGCCATGTGGACGTGGAATACTTCGGTTCACTTCCATTTGTAAGAATAAACATTTATAGGATGATTTATGTAGGCTATAACTATATTGTTATATCTTTATAACATTTGAAGTGTAGGCTCTACGTTAATTGTTTTCTTTCATTCTTAGTGTGCAAAATTATACATTGGCTAAATGTTTTCTTTTGTTAATTCGCAAAATATTTGTATGGCCATTTTCTTGAACAGTGGTCATACGGAGTCTCAACTTTTAGAACTTGTTCATTAGAGTGTGATATAAATATTTTGATACTAAGCAAGACAATATCCGCTAGTTATTAAAAATGTAAGTGTGCTCCACACAAAAATGTTTGTACGAGCTATAGGTTAAATATCAAAATAAAGTGTTTTTTAACATTTTGTGTATTTCTGTTATGTATTGTTAGAGCAGATATAACTATATATTTTGTTAGTAATTTGAGACTAAAATTATTACTGGTTGCTGAGAATAATACTTTTCTTGACCAATGGTCAAAATTAAACAACAGTCATTTTTAGCAAATGTTGAGAGTGAATAGAAATAGAGTATTTTGACACCAACTACGACCATATCCACCCATCAATTTCTGAGATATGAAAATTGTGCTCTAAGCCAAAAATGTTTGTGCCAGTTATATGTCAAAGGTCAAAATTAGGGGTTTATTGACAGTTTTATAATTTTTATTACATTAGAACAATTGTAACCATATGCTATGTGAGTAATTTGAGACCGGAATTATCACTTTTTGACCAGTGGTTGCAGAGATATTCATATGGCCAATTTCTTGACCAGTGGTCAAAAAATGTGTTCACTTTTGGCAAAAGTTTTCAATCAGAGTGCAGGGCTCGCAGAATTGCTTGCTCGTTTGATCCCCGAAGCTATCCCAGACAGCAGTGATTTCAGTAAGATCTTGGATGATACTGTTAAGTACCTTGATGTGAGATTTACAAACTTCAACGAAGAACCATTGTCTTGTTTCAAAATATTTAACATTTCGAAATTGCCCCATGATAGGCAGGCTATGTCAACCTATGGTGACAGAGACATTGAACTGCTTGTAAAGCATTTTGAATCAGTGTTGACAGATGATGAATTTAAAGCAATCCCTGATAAATGGTCAGATTTAAAAATGTGGATGTCAGCCCACAGAGGAGTTGGACGATTTCTTGATTTATATGGGGATCTGCTAAGAGAGAATCCACCTCATCTGAGTAAAGCTCTTGTTGTGATGCAGGCCCTTCTCACTCTAAGTCCATCCACAGATGCTTGCGAAAGGGGTTCTCCACTATGAATCGGGTAAAAACATGCCACAGAACCTCCCTATTACCGGACACATTAAACAATCTAATGCAGATATCTGCAGATGGATGTATTGTTGAAGAGTCAGGGGATTGCAATATAAAGACTTCGTCTTAGGCTTAGATCTAAGCCTAAGCCAAGCCTAAGCCCCTCGCAAAAGTCTTAGTTAAGCCTCTCAGCAAAGTCGATTGCAATATCGCGGTCTAAGCTAAGCCCAATAGAAAACCTTAGTTACCACCGTTGAGGGCATTATTTGTGTTTACAAAAATAATAAAAGCTATCGTAAATAGATAAACGCCCTCAAGCTATAGACAAATAACACATGGGTAAAACTCGCGCGTAAAAAGTGCTATCAATCATTAAATGACTTTTCTAACAACCAATAACAACACGCCATTTACTACAAAAAAGGGATGATTTATGAATATTTATGAGACCCCGCAACTGTGTACATTGCACGTGTGTATTTTAAGGTGTGTGTAATTGTAAACGAAATATTAGAACAAAATCGAAACACATTTTTATACCACTGACGGCTGAATATTAATTACATATAGGCCTAATTAGTAAGGTTTTATATTGTTTATTGCTACTACTTTACTCTAGGCCTAGGCTCCTCTCTATCTAGGCCTAGCTAGTAGTATTATTAGTAGTACTGTACTGCATATAATACAGCCCGTGGCGTAGCTAGGCCCTAATTAATTAGTGTAGGCCTAACCTTTCATTCAAGATTAAATTGTATTGTGTAGCCGGCAAATGTACTAACTAGCCTGTAGAGAGACTATAATAATAGACTCGCCAATTAATAATATTTCACATTATATTATATATACTGTAGTACAGGCGCGGATTTAGCTCAACAGACACGTTTAATATTTGTCTAGACAAGTCAGAACATTCCATTTTCAAACTCATATGAAAATATACGGTTTATGGGGGGGTTGCCGATGTTTGGGTTTAATAATGATATGTCCCAATCTTCGGCAGGTAGCATTAACAGCAACAGCAACTAAAATCAAATTTGTTTGTAATATTTATATATTTTTATTATTTCTAACAATATGTGCTGTTAAAATAAAGTTACTATTGTTGTTTTGACTCATTTATTTCACAACTGGACCTGCTATCATCAGTGACTTCGCTGTTGGGTCATCCGCCGTTCAATTGTGTTCTACAGCCGAATCAAATCTATAAATATTCATTTCACTATCAACCATCCACTGCTGCTATTGGTGAGTTTATTTTTATAATAATGATGTGCCAATGATGATCGTGATTGGTTGGATTATACCTCCATGGTTACTGTAATAAAAGGAATTGGATTCTGTACTACATGAACTAGACCTATATATTGGTATCAGCTCTCAGCGGCCACCAATCAAATAAATAAAATAACCATATCATTAAAACAACCTCTAAACTAGACATGTAACTCGTCACTTTGACGAGTTTGGTTATCCGCCGCGCAAGTGGTGAAACATGGACGTTTAACAACGTACCTTTTAACATTAAGGGATAGGTTGAGGACAAAAGGAAGTGTTCACGTTGGCATTATGACCTGAACTGAAGAATATGTATGATATGTTGTTACCTTCGCGTTTTAAAATGAAACGCGAAGGTAGCAATTTCGGAAGGAAATTATCTCAGCAACAACATATTAACATCTAGAAGAAATTTGAATAGGTGAAATATTGATGCGCGCTCTTTTAAATGTAATGAATTATGACGCAAAAGATGAAAATACGACTTTTTTCATTTAACTGGCCATATGATGACGTCACAACATCCGATTGGCAAAATGTTCACATGATTTCGTATCTACAATCCAATAGCTTCCATAAAACGTTTTAATCGTGATTATCAAATTTTATTCTTACGAGCTATAACAGATTAAAATTTACTGTAAAGATGAAATTAATGCCACACGTAATTTAAATTTTTAGGCATGATGACGTCATAAAAATTAAAATATTTTTCACTCATGCGAAAGATAGTTGATTGAACTAGACAATATAAAAATCGGGGTGAAAATGGAAAACGAATAAGTGGAGATGCGCTCTATTAAATGTGATGAGCTATGACGAAAGATACAAAAATCCTAAATTTTATATTCGCGTGGCCACACGATGACGCCACAATGTCCGGTTAGCCATATTAATACATGATCCGATATCTACAACTCATCAACTTCCAGAAAATGTCATCCACAAAAAGTTGACCGTGCAGTTTAGAAATTACGACTGTTTAAAAAAAGGCATAATTTTGACGATTTTTTTAACTTTTTCATCAAAAACACGCGCAAATTGGCCAATTCGACGTGCTCGTATGACGTTACTTTAAGTCGAAATTGTTTAAAAGTTGGTAACATTACTTGAAAAGGCTGGAAAAACATAAATCACGCGAAAAAAATTTGTTTTTAATGCTACGTGCGCACCGCACACATAAAAATTTGCGCACGCGTGGAATTTTTTACATGCTTAAAACGACATGAAACGCGTAGAAAGTTGATTAGAAATTAATTTTGCGCATTTTGAAATATTAAATGCGCGTGCACGCGTAACTTTGTGTAAAACACGCAATTTTTTTTCTACAGAAAGTTAGCGCATGATATAAATTAAACTTTTGCAAAGTTTCAATTCGAAATGTTATTTGGTTTTCGACCATGTTAAATACGAGAAAATCGTTAAATCGCGCGTAAGTCACGTTGCGCAATTGTAAACGTCATGAAAAGCTTCGCTTGACGACGTTACGTAAATGTCAATATGTTACTGTAAGATAGTTAACAAAATGTTATGTTTGCAAGTTTTAGAGAAAAGCGTTACACAAAAATCATACAGAAAGAAAGAAGAGTGAAAAAAAAGATGATGATGATGATTACGTACAATCACAAGAGGTTATCCTGCAACTTCGTTGCGGATAACCAATAAAGACCACTTATCTGATTTCTCAATATTAGGATGGAAAGGCCAATAAGGCTACATGTCATAATACAATTATTGTAATTAAATTTATATAGGCCACTTACAGTTTGGATAGGCACTATATTTTGGACCCCAATGCCATCCATGATTAGAAGGGAAACCACTAAGTAGTACTGTAGGCTTACAGTACATGGGAAATAAACAATTATTAAACAATCAATAGCTTAATTTTTTTTTTTTGCTGTAGTCTTAGATATGGCACCTATGGCAAGGAAAGTTACAACCAAAAAAAGTCGTCCTTATACAAGGTATACAGACCCGACTGGAACGTGCTATGAGAACGAATAGAGAAAGGGGAAATTTCCGAAAATAAGGCATATCGTCCTTGTATGGCATCCCACGTTCAACCCTGTGGGATAAACATCACAGAAGAACCCCAATAATATGCAAGCCAGGTCCAAGTACTGTTTTAACAACAGAAGAAGAGGTGAGGTCAAATTAATATTATTGTTGTTAGTACATCGGCCTACTTACGGTACATGGGTAATATAATAAAACAAACAAAAAACCGAACCAAACACATTCTTAGTCGACTTTTTGTACTATACTCTGTTTTAGAAAATTGTGAATTAGGTGCTGGAAATGTTGAGGATCGGATACCCACTCGCACATTGGCAACTCCGGGATACGGTGAAAAGGATTCGAGATAAGGACGGACGTCCTAATCCTTTCACAGACAACTGACCGGGAAGGAAATGGCTTAATTTATTTTTTAAACGGCATGCAAATTTGACAAGACGCCCCGAACACCTTGGAAAAGAAAGGGCAATCGTCGACTTCGCAAAAATAGAGGCCTGGTTCACGAACTTTTGACGATATGCAGAAGAAGAAAATCTAGTTCAAACCATGAAAGATCGTTAATACGGATGAATTTGGGTTTCCTCTGGCTGTTAAGTCAGATAGAGTGATTGCTGAACTTGGCTGTAAAAACGTATACCGTTTAGGTAATTCGTCTCCTGCTCAAATTACTGTATTAGCATGCTATAATGCCATGATGGTGTTCCCAGATCAGAGGTTCACATAACCCCCTACAAGGAGCCCCCGAAGGCAGCTTCCTTGGAAGAAACCACAACGGGTGGATGGACACTGAAATCTTCTATGAATGGACTGCCAATCACTTTTTACCATTTCTCAAAACACAAAATATACAGTTTCCACTCATATTATTTGTCGACGGGTTAATGGCTCACACAAATCGAGAAACCTGTAAATTGTGTAGGGATAACAGAGTCATTCTGTACTGTTTCCCTAGCCATTGCTCCCATATTATACAGCCATTAGATCTGTCAGTATATGGTTCCCTAAAGGCAACTTGGAGGAAAGTCGTCCAAAATTTTCAATTCGATAAGCCAGGGGAAGCCGTGCAGAAACAAACTTTCTGTGGGGTATTTGCGACGGCATGGAAGGAATCTGCCACCAAAAGAAATGCCGCTGCAGGATTCCGAAAAGTGGGGCTGTATCCATTTTCCCTGGCAGCTATTGACTAAAAAACAAAGTGGCACCATCTAGAGTGTTCAGGGAAACCACGGAATCTGAAACAACTGCTTCATCCAATCTTTCATCCACCTACAACCTCTGAACGACTTGCAATCGTAGAATCATTGATGGGGACGGATAAATTAAATTTATATCAACGGCGATATGACAACGCATATGATTGCGATGATGTGGAGTATACAAAGTGGAAGAAGCTAAAGTCCGACTCCATATCCCACTATTTGAAGTCGATTTCATCTGAGCAGCAAGGACAGGCGCTAATTCTAGAAGAATGCCTAGAGCCAGCTATGCCGGGTACTGGATCTAAAAGCCACCAATCTGATTTGGTTTCAAATATATTTAAGGAACATTTAAGGTACCCTAAACAACCACACCAATTATCAGCAAACGAAATAAAGTCTAGGGAAATGCCAAAGGTGCTTTCTGGTAAGCAATTTATTGCGTATTCTGAAGCTAAGGCTGCGGAAAAGGCAGCAAATGAAGAGGCTAAACGCAAAAGCAAAGAGGAACAGGAAGCCAATAAACAAAAGAGGTGGCCAAAATTAACGAGGGCATCTGTTCTGCATGTAAAAAAAAATACGACGACACCGTCCAGTGGATAGGGTGTGAGTGTGGCCGCTGGTTCCATTGCAACGACAAGTGCTCTGGAATAGACGGGGCTGGTGATCTGACTCTAGACAAAATTGAATCTCTGGATTGGGAATGAAATGTTTTTTACTAATAAATTCAATAATATCACAGTTTTAAAGATGTATTGTCCCCAAAAAATATGAAAAATGAAGATTAATTAAATCAGACTTTGAATATACTATTTTGTAGTTTTAATAAAGTTAATCAATTCCATAGAAAAAAAAAACCGAAACAAATAATGTTTTCACTTATAAAATGACAAAATAAATGGTTAAATTCAACCAAAAATCCATTGGCTGACAGCTTTTGCTTTAAATTACATTTTTTTCAGGTATATACATTTTTTAAATCCAATTTTTGGTCAAAGTGGATAACATTTATGTTACATTAAAATAGAATATTCAACAAAAAACGTTTTAAGAATTATTTTTTAAGTTTGTATCTGTCTGTATGGTCTGGTATTAAATTGCCGTACATGTTTTAATTACTGTGTGTTAATTAGTATAGTAATTAGGTAAATCACATTGTAGTTACTACTTTATTGTTATACGGATCAGGTGCTGTTTTCGGCCACCTCGACTTGTATGGACTATACCATTATAAAAAGGTGGGAAAATAGGGGTGTCCCATTTATTAATTGAGTGTGCTAATGTGTTAAAATACTACTGCTGTTTAGTGCATTATGTTTCAGCAACAAAGGGAAAAACAACTACGCCCTGCACGCTGTAGAATTAATTGCAGTTTTCAAGTTAATAGAATTTATTATTGCTCTTTATTTCTATATGATTTTTTAGATATCCTTCCCTAATATGGATATTAGGTTGAAATTGAATAATTTTTTCGGATTTATAGATACAGAAAGTATATTATTAGGTAATCAGTAAAACAAATAAATATTATAATTATGTCAATGAATCTGTACCATTTTGTTCCCAGCAAATAAGCAAATACAGAACATTTGTTAAACGTAATCAAAACATTTCAAATTGCATGTTTTTAGGTTTGGGTTTTTCTATAACGTTTCAATTAAATTTCTGTGTAGAAATACATGTTCTAATTGAACAACGTTTGCATCAAAACGTTATAATAACGAATGCAAGATGGAGCTGATAATGTCGCCATGAAGAGGATGATTGGTGTCTTCCAATATTATACTGTATGTGTTGTAGATAGTTACCTTTTTTTAGCACTGAAAGTGTCATTCAGTATAAAGACAGAATAAATAAATAATTTGGTCTTTATCCTCCTTACATGCCCTTACTGATATTCCCAGCCCAACATACAATATCCCCAAATAGAACATCATTGATTAGTAGGCTTAACACATAAACATTATATAGTATATATATCCTGCTTTACCTCAAAAAAATCGAGTTTCCTTCTTCTTAACTTCTTCTTCGTCAACGTCCACCCATTTAAGCTTTAGCCAAACACTACTAGTACTCCCAGATACATATTATTGTTTACAATTCTACTTCCTTTCCTTTAATTAATGTATACTGTCAGATTAATGTTTTCGAAAATCAATCAGTATTTCTTCAAGAAAATTGTTGCCACAATAATCGTTAAATCGAATAATCTCATAATAAAGGTACAGAGAATAATCGTTGTTATAAGTTTAACTAGTATAGCCGAGTCAAACAAAAATCCCATGAAGATCCAGAAGACAGATTCAGAAGAGACGTATTTTATTTTATATACGATAAGATTATTAATGAACTTAAAAACAGATTTGCTGATTTCCATAACCGGGTTAGACCTTAGCTGCTTAATGCCTGCTAATTTGGGAAAGATTGACATGTTCAGTGATTTAGCTAGGTCATACTCGGAAGATATTGATATTGGACTAGCTGAAAAAGAATATGAACAGTTTTGCTTGCTGTATAAAGAACTTAAACCTGAGAAAGGAACTATTGAAACATTGCAAGATATGGTGCATTGGGTTTTCAAAAATAGTTTACACACTGCATATCCAAACATGGGAATCCTTTTTCGCATATTTGCAACAATATCGGTGGCTTCTGCCACAGCAGAAAGATCATTCAGTATTAAAGTTGAAACTCGTTAAAAACTACTTGCGGTCCACCATGGGAGAAGAACGGCTATCATCATTAACCCTAATATCAGTTGAAAGAGACCGTTCCGAAAATGCAAACTTTTACAGCGTTATCAACACATTTAGTCGCATGACAGTTACAGGAAGACGAAATGTTCAACTTTGAATGCTTATAAAATTCAAATCATCACAGGCAAAGTGGACAATTACTAGTAATGTAACACTTAATGTTTATAGACTACTGTATAGTTTATTATTTAGTTCAAACACACGAGTATGGCTAATCTTAATATACATTGCGTTAATATGTCATATTTGTTTGTGTTTTTTTTATATACGTTGAAGAGACAGGTTTACCAAGCGCGGTTCCGGTCCATAGAACACGCGCGGGCATCTGATACGCAATTGTGACGCTGTGCTGTGCGTGTGAGGCCACCTTAAAAAAATACACTCCTACTAATCATATGTAACGCGCTAGCGATCAGCAAAACGAACGTACTTTCGTGGCTGGCTGTCGCTCCAATACTCAATCTTTCAGTCTTCTAACCGGAAAAATTACTACCTTTGCCAGGCGCGGATCCAATGTTAGATTGGGTTTTCACGTGTTCAAATGTTAAGTCGCCCGTATTTTTAACGGTGGAAAATGTACGATCATTTTGCCGCCGATTGCTGTGCAATAAATGGGAGTGTTATTTCCAGGCCAACTACTACTAGTTGGAGGCACCATTTATCATGAATTTTATGTGCGAGAGTACCATTTACGACGATCTAGGGGTGTCATTTACCAAAATTCGCTTCGCCACAGCCCCCACCATGGGGGACTGTGGCTCAAGTACTTGGTGTCTGGAAGGATCAGCCCCTGTTTGCCCCCCTGACGAGACCCCCTTGTTACGCGGCTGAGCAAACATACATAATAATTACGTCAATGAATCAGTTACCATTTTGTTTCTACGGTATCTATATTCGTTTCATTTATTTACATTTAACATTAAATGTATCCGGTAATTAGTAAAAAACAAATAAACATATAATTATGTCAATAAATCTTCAATTATTAATTATTAAACCACTAATAAAACCAATTTTTGTATTGTCTTTTCGATAGTATGAATTTTAACGTATTTCTGCTTAACCTGTCGAAGACTGGTACATCTACCCGATCCTATATATAGGCTAGGCCTAGCCTACTAGCTAGGGAGTATGGTCGAAGCGGCCGCCAACCAAAGTGGCCGCCAGTTTAATATCGTCATTTGTATGGAACGCCATGTGCGCTTTAATCTTTGATTGTCGTTGTCAACGCCATGGCCTATGGCGAGTTGAGTTACAGCTGTGTGTATGGTCAAACCAATAAATATAATTATAAGCCAAATCATGTACTATCAAATCTTTATATTTCTATAATAATTAAGTTTGCCTGCGGATAAATCAATGTATATTTTATTTGTATTTTAATATTAATAACTAACTAAAAATATATTTACATTATATATTATCGAATCATTAATAATTTACGTTTGCATCATAATCTACATACTATTGAACCTCTATGTCTCATTTATTACGTACTATTTATTTATTTGTTTATTTTATCTTCTTGACCCGACGTTTCTTGAGCACTCTCCTATCGAATCTTTATACAGTATTGCATTAATAATTTACGTACGGTATTGGCGAATATTTATATCTCATTTACATACTATCGAATCTTCATACAGTATTGCAATAATAATTTACGTACGGTATTGCCGAATCTTTATATCTCATTTACATACTATCGAATCTTTTTACAGTATTGCAATATAATAATTTACGTACGGTATTGCCGAATCTTTATATCTCATTTACATACTATCGAATCTTTTTACAGTATTGCAATATAATAATTTACGTACGGTATTGGCGAATATTTATATCTCATTTACATACTATCGAATCCTTATACAGTATTGCATTAATAATTTACGTACGGTATTGCTGAATCCTTGTATCTCATAGAATCTTTTTACAGTATTGCAATAATAATTTACGTACTATTAAGGTATTGCCGAATCTTTATATCTCATTTACATACTATCGAGTCTTTATACAGTATTGCATTAATAATTTACGTACGGTATTGCCGAATATTTATATCTCATTTACATACTATCGAATCTTTATACAGTACTGCATTAATAATTTACGTACGGTATTGCCGAATCTTTATATCTCATTTACATCAAATCTTTATACAGTACTGTATTGCAATAATAATTTACGTACGGTATTGCCGAATATTTATATCTCATTTACATCAAATCTTTATACAGTATTGCATTAATAATTCATGTACGGTATTGCCGAATCTTTATATCTCATTTACATCGCATCTTTATACAGTATTGCAATAATAATTTACGTACGGTATTGCCGAATATTTATATCTCATTTACATCGAATCTTTACAGTATTGCATTAATAATTTACGTACGGTATTGCCGAATCTTTATATCTCATTTACATCGAATCTTTATACAGTATTGCAATAATAAGTACGTACGGTATTGCCGAATATTTATATCTCATTAATTTACATCGAATCTTTACAGTATTGCATTAATAATTTACGTACGGTATTGCCGAATCTTTATATCTCATTTACATCGAATCTTTATACAGTATTGCAATAATAAGTTACGTACGGTATATTGCCGAATATTTATATCTCATTAATTTACATCGAATCTTTACAGTATTGCATTAATAATTTACGTACGGTATTGCCGAATCTTTATATCTCATTTACATCGAATCTTTATACAGTATTGCAATAATAAGTTACGTACGGTATTGCCGAATTTTTATATCTCGTTTACACTGTATTATTATTATTCCATTGTAATGTTTGTGTTTTCAATGAAGCAACGTGAAGACGAAAACGCGACCTTCTACAGCACTATTCCTGGCCGGCCGCCAGTCGAGTTATTAGCAGAAATTCACGTAATTAATTACCGTACCGTACAGGCACTTGCGTCTTATTTTAGTATTTAAAACTAATTTTAAATTGATCAATATTTATATATCTGAAGGTATAAAACAATTTAGGATATTAAATAAATAAATTGATGTCATCATGTTATTGTAATTAAATTATGTTTGCGAACACGTACTACTTACAGTAGTTACTTTACTAATATATTAATATACAATAACAAATATATATATTTTGATTTGATATATTTTATTGAAAAAATATATATATTATTCTTAATAATTGGCATATTATATATTATACAATAAAAACACCACAATGTTTTTTATTGACTTTATTAAACATATATATCATTTAGAACAGTTAAAGTAAGTAATCATCGATTCGCCATTTCGTTTAAAAGAAGGTATCACATTCAATCTGTCAAAAAAGAGAATATATTACATAATATTAATAATGTAAGTTGTTATTTACGTCCGAGGAAAAGAAAACCTGACGATCGAAACAATGACAATCAAAAATGACAAAACAACGACAATCAAAGCGCACACGGCGTTCCATACAAATTACCGTTATTGAACTAGCGGCCGCTTTGGTTGGCGGCCGCTTCGTTCGACCGTAATCCCTAGCTAGGCTAGGCCTAAACATTAAAAAGAAAGCGGCAAATCGAACCAAATTAAAACCTGCTTACTTACTTTGTGTCTGGTCTTAGCAGGCATACTACCACTACTAGGAATATGCCTAGTAGTGGGCCTACTGTTTATTCCAATCATCTTCTAGCTGGGCTTAACTTGAAATTCAATAGACACATTTCACGAAACCGAATTCATCTTCGATCGACGACGACGACAAACAATGCTGTGCAGGGAAGCGTAACCAACTGAAATAACATAGCGTTTTCAGGGAGTTCGATTTCTACGAAGCCCCAAATTGGCGAGTAAATCATGTTTTACTTTAAATTAAATTTATACGCTCTTCCAAAAGGTCAATTGTTAGTTATACATACAGACTATATTAAAACAATGATTTTGAACACGTAGGGCATTTCTTTGAATTCTTTCCTATCGTCGTTTTGTGGTAATTTACAGGGACGTACATAATCAATTGCGTCTGCCTAGACTACAACTTCCGGTAGTGACGTAATCAGCACATTTTTGGCAATAACACTTATCACAAGAAGAATGAGTATTGCGCGATTTTTGCATGAGCAATTTGTAACAGAGAGAGCTCCAGTGAGTGATGCCCGCCCTCATAAGGGCGGATGTATACATACTAAATAAGACTTGATTATACATGTCACATTAAATAGAATTATGATAATAGTTTTTGCAATTGTAAACTATTTTATAATACATATTTATTAACAAACTAGTGTACATTCACTTTTACAGACAATTATTTACTAACATGCTAAGTTAGTTCACAAAAAAGGCCTAACACAGCAACACCAAAATCAACGAATCGTTACTCAGCACGGCCTATTCTTTACCATTGCCGTGTACTACTCTACGCCCGGTAAATTAAGTATTGTTTTTATGATATAAATTAGTATAAAATACATGTTATTAATAGGACAAAATGTTAAATGTTATTAACATTTATTTGTTTTACCAGAAACAAGTTAAATATAGGAATATTATTAAACTATCCTTCGTGAAATCGCGTAAACAGCAACACGCCCGGTCACGCTGTCGTAGCGCCCGGTTGATAAAGCAAACTTTTTACAATGCAGTTTTTACTAAATAAATTGCATAAAACGAACATTTAAATATCCAAATAGTATTTAACATGATGTTGGCATGTAGTTGATAACATTTTTTATCATGAAAATACTACCGGTGGTCCAGCCTTTGATTAGTGAAACCGTCACAAAAAGTTGTATACATCCCAGATACATCCACACTTATGGCGGCGCCCTACCACATGGACAATATTACTGTTACATGGAAAATCGCGGATTACTCATTCTTGTGATATATATTCTTTGGTACTAGTATAGTAATCTTCTGATATCAATTCGAATGGGACTTTTCCGTGGAGTATTGTTAGGCCACGCCCACTATGCGCAGTGGAATTTTGTACTCAACGGAAACGTGTAACTCGAATACATCAAAAGGAAAAGGTGCTTAACGATTCAAAAACACGTGTATAGCTAGTAGTATAGCTCCATGATGGCGAACACAACACTTAAATCGTTTTTGGCAATTTATTTGTTGAACGAAGAAGTGATGGCGATGATGAGGACGATCAGCGTATTGCCGTCTGTGCTGTTTAAAGCTTGGTTCCCACTAGAACGTAACGCAAGGACGTAAACGCAACGCAAGCGTTTTAACCAATGACAAGCGAAGTTACCATCGCTTGTGAATACGTCTGGTATTCAAAACGTTTTTAAATTGGTAAACATGTTCTATGGGTTGCTCTCAAAATGTATGGTCTTTCATAAGTGTGAATTTTTAGAAATGCAAATTATTGAAATCATCGATTTGTCTTATATCTTATATTTTTTTTGTTTTATAAATGTAAGAACCTATATTGAACATTATCTACAAAATGTCAAACGTTTCTTAATACGATACGGTTTTTTCGCGATTAATTTATAATGTCGCTTCAAACTAGCGTTAGGGTAAAGCAACCTAACAAGTATCTATTCTTTATCACTACAGTATGTTTAACTGTGTACCCAAATTGGTTCTAATAAAAAACAATGATAAACTATGTAAATTGTATGTTTCATATTACATTTTTGCAAAAAAAAATATTAGGAATGTCAAATTTCTTTTTCATGACCATCATGATCATATTATATCTACAAATTTCAGAAACTTTTGAATACGAGTATTTTACGCAATGTTTCTTCGTGAAAAATCCTCATTTTAATATTTTTGTAATTTAATTCACATGCACAAAGTTTTGTATTCAAACATTTGTTATTCTTGGTAGAAATGAGAAAATAAATAAATATCGTCACTCGCCACACATATTTTGTTTTGTATTTCGAAAGTATTTATTCTAAAGAACAATTGATGCAAACATCAACTGCGTATCTTGTTTCATTAATTATATTAATATTATAATTTGGCGATTATTCGTCACATGAAGCGTCGAATCGATTCGTCTCGTCATGATGGGAGGGAAACGTGCATTGCGCACACTGTTTACGCGCCTCAACAATAAACGGCGAATATGCGATTCGTCACTAATTATGGAACGCCGTTTACGCTAGTTTTTGGCAATGATGAAATTGCATCGATGATGAAAATTGCGTCGATGAAAATTGCATCGATGTAATGGAACTTGCGTCTATGCAATGAAAATTGCGTCGATGCAATGAAAATTGCTTCGATGCAATGAAAATTACGTCGATGAAAATTGCATCGATGAAAATTGCGTCGTTAAAAACTGCATCGATGAAAATTGCGTCGATGAAAACTGCATCGATGAAAATTGCATCGATGTGATGAATTGAATTGATTATGAAAATTCCATTAATGGTTTTAATTCAATCAATGATGAAAATTAATTAATTGTTCTGCTCTTTTTGTACAAATCTATACTACCGTATGTTATGGATGTTGTAGTACTGTTAAAATCATAAAATCTCTGGAAGTGTGTTTTACGAGTATGTCCGCAAATTTATGCGTTTACGGTTTTAAAATGTGAGTTTTAAATAGCGAACATGATCTTGTTAGGTGCACTACGCACGCAGTATCCCAAAATATCTTCACTAATTGGGAGAAAATCATATTGTATCATATCATATCATATCCATGCTTTATTAGTGTGCTATAGAAAATAAATTACTATTTAACTGTCTTTTATCATAATTAATTTTATCCTATTTGTTATCATTGTGTGTAACTGTATCCATGCTGTAACCAAATTGGTTATAGTAAAACACAGTGCTAGATTGCTATATAAATGTCATATATCATACTATTAAATGATTCCTATTCTATATCATTGTGTTTTACTATAACCAAATTGGTTATATAGTAAAACACAGTGATAAATTGCTATGTAAATGTCATTTATCATATTATTAAATGTTTCCTATTCTTTATCATTTGTTCAACCGTAACCAAATTGGTTATAGTAAAACACAGTGCTAAATTGCTATGTAAATGTCATATCATACTTTATTATTAAATTCCTATTCTTTATCATTGTGTTTAACCGTAACCAAATTGGTTATAGTAAAACACAGTGCTAAATTGCTATGTAAATGTCATATCATACTTTATTATTAAATTCCTATTCTTTATCATTGTGTTTAACCGTAACCAAATTGGTTATAGTAAAACACAGTGCAAAATTGCTATGTATATGTAATTTATCATATTATATTAAATGTTTCCTATTCTTTATCATTGTGTTTTACTCTAACCAAATTGTATTTGTTATAATTTATATAGTAAAACACTGTGCTAAATTGCTATGTAAATGTCAATTATCAAATTATTAAATGTTTCCTATTATTTATCTGGTTATATAGTAAAACACTGTGCTAAATTGCTATTGTATTATGGATGAGTTCCGAGAAGAAGTATTCAAAGCTACAACCAATCAGAACAGTGTTAATCAATATAATCCATGGCTAAAAACGTCCAAATCGCAATAACCTAAAGGCTAATAGCAATTATTGGCCCGAGTAGCCTTTTAAACTGAGACGTTGCGAGGTTTAAAAAGTAAAACATGATTTACTCGCCAGTTTGGTACAGTTTATATACCTGCCATTGGGGACGGATATGTGCAAAAAAAGCCTCCGCAACTTAAACTAGGCTAGTAATCTAACATTTTGAACGAAACAAATTGCAAACAGAGTGACACTTCTGTCACTCATCCCGATGATATGCAAATTAGCTGAAAATTAGGGTGAATTTGATTTCTTCACTGATTATTATATTAGATTTATTCAGAATGTATATATATTTGCTTTAATGAAACATTTCACGAAAAAATTACCGAAAGTATAACATTTTTTACCCTCGACCCCATTTCTCAATTTGCATACATAATGTGACTAAACTTTCTGCAGAGACTTTGTTTTGCCAATGGCCTCAAATGACCTGGAAATTGCACTTATATAGGCCCATATTGATAAATGAAACGAAATTATAAGTCTACAGGACCAGCCCGCTATGGATGGTTGGGTGAAGCTAAGAACATTTTGAAAAATAGAGCTGCTGGTCCCTGCAAAACATTGAAATACGAAACGAAATTATAGGTCTACAGGACCAGCCCACCATGGTTGGGGTGGAGCTAAGAACATTTTGAAAAATAGAGTTGCAGGTCCCGAAAATTAACGTATTATACTTCGAAGCATAAAACAAAATATATACCGGTACGTCTCCAGAACCAGCCCTAACATGGATATGGAAAAAAAATTGAAAAAAAAGAGAGCTCTATGTTCCCAGACAATGCACTAACTGTATATTGTACATCGAAATATGAAACGAAATGTATAAGTATCCTTGACCAGCTCTATACTATTGGGGACGATTGAGCTAAGACAATTTTGAAAACTAGAGCTGCAGGTCTTCAAAAACTACACTTATGACTTAAACAAATTCAGGCCTAAAGGCCTAAAAAAGTGCCCTTTTTTACCTTTTATTTGGAGGGGAATGCGTCCGCAAGCGTAGACCATTTTCCTTCGGAGAAAATCAGTTTATTTCCCAGATGTGAATCTGGAATTTCGATGTATGATGAGCAGTTCATGACATACAGGACATTGGAAATGTAATAACTTAGCTATAATAAGATGTTGGAAAAATGTTTGTTTAGTGCGAGTGTTAGTCGAGCCTACAGTGAAACGTCTATTTTAGGTACCCCATGGTACAGGGTTAATCGTAAATAAAAAAACAATAGATCGCGAACATAATTCGTAACCTTTTGCTGTATAGCGTACGTCGATACACAGTTCACAACGTAACGCTTCGGTAAAGTTCGCCTGGATACTAACAGTACACATTCTGGTCCCTGGATGGAACATGATATCACGCGTAAAACCGCAATGGGCCGGGCCCAATGTTAAACCAGGGAGTTGTAATATTTTACAACTCCCTGGTTAAACGATTCGTACAAAGGGACACCGCTAGTGCGTACCTATTGTTTACTAGAAATTAATAAAAGATCAATTTTTATTGAAGGACCAACATACTGGAATAAACTCCAGTCTACCCTAGAACAAAATCACATGACCTCACTCCCTATGCTAAAGTACAATATTAAAAAGATGATATTTGAAACATATTGCTAGCTACTATTGCTACTGCAAAATTGGGGTTGTAAACATTTGGCTTAATATCACTTTGTTGTGTTTGTGTTTTTTTTTCTTTTTCTGTCTCAAAATGTCATTTTTTGTTAATGTAATGCGTCCGTATAATATGTTTTATGTTTATGCTTAGGACTACAAAGACAAGCCACTTTGGCTTCTGTGTATCTTAACCCATAAACTTTGTAAAATATTGAATATTGAATAAATGTTGTTGTATAGTTATTAGATCGCCGGCAATAATGCATTCAAAAAAGTGTAATAGCTCTCCGTCCGACGTACTAGAAAAATGGAACGTCGCGGTTTTCTAGGCGCTGAAGCTACGAAGTGAACGCGAATGATTTTTACTGTATATTATATTCCCCGACGAAATTCCCCCCCGCTGGCGCCACCACTGCCTCTGACCACAACATGATCCAGCTATTGAAGTCCACGAAACCACAAGACAGACGCATTAAATTATGGCATCCTGAGAGAATTGAACACCTTCAAGATTGCCTTGACAAAACGAATTGGGATTTATTTATTGATTCTGCTGCGGATATTAATGAACTAACAGAATCCGTCTTTTTCCTAATGATAAACCGTGGGTAGATAAGAGCGTTAAGGTTGCTCTCCTCAGAAACAAAAGGTTAGCATTCAAAAGTAATGATAAAAATAAATTAATACAAGCAAAACATCAGTTAAAAAACAGTATTAAAAAGAGTAAAAATAAATTTTAAAAAAAGGTTGAAAAACACTTTCAGGATAAAAACACGCGCAAAGCATGGAATAATATAAGATTGATGACAGGTTCTAAAAAGAAGGCTCCTTTTGAGATGCTCTACGGGTTTGATGAAGCAAGCCTGGCGGAATCCTTAAATAAATTCTATACCATGTTTGATGAGTCAAACTTCGAGAGTAGATCAACTGAGATTTGTAAAAATTGAGTTTCTGAGACTAACCCATTGATAACCTATGAGCTAAGAAATCTTTTTCGCAGGACTAAATCGAAAAAAGCCGCAGGCACTGACAGACTTGGTGGAAACTGATTGGAAGTTGTGCTTCGGAATTGGCATATTTTTCAGCACATTTTTCAAATTGTTCCATCTATTTGGAAACACTCACTTATTGTTCCTGTTCCAAAGCTGTCACCTGTTAAGGCGACAGCAACGATTTTCGTCCCATTGCATTAACTTCGCTAGTTATGAAATGTCTTGAGAGGTTTGTAGCTAGTCTGATTAAACTAGTTGTTGAAAATAAGCTTGACCCAATGCAGTTTGCATACAAAGCGCATCGTGGTGTAGAGGATACTACAGCAACACTCCTACATTTCATACATAAAAATATAGATCTAAAAGGTACTTATTCAAGAGTTTCATTTATTGATTCGATTTGTTTACACCTAAAATTACACTTATTGCGTAACTTTTGAAAGCGGGACCGGCTGAATTTGTGTTAATCTAATTATTAACTATAAACTGTGTGAATATCTTCCTCCCCCCCGTTAGGAGATCACAAAATTCGTTTTCTAGGCCTCTTTTTGGCTCATGCCCCATAGCCTACATGTTCCTCGCGTGGTTGCTGAACATTTCGATTCGCACGAGTGCTCATGAAAGCGTCATAGCTCATTTCCCGAGCTCTGATTGGTTGCCAATATTTCGCTTCGCAAAAAGTAGAAACAATTCGAACTAGTAAATTTCGCTGAAGCGAAAAATCAAAGGAACAAGAATTCGTCGCAGAAGGGAGTATGACAGACAGAAACTTGAATACGCATGCGCATAGCATGACGCTTTCGATTCGCGCGAACAAATAATTTTCTCAATTACAGTTTTCAACAACACCGTTACTAAATAATTTGGTTATGTTTAAGTAATTTATTGTGTATAACGTTTTTGTGTAATTTTGTATAGTGTATATAATATTCTTATATATTTATTCGTTCTTTAAATAGTCTACAAAAAACGAATTTCCAACATGTTTTATTGGACCGAATAAATGCTGTGAGAGCAGCGCATTATTAATATTATTAAATCAGCAAACCACATTAATTCCCTAATCCTAATTGGTCAGATAAGTATGGTGGCTCATTTCCACCAAAGAAAACAATTATTTTATACTAATACGGCGTTTTAATGCTGTAATGAGGGCGTTATCCCGTAAGAAAAAAATCTATAGAATTTCTATAAACAAATTCTATATATTTTACTATTAGATTTCGTATAGAAACAACTTTAGAAATAGCTTAAGAAATAGCTTTAGAAATTCTTTAGAATATCTTTAGAAATTCTTTAGAGTTTTTGTTGAGTTTTGTATAGAATTTCTAAAGGTTTATCTATACAGTAGTTATCTTCTATATAATATTCTATATGATTCCGATAGACTTTTCAATAGAGTTGTTATAGATTGTAATGTGTATAGATATTGTATAGAAATATCTTTAGAAATTCTTTAGAATATCTTTATACTGTACTTTCTTATAGAGTTTCTAAAGATTTCTCTGTACAGTACAGTTATCTACTACTGTATATATATTCTATAGAATTCCGATAGACTTTTCAATAGAGTTGTTATAGATTGTTCATAGAAATTGTATAGAGATTGTTTAGAATGTCTTATCGCTGTTGGTTTTGATTGAATAAAATAAAAAATAAAATAAAATAAATATATCTTATATAATATCTAAACAGTTTCTAAACATTTCTCTATATACAGTTCGGAACAATTCTATAATAATTCCGATGAACTTTTCGATAGATTTCGTATAGAACCTTTATAGATATTTCATAAAAATATCGATAGAGTTTTTATAGATTTAACTTCTGACCAATTAGGGCCACGGTATGCCGAAGTACCCAATCTACACCAAACCTGATGATGCTGGGCAGGGAGGTATCGACACCACCCGACCTCATGTTCGGCTCTTCAGGGGGCACAACAATTACTGATCCATACTCATACACCACTGGCCTAGTAGAAAATATGAAGTTAGTGCACGATATTGCAAGAACACACCTAAAATCAATGCAAAAGCGCAATAAGTATCAATACAACCTCAAGCTACTAGAGCGTACATACGCAGTCGGGGACAAAGTCTATGTGTTCGACCAGACCAAAATAAAGGGGAAAAACAAGAAATTGAATGCGCCATGGAAGGGTCCGGGGGTAGTCACTGAGGTGCTGGCCCCGTATGCCTTCCGTGTACGTCTCCGTATTAAAGTATTTGTAATCCACCACGATAAGCTGAAGCTCTGCCGGGATCGGGATTTGCCAAATTGGATCACCAACCTTGATCTGGCGAATTCCGACTCCGACGGGGATGACGAAGATGACGGCCTTTACTGTACTTGTAGGAAGCCATGGGAGGGGCGTTTTATGATCGAATGCGATCTGTGCGGTGAATGGTACCATGGAGCATGCGTCAACATTACTCCAGCAGAAACTATCGATATCGATCGATTTAAATGTACCAAGTGTGCCGAGTAGATCCGCATTCAAACGTCTCACCCCGGGCTGACTAACACTGTAATTCATATTCACCATGATTGGAAAGGTGCTTTTCATTATATTTTTCAGATTTTTATTATGGAGAAGAGTTATTCAGAAGCCGTGACGCCAATGGACTGGGCAGAGCTAGTGGAGAGGGAGTTTCCTTCTCTGCCTGCCCCTGCCCGGGCCTCCGAGAGGGCGACCACTCCGCTACCCTCCGGGGGAGAAGACTCTCCACATCGGGACGGGTCCGGCCCCTTGCCTGCTGGGCAAGGAGAGGGCCCGCCGCCGACAAACACATCTGCCGTGGCCGCACTCCTTTTAGCCCCCGGGGCAGAGGACAACAACCGAGAAGAGCCACCAGCACAAAGAAGAACGCCAGCGACGTCTCCTCTACTTCTAGAAAGAGGGAGGCGCCAGCCAGCGGAAAGTGTTTCCACCTCACCAGAGAGGCCAGCATCGCCGCTCCTGCTGCGGCCAAATACTGATCCATTGTGAGGCTTCAGAATGGCACCGAGTTCGAAACCAACATCGATATTGCGGGGTTGCCGCCTCGCCAGCCACTCGACTGCACCGCTTGCCTCCTGGCTCAAGATCTGACCAGGGGCGTCGTGGCAGGTCGGGTGATCCAAACGATCGGACCGGATAGAATAACTTGCCGGTTGGAGGGCCCAGACCTCGGCACCCTGTCTGTCGGGGGCCTGGTCGGGAAGAGGATGGCCCAGGCAGAGGATCCGATCTTTGGGGCAACGGACGTAAGGTATAAGAAGCCCACCGATCATCTGAAGGAAGCGGCACCTCGACAATCGATGCAACCAAGCAAGCGCGCCTTCCGGTCAGATAACAGTTGGGGAAGTCATCGCCGAGACGAGTCCAGTCAAGGACGCCCACGGGGTGGTCTTGGCTCTGGGGCTCAAGTGGGACGCCAAGTGGCGCCCACGGGAGCAACAGAAGCTAGCCACACGACCGCCGAAAGGAGTCAGACCAGAGGTCGGGGACATAGTCCATCACCACCGAAGCTGCAACGACTGCTGCGGACGAGCTACCCCTGCCCTATCAAAGCATGTACCGTGAAACAGGGCACATCCAAAGATCACCTGTTAGAGGAGTGGTCTCCCTGTTACCCAGGCAGGCCTCGACTTTGGAGGGAGCAGTGACGCTGTGCCGACCGCTCGGGCTGTGGGATGCGAGGAGCCAGCAACGTGGGTAGACATCACCAAGCTGCAGTGTCCACTGGCGCTGCTATACCCACATTGTTTATTGGTGCTCCTGGCCGAGGCTTGGGAGGCGAACCCCGGGGGGATGGTCGATCTCTTGGATCGATTCACTCCTCACCGTGGGGCGTCTCACAGAGCCAACCCGCCTCCAAATATCAACAGGAGAAGGGAGGCATCCAGATCGAGGCCAAACCACCACCAGTGTCGGCAGAGGCCGGTCGGAGTGAAGCCCTTGGGACGCACCTCGAACCGACGCCCGAAGACAGACGTCTCCTCCAAGAAGCCTACAAGGCAAACCAACGGCTGGCTGATTGTCTCCGACGCTCAGCCCACAAAAGGACAAGGGAAGCGGCGGTCCGAATGCTGCAAGTATTCCTGGACGGGCTGACCTTGGAACAAGAATGGGGCAGCTCAGGACTGACGACAAGCAGAACAATCACGCCACTGGAACCGTTGGTTTGGGTTTATTAAAAAAAAAAAAAAAAATAAAATAAAAAATGTGAATAAAAAAAAAAAGAAAAAAAAAGAGAGTAAAAGAACTCAATTCTTTAACAGGACTCAATTCTTCAAAACGATTATTACACCACACCGTTCTAATCACTTAAATACAGTACACCCCTTCTTGGTGTACTTGCGTATAACATTTTTGTAACCCCAGGACAATTGTCTGTCCTTAGTTCACCGCACGCCCAAAAAATTGGCGGAGAGCAAATCCTCTTCCCACCCCAAAATTTGAGGTCCAACATGTCCTCAACTTATTTAGCTGGGACCGTAAGTCCCTTGTTTCAATTACGATTGTCAGTGCGGTCTCTTTTTGACGATTTCCCTTATAATTGGAATATTTTGTATACACACAAACAGTCAGCCCTATATACTGGAATTCCAGAACAAAATTTTACTGTTGTGTGCTAAATTTTTGCCAATCCCAATAGGCTTGTGCCTTCTTTTCTCGAATCTGTAATTCTGTACCCCAGATTTTTTCTCTTCCGGGGGGCTGTCAGGTGCCAGCGTTCCCTGGAACACGGTGCCGGGCAGCAACCCGATGGATACCCTATGCCACATGGCTTGAAGGGATTTGATTTTCTTGTTTTTCAATTGTTCGTATGTATTGCCCATTGTTCGATTGTTATGGCAACATTTTTTATTCGGGACTCTTTAGTCCCCTGTTGGCTTTCATATGTTCAAATTGTTGGGGTAATTCCCCCACCTTGACGTTCTGGTGTTCCGTTTTTTCAAATCCTGTTCTTGTTGGGGCTGTGCCCCCCGTTGTGTTCCATGTTATAAAAAAAAAAAAAAGAAAAAAAAAAGGAAAGAAAGAAGAGGAAGGAGTGGAGGACCCACCATGGAGAAATGAACTTAAAATCAAAATGCACCTTCAAAGGAACTATCAAATGAACTTTAAAAGGAACTGGAAATCAAAGGAACTTCAAATGAACTTGAAATCAAATGAACTTTAAAAGGAACTGGAAATCAAAAGAACTTTCAAATGAACTTGAAATCAAACATCAAATTGGACAGCAATGTCAGACACTGACGGTGAACTAAAATGCACCTGCCTCCCTTTACTTGGGAAGACCAGTCCGAGAATAGTCAGGGGGGCAGGAAACCAAGAAAATAAAACGAAGAGGATTGTAGTGCCTGGCGATTGGCTAGTGGTTACGTCATCTATACGTCACAGCCAATCGCCGGGCCTACGCGCACTCAACCCCCGAATCCGGCCCTGGGACTGGCCAGTGGCGAGATACGTCACGACCAGCCCAGGCGTTGAATGTGCGAGAGGCAAAATTCGCTCTCTTGAAGCGAAGACACAACGGAAGGAAGACACAAAATTATACCCATCAAGTTACTAACCTAACGATTAGGTGAGTACAAACGATGAGTGTGTAGTTATACCGAAGAGACTTAATTGTCCTCCTAGGCTAATGAACAATACAATATAAACAGTCTCTTTACTAGGCCTACTACTACTAGCCCATCATGATGGAGGCAACCTCCATCCACATGGCCCACAGCTAACTAGGCCTAACTTTTAATTGACTAATCAACAGAAAACAACGAGTTAGTGAAGGTGAGAATTATATAATAGGCCTAGGCCTATATATGTTATACATAAATCCAAATTTATTATATAAATTCAATTTACTGAAAAAATGAAAATTGAAACCACTGCAAGGTATATATCTTCAAATGAATTATGGGACTAACAACAGGATGCTGAGCTCTGAAGACCAAAGGTTTTATCTGTTGCTGTGACACATCGCAGAGAATATGTACATAGTACAGTACTGTTGTAATTTGTCGCAGCCCGACATAAGATCGAACAACTGTTACTAGTTCCTGTCAAGGCAAGCTCACTTTCCTGTTCGTAGATTGCCTTGGTGGGATGATGGCCAAATTGTGAATTTTCATTATCATTAGTATTATTATTGTTAATATTATTGTTATTATAATACAGGATGCTTATATTGAAAACAGAGAAGAAAGTAGCAATGAAACGATAAGTAAATTATCCAAAACAAAATATTTAAATTGCTAATTAATTGTAGATAATTTTCTGAACTGAACAATCACCAAAAAAAAATTACCACATTTATTAATAGTAAAGGGTATGTAGTTCTCAAACTTATAGTACTACTTAAATTATTTTATCATTTATGTAGGATACAGCAGATACTAACAACACTGAAAGTATCAGTGAATTGGTAAGTAAATTAGTCCAAACAAATTATATAAACCAGTCAATAATATTGTTTATGTTATATAGCCAATATTATATAAGCCATCATCCACAATTGAACTAAATCACTACCTTATATCAACAACATGGTTAAGGCCGTTTATACTATGGAGATAGGTATATATGTGCCTAAAAGTAGGTTGGAGGATGTAATTTAAAATGATTTATTATATATTATTGTTTTATCATCTCCTTGTGCAGGATACAGATACTGAAACTGAAATGGAGTATGAACAGTCTCAAGAAAGCAATGAATTTGTGAGTAAATAATGAAAGAATAATTTTATGGCAAGAAAGGAACACTTAACCGGCAAGCTGAAATTCTAGAAATAAATATGATGAAAGTCCACTGAAAATTGACGGTGAAAGAAATGTTGCTTCTACTTCTGTAAAGACTTTATTTTATTTACAAAATGTACTTCTTTATTAATTGAGCTTAGACTGGATATTATTTTCATTTTTTAGGATCATCAATTATATGATGACTGCTCAATAACTAGAAGAGAGAGCCTCCTTCTTATTATGTCTCACATCATACGGCATAGTACCAGTGGAGCGGCGTTGCACAGTTTATTACAGCTTATTCAATGTCATTTGCCCAAAGGCACATTTTTTCCAGCAAGTCTTTACTTATTTGAACAATATTTTAAGGATATTAAGGCATCTCTTCAATATCATGCATATTGCCCAAAATGTGTATCGTACATTGGACTTAAAGACATGGCATGAAAGACATGGCATGTGAAAAATGCAGGGTTGAGGTGTTGAAGACTGTATTCAGAAAAGGCAATTATTTCATTGTCTTTGACATCAAGGAACAGCTGTCCAATTTATTCAATAATAAAGATCTTTTAATCGGAACACAGCGTAAATCATGTGATACTTATGCTGGTGGACTCTATAGAAAATTACCTCTTGGTGAATATGATATAACGATCACATTGAATACTGATGGTGTGAGTGTGTTCAAGTCCTCGAAGTATGGGTTATGGCCCTTAGAAATAATGGTAAATGAACTTCCTTATCATTTGAAAAGGAACAATATCTTTCTTGGTGGACTTTGGTTGGAAGTTCAAAACCTAATGTGAACACTTTTTTAAAACCGATAGTTTCTGAAATTAACAGGTTGTCAACAGATGGTTTTAAACGGAAAGATAGCATAGGAAAGCATAGAACAAAGGTAATTGCAACAATGTTTACATGTGATGCACCTGCAAGGTGTATCGGACAAAATATACATCAGTACAATGGATCGTATGGTTGCACATGGTGTTTGGCTCCTGGAGAGAGGCACGGGAATGGAAATGCTCGTGTATATACAGCTACAAAACTGCATCAATTAAGATATTCAGACACAACTGATGGATCGCCCTCTGTTTTATCTGAGTTAAATAACTTCAACATAATTAACAGCTTTGTGTTTGATTAAAGTGTGAAAAACAGGATAACCACAAGCAAGCAAAGCTTTTAATCTGTGGCACCCTAACTTAAAATATAAATTTACAAATATATTACAAAAATGTTTTCATGTAGTAAATAAATGAAGGAAAATACAACATACTATAATATAATAATAATAATGGAAATGCTCGATCAGCATGGAAATGCTTAATCAGCTCTCGTTGTGAGCGGACGTGTATCGAGCTCCGCTAGGCTACCCATTGTGTGGATACTAGGCCAGTCAACGTAGGCATACTGTAGTCAACATGATGTGTTCGACCGGGCTACTTGTGCCGCTACTTATTTTGAACTTATTTCTTGGCCTCTATTTTTCAAGTTTTAATATGGGATTTTCATCCAGAAATCAATGGCTAAGGCCAGTCGATGGATACTCTGAGCCGGTAAGCTGCAACATTCCTAGCACCGTTGTATGTAAATGTTGGAATTTGTATCTATGCGGTCAAAGCAGTACGACTACGAGTGTTGTTGCATTCCAACGTAGCAGCAGACCGTCAAGGAAGATCTACAGTGCACCACGTTTGCTCTATTCTAATTCCACTGTTACATTCTGTATTCTTTTAAGTGGCGATGTTGAATCGAATCCAGGTCCAGGTAATACTCATACATCTTCAGTTAAGGTATACTATCAAAACGTACGTAGCCTGAAGAATAAAATGGACGTATACAACTCAGATCTGAATGCACACCTAATTCAGAGCAATTTGGATATTGTTGCACTTACGGAAACATGGTTAAACTGCAACGTGCTCGATTCTGAACTTTCCGTTTCTAATTACACTTTATTTCGACGCGATAGAGATACTGATAAACGCGGTGGTGGTATCCTGATGCTAGTGAATAACAAATTTACCTGTAACCGAGTGGAACGCCTAGAAAGTGATTCAACGGAGTTCATGTGGATAGAGATTCAGCTAAAGCGGCGTATTAGCCTACTTGTTGGATTATTCTATAGACCACCGAACGCTACACTCGATGTCCTCCGTCGTTTTACTTCGTCTGTGGAAATCGCTATGCTCTACTACAAAAACAGTGAATTCCTCATTCTTGGAGATTTCAACCTGCCCGAAATTAATTGGCGTAGCAACCCTTATTCTGCTCCAGCTCAGTCCATGGGAGAACACTTACTTGATGTATTGCTTTCTAGCTGTGGCCTATTTCAATGCAATACGTATTGTACAAGAATGGATAAAATGCTTGATCTTGTTATTTGTAGTAAAAACATTTCCGACAAAGTCTATAATGCTAACGATATTTTTTTATCTGACCACTCATCTTTGAGAATTGATTTCCGTTTAAATTTTGATGTTAATTGTAGTAATGATAATTTGAATCGTAAAAGTATAATTTACAATTTTAAAGCACTTGATGTCAATAATCTATGTAATACTCTTAACTGTGTTCCATGGAGTGTCTTAATTGATTTTGAAGGTGATTTAAATGAAGCTTTGGATATGTTTTATAATTTGTTAAATGCTGCCGTCAATGACAGTGCCTAAAATTAGAAAGCGCAGAAAGCTTCCTCCGTGGTTTGACAATGAGTTGAGAAGTGCGCTTCAACTCAAAGAAAAGTATTATAGATATCTGAAAAAAAATAATAATCGGTTAGCCCAAAGTAATTTCAAATTTGCTCGCGCGTCTTTTAAAAAAATGTGCAATAAAAAGTACAAAGATTACTTGGACTCTTTGGCTAAGCAAATTGTCACTAACAGTAAAAGATTCTGGAGCTGGATGAAAACTAAATACAAGTCAAATAATCTTCCTTCTGTCATGAGTCACGATAACATTTCATTCCAGTCTAATTATGATTAATTCTTCTTTTCATTCTTTTTTCAGTGAGCCTTCTCCGGACGTTTCCCGGGACTATCCAGGTCTTCCTGACTATGCGGTGGATAACTTTAGTTCTCTGTCTGTGAATCAGCATTCTGTGGAAAAGGCACTTAGTAACATTGATATCAATAAAGCTACTGGCATTGATCAGATTAGTAACGTTGTCTTAAAGGGTGCCTCCTCCTCACTCTCTTATCCGCTTTGCAAATTGTTTCAGCTATCTATTAATTCTGGGGTTTTTCCTTCATCTTGGAAACACGCTAATATTGTCCCAATTCACAAGAGTGGTCCCAAAAAACTAATCTGTAACTATCGTCCTATTTCGTTATTGCCTACTATGTCTAAGATTTTTTAGCGCATTGTGCATGATGGTTTGTCATCACATGTTGCTAATGCTTTAAGTCCTAGGCAGCATGGTTTTGTCTCTGGGAGATCATGTCAAACCAACCTCGCACTGCTTCTTGCTACATCATACGATGCAATTAACAGCAAGAAGCAGTGCGATGTGATTTACACTGATTTCTCTAAGGCTTTTGATTCCGTTTCCCATGATTTGCTTATTTTTAAACTTTCAAAATTTGGTTTATCCGGTTCACTTTTAAGTTGGTTTAAAAGCTATTTAACTAATAGACAACAGCGTGTTGTCATTGGGGGAGAGACATCTGATTGGCTCCCTGTGTTATCGGGCGTTCCGCAGGGCTCGATCCTCGGCCCGCTTTTGTTTAATTTATTTATCAACGATCTTCCTTTAAAATTTAATCATTCCGAGTCTCTTTTATTTGCTGACGATCTGAAATTGTTTAAAGTGATTACCACTCCACAGGATGCTTTTTCACTTCAGGAGGATCTGGATGGTCTCGTGGAATGGACGGACAAGTGGGGGATAAAACTTATAGATAAATATTTGCATTTATTAGCATTAACACTTAAAAAAAGGCCTGTGCTCTTCAATTATAATCTGAATGGACATGATCTTGAGATGGTTTATGTATGGAAAGATTTAGGTATTTTTATTGATAGTAAATTAAATTTTTGTTCACATATTAATCATGTGTTGTCAAAAGCTAATAGAATGATGGGCTTAATATGGAGAAATTGTAGGTTTATGAACGACGGCAGGGCACTTTTATCTTTATACAAATCTATTATACGTCCTCACCTTGAATATTGTTCCGTAATTTTCAATTCAATTTCTCCATGTCAGGCCCGTCGAATCAACACTGTTCAACGGAAGTTTGTTCGATTCCTGTCTTATAACTGTGTTAATTTTGCCTTTTCCATTGATTCTGTCAGCAATCGTCGAACGATATCTGATATGGTTTTTTTATATAATATTTTAAATTCTAAATATGACTGTTCATTAATTTCACTATTTAGTTTAAATGTTCCTGGTCGTACACGAAATAGACATTTATTGCATATTCCTTTCAGCCGTGTCGACTGTACTAAGAGGGGACTTTTTCATAGACTACCTTATACATTTAATAATCTAAATAGCAATCATATCGATATTTTTAATGATAGACTTGGTTATTTTAAGAGGACGATTATGTGTTCACTTCTTGAACAGCCTGCATAACCTGTTTTAATTGAAGTTGTTTATGGCTTGCCGATCTATGTTTTATATATATATATATATATATTTTATCTGTATTTTATTGTTAACCGTTTTTGATGTTGTATTGTTTTATGTTTCAAACCTGTTAGTGGCGGTATTTATCGCTGTTGGTTTTGATTGAATAAAATAAATAAAAATAAAATAAAATATATATAAATCCAAAGGCAAATTACTGAAAAAAATGACAATGCTGTGGGTATCAGTGGCTGGATCTCAATGGAGATACAAAAATAAAAAGCGAAAAGCTAAATCAAAACGATAAAGTAAACAGCCAGAAAAGTTATAATATATACAGTATATATATACTTCACAGTCTCAGAATATATACGAAAATGTAATTAATTAAGTTAAGGTTAGACATATTTTACAAATGTTGTTTTCGCAAAGATATATTGTTTCCCATATTTATACAAATCAAATATATTAAATGTGCCCGTTTTCACAAAGAGCTGAGAAGAGGGATGATGAAAGTCTACCTTACAAATGATCCTAAGAGCTTTTTTCTGAAGCAATAGAAGGCGATCCAAATTTTCTTTGTTTCCCGCACCCCATACAATAATACCATATGTCAACACTGGTAATATAAGTGTCTTGTATATGGTAAGTAACACTTCAGTAGATACTAAATTTGTTATATGACACATGGCACCAATTATTGAGGATGCTTTACAAGAAACTGCATTTGTATGGTGTCTAAAGTTCAGTTTCTCATCAATGATGACACCGAGAAATTTAGTATATGGTACTCTATCTATTGAAACTCTATTTATTGATGTACAAATTGGGATGTGTCAATGTTGGTATTCTTTCCACTAAATAACATATACGTAGTCTTGGTTGTATTAATAGTTAATCTATTAGTTTTACACCATTTCTCAATTTTATTTAGTTCATTTGCCATTATTGTAAAGGCAGTAACGATATCATTGTGTTGTAAAAACATATTCGTATCATCTGCAAACATTATTAAATCAACGACATTACTTACAGAAAACATGTCATTTATGAAAATCAAAAACAGCAGGGGTCCAAGGATTGACCCTTGTGGAACGCCTTGTTTTATTATTTTGGTTACAGACTGACACTTCCCAATTTGTACGAATTGTTGTCTTTCTCTAAGGTAGCTTCGGTACCAATCAACACACCAATTAACTATATTGGAGTAGTTCGTACTCTCACAGAGTTATGGGTAGACAGTAGACACCACCACTGAAGAATATTATATTGGGAAATCAATTCGTAATCTTGATCAAAAACTGTCTAGCATTAGACCACCATCTGAAATTTCACGTTTTACACCATCACTTAAGTTTTGGAGACATTGGAAGGCCAGTGAATGGAGGTCCTGGTTACTCCATTATTCAGCTGTAGTAACCCGTGATATATTACCACGCCGATATTATATGCATTGGATGCTTTTGGTATCTGCTATGAATTTTTTTTTTAATAATGTTAATGAAGAAACACTCAATTTATGTGAAAGTTTAATCATAGAATTTGTAGTCAATGTAGAATCTCTATATGGGAAAGAGTTAATGAGATTCAACTTACACCAACTTCTCCATATGGTTACTTGTATTAGGAATTGGGGGCCATTGTGGTCATATTCGACTTTTGCCTTTGAAGGAATGAATGGAAAGTTAAAAAAAATGTTCCATGGTACGCAATTTGTGCATGAACAGATTGCTACGAAATTTATGCTTATAAGCAATTTACCATCCCTCTCTGTTGGAGCGTTTTGCACAGATTCGCAAGCAAACGCTTTTTATTGTCGAAATGTGTATGGATACGATAAAACAAAATCAAAATCAGATATACACTCTTGTGGTTTACCAGTTATCTACAATTTAAATCATGTGCAGATCAATTCTCTAGATGCTATTGGCGTTAATGTGAACAATAAAGTGTATGCATATCGTAAGGTAATAACAGATGGAGGTTTGACATTATCATCGAAATTGATTTTATAAAAAAATCTATAAACATTCTATCAGATTTCTATAGATGAAATCTATAGATTAAACTCTTTAAAATTCTACCAAAATATCTATATAAAATCTATAAAACAAAAAATCAATATAAACGTCTACCGATATTTCATAGATATCTTGGTACAATTTTTATCTAAACTTCTATAGAAAATCTATCCGATTTCTATAGAATAAATTAATGAATGAAGAAATGCCAAGTTTATTTCTATAGATTAAAAGTTTATAGAAATTCTATACATTCTCTATATAAAATTTCTATAGATTAAAAAGTTTATAGAAATTCTATACATTCTCTATATAGATTCATTTCTTTAGAATGTATTTGTATATAAATATCTATTAAAACATGGTTCTATAAACATTTCTATGAACTCTATCTATTTTTATTTATTTTTATTTTATGTCTTTAGGCAATGTGGCCAAGGATTACCAATAGTGAATTAATCACTGTCCTATCAGATAGGTGGTAATCCCCCTGATTCTGATCCCCTATCAACTTTCTATAGAATTTCTATAGAATTCTATCAAGTATTTTCCTACGGGATAATGCCGTATTAGGGCGTTAAAATGGCGTAAATAACGCTGTATTTACGGTGTTATAACGCCCTAATTATACAATCCGTTCACACGTACATGTGCATGCATAGTATATCCGTATGGCATTTGTATTAATGGATGCATTGATGAATTTTCAAGAAAACTACTTTGGCTTGAAGCGAACAGCACAACAACTAATATTGGATGTTTCTTCTTGAAAGCAGTCGAAAGGATAGGAGGATGTCCTACTCTTGTCAGAACAGACAAAGGAACAGAAAATGGGCATATTGTGGCATTTCAGATGTTTCTCAGAAATCATGATGACATGTTTGCTGGCAAAAAAGTTACTTGAGTGGCCAAAGTACGGCAAACCAAAGGATAGTCTCTTGGTGGGGACAATTAAGGAAGCAGTGCACAGAGTTTTGGATTTTGATTTTTAGATTTCTTATTCATGAAGGCCACTTCTCTGGTGACTTATTGCATTAACCAACAAGTATCCAATGTAAGGAAGGCATATTCCACTCATAATGCCTGTTGATCATCAGTGCCATCTTCATGTAGATGTAAAAAATCAATTATAATAAATAATATAAATGGAAGGCATATCAATTGTGGTTATAGGTTTTTTTTCCTAAAAAGAACGCTTTTAAATTTTAACAAATGTAGTAGTTTATTGCATTTTTTAAATATTGGTTAGCTATAAATACATGGATGCCATTTCTGAGAAACAATCACTGTGTAGTACGGAACTAGAGAACCTCGCTTATTCGGTTTCAAGCTTGTAATACGTTGGATTTAGATTATGAATTATGTATTTATGATTACCATTGTCTACATTTATGCAGGATGATCTTGATAGAACAGCGGAGTTATGGGACACTCATTTGATAAGAAGGTCTAAGCAAGACAAACAAAAAGCTGGAGTGCCAAAAAGTACATAAAGAAGTAAAAATTTTCGAAGACATCTTGTCCTTTGTAAAACCATTTATCCAACACAGAGAGTACTGTAAGTAAAATCTAATGTTAATAATAATAATTAATTCAATTCTGTATTGATAGTAAACAACATAATATAATTACTAATAGTAGAGGAAGCAAGCCCCAAAAAGTGGCTTAATTAAGGAGTTAGTGCAACTGGCAAATTAACTAGCTGAATTATATATCAAAATGTTTATATTATAGGCTTTCAGAAACTGCATGATGACACTTTCAAAATTGCTGGCGTTTTTTATTACAACCCTTTAAAGACAACTCACTTTTTTATTCTATGAAAAAAATCCACAAGTAGTTTTAAAAAGTTTTGTAACTTATCATTATAAAATGGGGAAAATATGAAATTTGTTTTTCCGGTTGTAGATTTTTATATCTTCACTTCTATTTCATGATAGGTTGAACCTGCTATTCAATATTCTCTAGGTACTCCTAACTAAATTTAGTCTCATCAATCGTTTTTCAAAGCAAAAAAATAAACAAAATTTCTTGATTAATTTAAAAAAAAAATGCGTGCTAGATTATTATTTATTTTAAATTTATTTCAGGCTACAGAATCACAAAGAAAAAAAATTTCTCAACAATTCCAAGAAGAAAATAATGAAAAAAAAAATTAATGTACAAATTAAATTTTTCATAACACTTCCCGATGTGGCAGATCATTGTAATCACTTGGTAGGCGAGGTATGTATAACATGGCAAAATGCACTTAAACTGTGGGTCAACCTGTCAACTACAGTAACTATGTTTCCTTTGTAATAAAATGGAAGGAGATAGGTATAGTCTCGTCATTGTTGTCATCATCAGTGTCATCGGTATTATTATTATTACATTATAGCGTTATTAAAGACACTATCCATATATTTAAAAAAATCTAATTTAAGGTCACAAACTGCATTTTAAGTAAAAATAAATATTTTTTGTCAAATAAAATTGTGAAAAATAAGTTGATTCTAATAATTTAAGTGACCCGTTATATGCATGCATGCATGCATGCACCGCGCGCGGATTCATAACCATTCTTGTTATTAGGCTGCAGGAGAAAAACCCATTCCCGAGGTTATTAAAGAAATCGAGGCATTGGCTGCGCAGAAGATCAGAAGAGTATCCAATGTGATACAATATTTAAATGTTTTTGTGGAAGAAACGCTCTTCAAAGATCAGAAGCCACCACCCAGGACATGAAGAGCATATTTTCTACATCTAAGAGATGTGGCAAATATAATTTATAGATTCAAATGTTAAAAAAAGAACATCTCCTATGGATCAGGAAAACCGTGAAAACAAACCTTCAAAAATTGAAAATCAGAAGCAAGGACAAATCAAATAATTTCTACTTTAGAAAGTCTGATGATCAAAACAAATTGCTATTTTGTCACCAGACTTCACAACAGCAACGTCTTTTGGAACTATGGTGAGATGGTTCTTGACGATGCTACCTACAAAACAACAAGTATGCACTCCCTTTCCTTTTTCTTTGTGTTGCAACTAATGTTGCCTATCAAGTTAGCACATTTGTAATCCAAGAAGAAAAAACGATATACATCGAAGAAGCACTATTCATACCTGTACAGTATATTATAATTTTTTTTTTTGTAATTTGTTTTATATGTATTTTAAATATGTTTTATATGGTCTTTTTATATTTATATTTTTGCCAAGGAAGACAATTTTCATAATGTAATTTTATTACGACGAATAAAATTCTATCTATCTACTACGCATCTTTAAAAATTGGAATATTAAATGGTCTGCTAAGTACTTCATGTTAGACTTCTGCCAGGAGGAACACACTGCTTTTCTTTTTTAACAAAGTTTCCATTGGGAGTACATTCAGTGGCAGATCCAGGATATTTGTTCGATATGATTATGAATTATTATTACACACCAGATACCTTACAAGCAACAGGGAAAATGCCGCAGTTCTATCGTCGCTACGTTGATGACACAATCGTATCCATGCCAAGCCAGGTTTCAGCACAGAATTTTTTGAACATTTTGAAAAATTCACATGATGCATGACATTTTCCTATCAGAGGTTGATAATGTAACAAAGGTTTTTCAAAAGTTGAATTATCCTTTAGATCTTATTAGTAATATTGTTAAGGTTTTCCAGCAATCCATTAATACTTGTGTGACTCCTAGCAATACTAATGAAGATATGCTTAATGCTAACTGATGAATCTCCCTAGCCTATTAGGATTGTAAGATCAAACTTGTTCTAACACGGTTACTAAACAACTTAAACAACTTAGTGCAAAGATTGAAAATGATATTTTACCAGTATTTACTAGTCGTACGATAGATGACACCTTAAAACCAAAAGAAATGAAACCCAGAATCATTAATTCACAATGCGTTGTGTACAAATTTCCGAATGTGGTTTGTGTGATACAAACTATGTCGGTTACACTTGCCGACACCTTTACAAACGCATTAATGAACATAACAAAAGTATTATAGGCGACCACCTTTAAGGTGACTGGTGATATCTCAGAATACTTTAGAGTCTTATCTAAATGTAAAAATAAGTTTGATTGCCTAATTAAGGAGATGTTGTGGATCAAAGAGATAAAACCTACACTCAATAAACAATCGGATTCCATCAAAGCTAAATTGTTTATCTAACTCAGTAGGAGGAGGAGCTAATTACTTAATTAGCCCTCAATTAGCATTTCCTGTCACCAACTTTGGTGCTTAGTGCACATAATTATTATTGTTTTGTATTCACTTGATCTTGAAAATGGTTCTATGATGGTTCAGAAACAACATGTTAGTTGCATCAAAATTAAATTCAGAAAAATTCTTTTATAAAAACTAGACAGACTTGATTTTCAGTAGTTTAACCATATCTGGTGACTCTAGAAAGTGAAAAAATGCAAAAAAAGTAAAGTATTCAGTGGATAATTTTTCTTATAGCAAGAAAATATAAATATGAAGTTGAAAAAAAAAACTATACAAAGAGACGTTGTACTTGCAAATAAAAATGCAAACTAAATTATCCTCAATATCTTTAAACTTATAATTGAAAATTTTTAAACTCTAATTTTTATTTATTTTTTCTTTCAACATATAAAATGCACTATTGTTTTATTACGTACAATAATTTCTTAATGAGCGAAGCTCACTTAAATACAAAGAATATAAATGTAGGACTAAACGATTCCAATGCTCCCCTATACCATCAATGGTTAAATTACTAAACGAATGAATGAAAAAGAATGAAAATGAAAACTATATATTTATATATTTATATTTCTATATTTATTTATGTTTATATATTTAAACATTGTATATTTTTAAAGATATTTTTCTACTAATTAATTGACTATGTACCGTAACTTAACTATTGTATTAATCTAAACTTGCTGAAACCATTAGAGAAAAAGTGGCTGTTATTTTGTGTCGTGCAACAGCCTTTTCCGTGTTGAGCGATGGATCTCAACCTAAAAAACCGGTTCAGAAAAAGAATTAGTCCTTGTGAGAACTGTGCGAAAGGGTATAACAGTTTACTTCACAATTGCCCTACAAGATATAGATGAATTTGGAGATGCGAATGCAAACAACCTTAAAAGATCACTCGATGAAGCATTTATTTCGAAGCTGAAGCTACCACCTGAAAGTGAGGAATAATTTTAGTTTATACACAAACAGTAACAACATTTTTAAACAATTCAATATATTTCCTGACATGTGTATTTTAAAATAAAATGTCCAGTTAGGTCTTCAATAAAAATAACATTTATTTTTTTGGATTAAGCCAACTGTTTTTTCGCATTTTACAGATTCATTAACGTCACGGTCAGGCAGGAAGCAGAAGCCCGCAAAGAAATCTGCGTCTGCGCCCTCGGCAACCGAGGCAAGGTTGGCTACACTTGAGGACAGTACGGCGAAAACAAACAGCCTACTTATGCAGCTTATAGAAAATGTGAGTAGTAGACAAAATCATATTACGAAGACATCAGATAGTTATACCAGAGACATTGAGAGGAATTGGCTCATGTAGGACACCAAGGGATCGTAAAGACTAAAGCATTGTTACGTGAAAAAGTGTGGTTCCCTGGAATAGATAAAATGGTAGAACGACAGGTTAGAAAATGTCTAGCATGTCAAGTGAATGCAGAGAAACCAGTTGATTTTAAAGGACCAATGCCAAATGGAAAATATTTGCTTGTTGTATATGATATGTATAACAGATTTCCAGAAGTCGAGATAGTTCAGTCGACTTAAGCGAAAGCAACTATTCCGAAATTAGATGCGATATTCGCAACATGACATACCTAATATAGTATTGTCAGATAATGGACCTCCATTTAACAGTCATGAGTACGAGCAATTTGCAACATACCAAGGGTTTAAACATCGAAGAACGACTCCATTATGGCCGAGAGCAAATGGGGAGTTGAAAGATTCAATCGGAAACTAACCAAAGTGAAAGGGAAGAAATCCGCATCAAGCGTTATATGAATTCTTTAGGCAGTATCGAGCAACCCCACATTCAACCACAGGAAAAATTTCAGCCGAGCTACTGTATGTAGAAGTTGCAAACAAAGATAAAGAAAAGAAGAAAATGAAAGATAGCGGAGTGGAGTTGTGGCTTGGTGGTTATGATGCTTGGCTACCAATCGAAGGGTTCTGGGTTCTGGGTTCAAGCCCGTCACATGTCAGGATTACTTCTGAGGACAAAATTACAACTCCACTCCCAAAGACTTGTAATAAGACTTTGTTTATGTAGAGCATCTTGTGTATATGTTTGTCTTGTGAACCTCTGAGGGTCCCTAATGATCAGCAATTGCTGGATGGATCACCCTCAATAAATATGGTCCAAAAAACAAAAAAGATATGTATTTACATACAAAAGAAAGCACTTTGAAAGTTGGAGATAAAGTGCTTGTAAAGCAACAAAAGAAGAATATGTTAACAACCCCGTTTGACCCAGATCTGTATATTGTAAGTTGGAGAAAAGGAAATGCTATAATTGCAGACAGGAACGGTATCAGAATCAGAAGGAACATTTCTCATTTCAAGAAAATAAACAGTTTTAATGATTATGAGTCGGCCAACGATGATGATGTAGTAGAAAACCACAAGATTTAAATGATCAACAAGAACCAAGACGACCGCAAAGGAATCAACGAATGCCAAGATATAATGATTTTGTGTTGGACATTTAAATTTGATTTTGAGCAAAGTATTGATTTTGAATTACTGGATATAGAACATTGATTATATTTGTTACAAGAGACATAGTCCAGGGGCTTATGTCATTTTGTAGGCTTTTGATGTTAATTGTTGGCACCAACGTTTTAAAATGGTCAAATATAATAAGGAAAAGAAAATACAAATGGACTGGACATATGCTAAGGCTTCCGATGGACACTCCAGCCAAATTAGCGTTGACAGAATCCATTCGAAAAGTTAAAAGACCAGTTGGCAGACCAAAAACTACCTGGATAGGAAACATAAATAAAGAACTCAAAAAAGCAAATACATCGATCGCAAAATTAATGACAGACCATCAGACCACCGAAAGAGAGTCATGGAAACGATTAGCGTACGCAATGTCTACCCAAGACGAATAGCGTAACGGATGATGATGACGACTACGGTATAAACTGTACAACAGTGTTACTTAAACCACACTCCAGAAAAAGAAATATCGAAATTTGCTGAAAGAAGCAATTTTAACACTGTTATTTCAAAGTTCAGAACGTCCATAATTATTACGGAATTTTGGTCCAATATTACGGGCATGGGAAATGAAGATATACCTTTGCATGATGCACAAGCATTCTACTAAACAGTCAGAAATTCATTCTGAGCATGTTCACAAACATAATTATCTACATAATATGTGCGCGGTATTGTTGACTGCTGGTTAATTGTACGCTGTGGTCTGTCAATTTACATATAGGCTCTTATATATGATGAAATGGGATCTAAATTTTAATTTATTGGCAAAAAACATTTAGTATGAAATTAAGGGTGTTGCAACACCCTGTGTCCCCCCCCCCCCCCTGACTATACATGGTGGCATACTGTAGGCTTCATTTATACAATACATAGTATAGATAGTCATTTTGTATGTTAAATCCCCAAGACCTGCAATTGTTGTCGTTTTGTAAAAATAATGTATATATACAGTATATAATTTTAGAACATCGTACGCTTGTTATATGCTTAGCATGACGTTGTCTCATTGCTGAAATAATTTTCTTTCCTTTTTTGCCAGAATCCGTTAATACAAATTGGGGCAGACCTGGTATTTTCGCCAAAAAGTTATGGTTCTCTTATTTGTTTTCAAGATCGCCGACCGAAACTGGCCGTGCATCCATATCAACACGAAAATATCAATGCCTTGTGGGATTTAGCGGGCCGATTAAATTATTAGTCCGCCTAAAAGGTAAGCTAGTACGCCTTGTGTAACAATAGTAGTACCATTGCACTCTCAGCCAATTCACAACAATGGCCTCTGTGTCAGGAGGATACGAATTATCTGATATGAAAGATTTTATTTACTATTGGTAAACCTTGACCATGTGCCCTAAAGACATAGAATTAAATAAAAATAAAAAGAGAAAATTGGCCTTCAATTTGATATCAATGGTAGTAAATCAAAATTTTTAGGAATTCTATACTTAAACAACCATTCTAAAATTGAGACTGTATTGTGTATTTCAGGAGGTGATTGAAGAACATGAACAATATAACGAGCAGTGTATGCAACCATCAGTAGATATACTTGTAATTAATAAAGACATGAAAATTACTGTTGAAGTAGAAGACAGGAAATGGGATTTTCAGGATAATGTGAAAGTAAAATATAATAGTGCAAATTAAAAAATAAAAATATAAATTACTATTACACAAGTTATATCAGTATAACTTTTTTTAAATAATATAAATTAAAAAAATAAAGAGTATAATGATCAAGCCCTTTGATATGGTTTCTATTGTTCTAGAATATCCCTGCTGACTACATATGGGGCCCGTGGGGTCAAAGACCACACACGAGATTTGAATTGCAAAGTAAATCGGAAAATCTTTTAAATGCAACAATAGAGTGGTCACAAGAGGACAACAAAACTCATTCAATAAGAGTGATTGGTATGTATTTAAAATGGTATGGTACAATTTATGTAACAAATAAAGTCTACAATTGATGTAACAAATAAAGTCTACAATTGATGTAACAAATGAAAATGGAAGTGATTAAACAAACATCAGACATGTTCTTTCTCTCTTAACATTGCTTTTTGAACAAAGTTTTCATCTAATGCAAGTGACCTCTAAGTTTCAAAACTTCTGTGTTGGTGATAACCACTCAAGTGGATGTTTAGAATGGAACAAATTTGAAAATGGGCCATGTATTGTCAGTGATTGAAAATGGCACTCAAATGTCACACTAAATTTACATGTACACATAATTGGTTCAGTACTGTTGTACCATGCCAAACTTTATTTACTTGCAATTTAATTAATTTATTTTTTTCAGAAAATCCAGAAAATCCATGGTAAGTAGTAATGTAATGGTAATGTAACCACACCCAAAGTAACTCAGCAACACCAATTGTTGTTAAATGTGTAAATTGGCAACAAAAGAATAAGTTGTACCACTAGTCTTTGTTACTGATTTATTTCTGAAAATGTTTTAAATTAAAAGTGTTAGCAATAAGTCATGATTAGTACAAGTATGATTTATTAACGTTTTAAATATGTGTACATTTTCATTTCTAGTCTGAAACATATGAAGTCTTATTGGAGGTTTATAAAAAAAGTAAAAAGTATCATTGATGATGAAACACATCCTCTTCACAAACAATTTGCTCTCATGAATTCTGGCATAAGACTACGTGCACTTAATACCAAAACAAAACGGTTTAGGTGCTCGTTTGTACCTAATGCTATACACTTATATAACTCCAGAGTACAAAGGTAAAATGTAATTGTAACCGATAATTTTTATCTAATTTTAACAATTTTTAGCCTCTTAACTTTTTGTGTGTGTTTTTGTAAATTGTATTTTATATTTTTGTATTTTGCCAGTTTTCAAATCACATTTCTGTTTTTTAAATGGACAATAAAGTATATATGACTATGACTATGACTAAAAGGTATTTAACTTTTCTTATTTTTGTTAGCTCAGTGTCTGTAAGTTGTGCTTAAAGACTGGATGTAGTTTGTAAGAAATATATTTTCTTTAAATTTAACTATAAATTATTTTAAGCTAATTTTAGTAAGTCGTGTAACTGGGGCCTTGGGTCAGGGGGCTCAAAGATAATAATTTTCACAGTTACTAATTTATCGCCTGGTGTAATACCTTTCCTTAAAAAAAATATGTAAGAAAACTTTGAAAAATGGAGCTTATAGGTCCCTGAAAATTGTCTCCAGAGAATTTTTTTAATAGAGGTGCTGCCAGAAATTACAATTATACTTTTATTTGAAAATGTCAGGCTATGTTGGAAAGAAAAATAGGCCTGATTTTAGATACACTGCAACCAATTAGTAACTGTTTGACTACGACTAGGCAATAGTATTTACATGTTTTCGCGCCTGGGAATTTCCTTTTTAAAATCAGCGAGACAGTTGCAATCTATGCTGTCACAGCTTATATAATACTTGGTACTTGTACAAGTAATAATACATAATTTCCTTTTCCTTCTCCCTTCTTTGACTTCCCTCACCTTCCCTTTCTTTTTTTCTACCCAGCCCAGAAAAATCCTTCAGAGAACCCCTTTTAATAGTAACAAATCTAAATGAAAGATCTTTAAAAGCTCAATCAAAAATATTTTTGTTCTACTTTGATTTCAGAACACTGGTGGATAGTTACTGGATTTTTTTTTTTCTACTTGTAATCGCTGTAATCTTGATGATTTGCTTTCCTAAAGCACAAGGAAGAATTGGCTTAGGTGCTAGTTTGATGTTTACAGGTGGTGTTCCATTAATCTGGTTATTTCATAAAAAAATGACTCATGCTCAGCAGTCAGAAAACACAACAGGCAGACAGACAACAGTCTAAAACAAGAACAATAGATATGGCATAATCAATTAACCGTATGTGCAAATACATCTTGTCATATTACACATTTTAAATGCAAAGAAAGAACTTGTAAGAATGCTAAAGATAGATGTGAAATTATAAAGTGTGTGAAAAAGTCAACATAGATGATTGTAAGAACAAAGAATAATTAAATGGAAAGGTGTCGTGTCATGTAAGAAAATATTCCAAAGTCATATATATTTATATAATAAGTAGAATAAGTACAGTAGTAGTATAGCTTTTATTGCTTTGTAACATGAAACACCATAAAGAAAAAAAATACTATAAAAAAATTACAAGAGGTCAGTATCATATATGTGTAAAATACTGACAGGATTGTGAAGCTTGTCATAATGATGTATGGCTAAAAGCTCTAGAGGGTTTAATTTGAAAGCATCTAAGGTCCTGTTTCTGCTGCACGAAAACAATCGGTTAAAAACGGTGTGATAAATTAACTCCAATTTCTTGGGAGCAGAAACAGGACAATTTTATGGAAACAGGTTAAAAGGCATCGCAAAATAACCGGTTAACATCACCCAGTCAATTCGGTGTTTTAACCGGTTATCGCTGAGCAATTTTTTTTTTTAACCCTGCAGTAACGTTAGAATTAACCACCAGGACCAATTGCATTTTGGGTAATTCTAACGACCACCCACTGATTTAAACGTTAATTTTGGAGCAAAATATAAAAATTACAGTTTTGAAATTATCGGTTTATTCAGCGCTATGCAGCAGAAACAAACCCTAAGGTCCTGTTTCTGTTAGATTATTAATGGTGTGAATAAACTAACCCCAATTTCTTGAAAAAAGAAACATGACAAATTTTCAATAACCGGTTAAATGGCAGCCTTAAAATAACGGTTAAAAACACCTAATTGATTTTAGTGTTAGAATGTTCCGGTTATCGCTCTGTACAACTTTTAGCTGCAAAAACAGTTATTTGATTGACAGCCTTTGACACTTTGATAACGTTTGAATTGACTGTTTGAGTACATTGCATTTTGGGTACTGCTAACGATCACCCACTGAGAGTCCAAATTTAGCAGAAATGCAGTTAATATAAAATGTTTAATACGGGTTTAATATTTTAAAATAAATGATTTATTCTACGTTATGCAGAAGAAAGAGACCATAAGGAAACCAAAGAGTTTTTACTCCCTGGTAGTACATTGATTTCAAGTCCTAAATTGGACAAACAGATATGCTTGCTATTTTGTCTAGGTATCATACCATGTACAGTACATATAAATCAGTACTATTATTATTGCTTATTACTAGTATTTAGTTACATAACAATAGAAGGCCCTACAATTTGCTTTTCATAGTCTGTATTGAAGTGACTGATTGATGCCTTTGGTTCCTCTAAGTTTTTCCCTTCCTTATTTAATTTCATTTGCTGTTAACTTGTTGTTTTTGTCTGCACCAGAAGGAGAGTACTCACATAGTGACTTCGTCACTTTTCTACAATCCGCCAGACTGGTGTCAGTTTTCTTGTGTTTGTATTTTTAATTGTATTATATGTCTTCTGGAAAATAAATGAATTGAATTGAATTGAATTTCAACAATAACATGTAAATTAATGTCAGGTATCGAAAGTTTGTCATTTGTTGTGTCGTTTGGTGGCGTTGGAATGTAGACCTAATTTACATTCCATGAGTCACTCCCTTTATAATGATTGTGTAGCAGAGAGAAAACATTTTGTTATTCTTCTTTTATATTTATAATATTCATATGGTTGCTCACATCATGGAGTAAAGAATAAGAGGAGACACAACTTGAATAGTTCAGTCAGTTCATCGTGTTTACCGCTTGCTTAAGGCTATGCTTGTAATGAGTATTTAAGGAGGTGCTAAACACTGCCGTTACGTAACCCAATTAGCAAAGAGTTACAATGTTTACTGCCCGCGGTCAATTTTGGTGTTAGTACACATGCGTATTAGGACGTCACAATACTCTTGCTAGGCGATGTGCGTTCAAGCGTGAAAGGTGTACTATATACTGTTTGTAGACCTACTGAACTTGTATTCCGACCTTGTTTATTAATTTTTATTAAAAAGCAGCGCTATATATATATTCTACTGGATATCTTTTATTAATAAATTAATAATACGAGTTTTATACGGCACCAATAAAGGAATTATATTTATATGGTTTACTGTGTACTAAATGTTGGTAATTTCTCCAGACAACTTATCATGAATCATGATGAATTAATGGGTTTAATAAGGACCAGTGGTGGTGCCAGCGGGGGGCTACGGGGGCTGTATCCCCTCGTCGTCTCCCCCCCCCCTTCCCCTCTTCCCCGTCTGGGAAACGCGAGTACTTTTCGTCGGGGAATATAATATACAGTAAAAATCATTCGCGTTCACTTCGTATAACTTCAGCGCCTAGAAAAACCGCGACGTTCCATTTTTTTTAGTATTGTACGTTGGTGGAGCGGAGAGCTATTGCACTTTGCATGCATTATTGCCAGCGATCTAATAAACAATGAATAGGTACGCACTTGTCTGGCGGTTCCCCTTTGTACGAATTGTTTAACATTGGACCTGCTCCATTGCGGTTCCATCCAGGGACCAGAATGTGTACTGTACTAGTTACTTTCCAGGCGAAGTTTACAGCCGCGTCAGTCGTGATCGACGTACGCAATACAGCAAAAGGGTACGAATAGGCTAATGTTGGCGATCTATTGTTCGTATGTCCGATTTTTTAATTTTACGATTAACCGCTATGTACCGAACTGTACATAATCCTTTTAAACAATGGCTTATAATTACAAAAGAGCATAGACTATATTTGTAATTGAATTAAAACAACCAACACATATCATTTGTAGTTGTTGTTACGGGTTGATACTAAACGAATATTCTCGTAGTACCGTACCATTTTATACCATATTATATAATAACGACCAACCGAAAACTAAAACTAATTGATTAATTTCTTCTTTAATAAAATATTACTACTATTTGTTTTCTAACGTTATTACAGTTATTAATATATTAATATAGACCTACATAAAAAAAACCTATTATTATTATTATTGATATTGTTTATTGTTACTATAGGCGCGCCTATGCCTGAACCTATTAGGCCTACCGGTTACGGTATGCACTAAATATGTCCATCATTATGGGATTAAATATTATCCTTATTTAGGCTATTTATTAAATAATAATATATTACGAACTACTAGGCCTATGTGTAGCCACAAATCGTTAAACGATATATAATTTAAGTCCTACAATTTCACTGAACTCTAAGTATGTGATCGTAAAAATCATATATTTTATGATATTAATATCATAAATAATTTAATTATACAATATCAGACTAAAATAGAAGAATTTTAGTTTTGCTAAACAGTCATAATATAGACTGAAACATAAATTAAATGTCATATACAGTAATAAAAATAAGAAATTGTGTCGTTGGAATTCTAATATACGTATATTTTTGAATATTCATGAGAACAAATTATATAATTTTTTTCATGCGCGCATTTGCGCGCACTAAAATGTGATTTAAAATAAGTTGGAGTCTTTAATATGCTACAAAATGCACTAGGGTTCGTAAATTAAAAAGTTGCTTAAACGGTAAAATTTCGATTTACCAAATGATACGTCTATGGCTTGATAAAAAATATGATTAATTTGTTAGCTGGTATAAAAACTGCGATATCTCCGTGAAAATTTACTCGATTTTTAAACGGTTTTTTCGAGAAAAAAGCTCAAAGAACAATGAACAACTGCACAAAGGTCATGCTTCACTATGATGTATTAGAAACTACTGCGCAGCCTCTGTTTACTTTTCTTGTCACCGATGTCATGCCTGGCTTCTTCCTTAATTAGGGTGTTACGTAATCAGAGCCGACTCTGCAGCGAGCTGCACGGGTAAACAGGATGTTCTTCAAAGGATCGTTATGGGAAGTTTATTACCCTATGCTTAAGCACTACCGCACAGCGTGATACTAATTGGATTAACTGGATAGCTAGGCCGTGTTGTGCCTCCTCTTATTCTTTACTCCATGCTCACATTTAAAGTAGATTTTTAATTATAATACTAAACTGTATAAAAACTCTACCTTGATGTTGTATTACTACAGTACTGGGGTGTACTTAGACTTGCCACAAGTCTGTATTTATTAAAATAAAATATAATAGTTAATTATATCTCAATAGTAATGGTAAATAATGATTGTTTTATTTACGGTACCCGACGTTTCGCCAACTATCAGTTGGCTTTCTCAAAGTGTAGTGACACGTATGTCCAACCATTGTTACTTATCATTACTATTACAGTTGAAATATAATTATATTATACTATTATATTTTATTTGGAATACCAACCGAATGAATCTTTTTAATGAGTTTTGTATTTATTGTCTTTTTTATTATGTTGTATTACTACAGTACTGGGGTGTACTTAGACTTGCCACAAGTCTGTATTTATTGTCTTTTTTATTTATTTTTTTTATTTCGATTTTTGTCTGAAGCTCAAGTAGTATACGTATGAAACGCCATATGTGCCAAAATATTTATTTGTTTACTAATTAGTAATATTAAGTCAAAACTCCGTCTGGAACCCAGACTAGGGTGTACTGTTTGATATCACTCTGTTAGCTGTATTGAATATGTTATATTTTATCCATAGTTGATTGACTTAATGATAGTTTTCATTACATTGATTGTAACATTCACATTAATAATTTATGATTATTTAGATTGTGGTTACCAAAGTGGTATTAATGACATCATTGATAATTATCGTACCATGCTATGTAATTTTGATGCGTAAATGTACTGATATCTTACATTACTGCAATTTGTACTCTCAGGGTTTTCCTTATTTTTATAGATAAGCCAATAATACAGAATTTCTGTTTAAAAAAATAACAGCAAAAACTGGTGTCAACCACGTCGCCATACCGTCTATTTTTTTACTTAACATCCCATGTTGTATTTTTATATAAAGAATTTCTGGTTAAAAAAATAACAGCAAAAACTGGTGTCAACCGCGTTGCCATACCGTCTGTTTTTTTACTTAACATCCCATGTTGTATTTTTATATACAGAATTTCTGTTTAAAAAAATAACATCAAAAAGTGGTGTCAACCGCGTCGCCATACCGTCTGTTTTTTTACTTAACATCCCATGTTGTATTTTTATATACAGAATTTCTGTTAAAAAAAATAACATCAAAAAGTGGTGTCAACCGCGTCGCCATACCTTCTGTTTTTTTACTTAACATCACATGTTGTATTTTCTATTTACAGATTTTATGAAAATAAAAAGTACAACAGGTAATGTTAAGTAAAAAAACAGACGGTATGGCGACGCGGTTGACACCAGGTGACACCACTTTTTGCTGTTTTTTTACATATTTTTTTTTACAGTGTAGGCCTAGGCCTCCTATTAATAATTAAATTAAAACATTGCTCATATTTATTATAGCTATCCTCTAGGCCTAGATGACAGAAAGAAGTTAATGGAGAAGAGGGACATGTTTATAAAAACGGGCTCATAACAGCTACACCTACCTTTGGTAAGTGCAATCGAACAAAAAGCCCACAAGAAGATTTGAATTTGATGATGATGATGAGATCAATGATAAGGTAAAATATAATAATTTAGCCTAGATGATAAAAGATGAAGAAATCTGAGAATGAGAAAGGCCGCCCCAACCAAGATTCGAGTTCGGAACATTCTGATTGATTTGCTCTCTATAGGGCTTTTCATGAATCATGGTATTGTTTAAATTCTATTGGATAGCAACTCCTCAATATTATTAGCATGGTATGGCAAACAGCATTAGTTCTCAATTTATAATTTTATTATTTAATACTATTTTTACACTGCATAGGCCTACTCTGTATATAATTTTTCTTTAAAATTTATATTTTTTTTACAAATCTAGACCCCATAGGAGTACCATCCATGTACGATTAGTTTTCCAGAATAAAATATGAAGTATGTTTTTTTACATACTGTAGGAAGATGACAATATTCAAGATTACGGAAAGAAACGGGAAAATTCAAATTTGAAAACCATGGAGAAAATAAAGAACACACTTATAAATACCTTGCTACTAGCCTTCGCATAACATTGACTAACTATTTACCTAGTAATTTTTTTTCTGTGTGCTCAAAACTAAATTTAGCATAATTCATTTTCTGTTTGTTGGAATTCACTTTGGCCTCGCCATGATTGGCGTTACCTTTGTTCATTGTCGTTCCATGTTGGAATGTGATAGGTTGGCATATTGGTCGCACTACCGTTTCAAATAAAAAACACACCGGAGCAGTTACTGCAACATTCGCAAAAGGGTTTGTGTTTTTATGGAGGTTTGGAGTTTCTAATTTACATAGACTTGTTGGAACGCATCTTTCAACACCTTACATTCCACTGTTAAATATGCTTCCCCTGTATGTTGTAGTTGACATCTTAAAAGATTTACAGGAAAAGGTACTTTTTTAACTAACAACGATTTACAGAAAAAGGTGTAATAATCGACAGTAATCGACGCTACAATTCGCAATCGTTGACAATCGCTAGAGTTGAATCCAGTTCAACTCTAGCGATATCCCAATGCTAAAACGTAAGAACTGACCAATCATCTTGGCGATACAGCACATGACGTCACGTAATTGATGGCAAATTCTGCTGACTACATTTATTTTTGTTGCATCGCGGCGCGGTCAAAGCTAGGTCTAGCCTTGCCAAAGTGACTATAAAATGATGTTCCGGAAAGTAGGCGTGGGGATATTAGGTAGGTCTAAGTATTCTGCCTAGTCCAAAATGCTATTTGGCCTAGGATAGGCCTACTGAAAACGAAGAACCATCAGTATAGAGATATTAGTATGCCTAGGCCCACGTCTCCTACACTGTGAGCCTACTAGTAGAGGCAGCGGAATCCTCTATTCATTTTTTCGCGTTACAACGACGTCGAGAGAGAAGACATGAGTTTTCAACTCTTACTTGTTTATCAAATAAATGCTGATATTTTATTGTTTGTATCAAATTCAGGACCTACAGTAAAGTCAAGGACCCCCGCAAGGACTATCTACTTCTACATCTACTACTGCAATTTTATCCAGAGAATGATGATTCTGAACTGTATTATGGTGTAGAATGTGATGAAAGGGCATAGATAAGTCAGGTAAAATTAAATGAATAAAAAACAGTCAATATATAAGGCATAATAATTATCAACAAATTAACAGTTGACATAGCCAAGTCAATTGAATAAAGTTGACTGTATACTATACATTTTTATTCTTCTTTTAAAATTTTTCAGAAACTGCGAATAAGGGGAAAAAAAAAAGGGGGTGTTGATGATTGGCTGATAGAATACTTGGAAAGAAAAGAAAAAAAGAGGAATGAAGAAAATAATGAAGACAGTCTAAAACCTTTTTTTGTCTCAGTATATCATTGTGTTAAACATTTTCCAATAAAACGGCAAATCAAAGTTAAAATGATTAGAATCAACTTATTTTTCACATTTTTAACACAATAGGACCATAAAGTATTTATTTTTACAATAAATGTAGTTTGTGACCTTAAATTAGATCTAAATCAAGTGTGTAGTTGTTTGCTTATTTATTGATTAAACTACACACTTGATTCCAGTACTTTGTAATGTATTCTGTGTATTTCTTTATTTAAGAATCTAGTGTTTGTATATGCAACTCTACTGCACCTTTTCACTTGCAATAAAAATGAACAGTTTAATTTTACATTCTTAGTTTGTTTTCTATTTTATGTGTCTCACATAATAAATTATTGTATATATATAAAAAACAGAGCATTCACAGAGATTTGTAGCGGTTAAAATAAGTACAGAATGAAAAGAAATCGATGGCACTTACTGCGCGGCTAGGAGGCCATTGCAATTATTGAATTCTATAAAAGAAGTTTAAATAGTCTTAGTTTTACAGCCGTCTAATAAACGTCACGTGATATCAATTTTGACGATAGGTGGCGGTATGAATTGCGCAATATTTGACTGCATGACGACTGATGTGTATTGCATGACGATTGGTGTGTACTGCATGATGATTGGTGTGTACTGCATGATGTTTGGTGAGTACTGCATGACTATTAAGTAAATCAATTTTATACATTTTTTATTTTTTTTTTATTTAACCTTTAATAAACTTAAACATTTTACTATGTTGTAAATTATATATTTGATGTTGTAATTTATAAATTTTACATTAGGATGATGTAATCCATCTCTTTTTATTAATTGCCCCAAGAGGGATAGATAACGATATATACAAAATACAAATACATCTGGGTCCTTTTCTCTCTCGAATTAACGCCCGCCGCATACAGTACTTATTTGTTATTAGAAATCATTGACTGTCATGATCTAAGCATTTTGATGCAATGTTCGGTTTAATCATTAACTATGTTGTATTTTTTTTATTATCAAGAAGCTTTTATTGTATTATACATGTTACCATATTGCATCCAAAACATAAAGTTCTCCCTCAAATATAACCCAGTGCCACAAATAAAAGCCCATCAAACAATATCTGTTGGTATGCAAAAATCGCGATTCCTCATTCTGTATACAGTATATTCTTTGGTTGTAGTGGAAACTAAAGCTTATGTGTTTGTACTTGTGCAAAAAATAATCATACGAAATACTCTAAAATTAATACGAGTTTTGCAAACCGTCATTGACCTTATATATCAGGTTATGAAAACATTAAATTTGATAAAAATGTTAAAAATAAAACTTATTTAATCTTTGTGCTACAGATACTACAAGTCTCAATCGGATTTGCAGGAGGAAAACGTAACTGTATATCAACTGAGACAACAATCAAAGAGATTGGAAACGCTAGCGATTTCCCTTTGTGTGGCACTTGCCGCCAGGTTCAGTGTAGTATACCTCTTTGTTATGCAAATTAGCTAAGTCACCGGCCAATCAGCGAATTCGCGCAAGCGCAGATTAACTGTTTATCAAAATCAGTGATCCATGAAAAAAGTTTTTAGAGGGGTTTTTAAATCTCGCGAGATAAACAACGAAGACGAACAAGACTAGGGTGTTAATAAACATTATTTATGTTGTTTAAAAATGTTAAATTAGGTATTAATTTTTTCTGTAAAAATGTTTATTAACACCAGAGTACAACACTACAAGACTTAATTAAAAAAAAAAAGGTTTCTTTGGGATAATTATTAAATATTAGCCTACATATAATAGGCCTACAGAAGTAGGCCTATTCATTATTTAGCCAGGCCAGCATATTTATTATTAATTATTTTATTAGGCCCCTATATAGGCCTAGGCTAATTATTAATAAATAGTAGGCCAAGGCCCTAGCCTATAGGTGTAGTAGTATTAGGAGGCCTAGAGGTTAGGTTCAATAAGGCATTCATTCATTTTTAAAGTGTATGCCTATAATTATTAGGCTATGTCACATGTAAAAAGACAACATAATTTAATAATTTTAAATCAGGGAAAATTAAAGAGCAATATACGATATAAATAAATAAGAAAGCTCGTCAATTAGTGTTTTTTTTTCAGTTATGGCAACAAAATCAACAGCCTGTAGGCCTAGTCCTTTACCACTTACCACTGCCAAGGAAATTAATGAAGATTTGCCACACATGGTGACAGATGCACTGAACATATTAGTAACCGATGACATTCACCATGCATCATGGTCCAAGTGTGGTTCAGGTGTGATCTCAATTGCAAAATCAATATTAGAGAATCAATCTAAAATAAATATGTTTTTATCGGAAGAAATTATGGATAGTCTGCTGCAGCCCACAGCTGCAGATATCCTAAAAGCTGTTTTCCAGCTGAGGATAAACAGAAAGTTTATTAATGATTTTTTGAATAAGATAATCACTAATATTAATAATACAGAAACTGAAAAAGAGGCTTTTGTTGAAAGATTTTTGACCTGCATAACTACATCAATAATAAATAATATGGAAATAGAGTTAGTAACTACAGCAGACAAGCAAATCATCCATCATATTACAGGTTCTATTATAAGAAAATTGAAAAAAAGGTACATGAACAAGCCAGTTGAAATAGAGATGCTTAGCAATCTGACCACTGATAATGGTGTAGACAGTAGATGTTCATGGACACAAAGTTTGGACAGAGGCGGTTTGATTTACCCCTCAACAAAATGTCTTAATTTAATTATTTTAATTGAGCGTTGGATTAGGAAGTTAATAAACAGTGATAGTTTACAACATGATTCTTTAATTAACATAAAGTCTACAATACTAAAGTATAAACTGGTAACACATATATGGAGTAACCTTATAACCTCACCAAATACACAGAAATGGATGTGTTGGACAATGTTGTTGAGTTATTAAAAAAAATTAGAGGGTTTGCTTTAACTGAACAACTTAAAAGCAAAATGCAAAAGAAACAAAAGCAACAAAAACTTGCCGCCGGAACTTAAAAAGCATTAAGAAAAGAACTAAAAGAATTAAACAAGTAAAATAAAAAAAAAAAAAGCTATATGCTGTAATTTATTAACTGGAGTACTGTAAATGTTTTGTGCAAAATTAAAAAAAAGTCAAATTTACTGTTATAAAATGCTATTAAGACTTTTTTACTCTGCGTTTAAGTGGAATTTTCATATCTTCTTTCAATAGGAGAAAGTACAAAGGAGGAAATTGACAAAGATACCGGATCATTTTTTTTCAACTAGTACTTCATTACCGCAATTTTGTCAAAAAATACTTCTCGGAATTACCAATAACATTTCACGTACTACACTTTGCTACGACGCAATCATATGCCCAATAAACTATATGTAACAAAGGTCAATGACTGCCTAATCAATATATTTCCCAGACCAGTCACTTTGTAATTTATTGTGAGGTGTTTATTTATCTCATTGGATTGAAACAAATAAAGAAGTATGAAAGAAAAACAATTCTTTTCTTAGATAAAAATTATAATAGAGTAATTGATACTATTGTAAGGGGTGTATTACTGATATGATTGTTGATATTGTTGTCATTAGATTTTTGCAGTTTGTTGTTTTGTTTATGTTAATGTTTACATTGCTTTCAAAGTTGCTTTTGTCATTGATATATACTGTAATTTAACATTATTACCAATAATAAGGTTTTTTTTAAAATACGCTTTCTAGAAGAAATGTTGGGGAAATATTGGGGAAGGCATATGCAGTACATTTGCCCACAATTACACATTTCTAAAGTCAACAGGGAGTTGATGTCAGAAAAGTATCTTCATTTTAGGAACTTGAATCCTGGAATATTAACTTCTAAAGAATAAAAATCTATTTTATACTGTTTAAAAAAAATAACTTTGGTGTATATAGAAGGACGAGTGTTCAAGTTCAAACGGCGTGGAAGGATTTTGTAGAATTCAAAACAAAATTGCAGGCAAATGGACATGTAAGCAAAGAATTGTATCACATAGGCACATTGGTGTTGCTGCTTATTTCGCAAACACGCCAACATAATTCATTATTTTGATGCATGACACATTGCTAAAGGTTTTCAAATATAGATCATTTTATTTTTTTTTACTAGTGTATAGAATATCCGATGTGCTTTTGTCCACCACTACATTTCTCTCATTAATTTTGATTGAGAAAAAAATTATAAATTTGACTTTATCTCTAATTTGACTAAAATTACTGGCTGCCAGTCAAAAATAGTGGCTGTGAAATTATCAAAAGGTGGATCAGCCCTATTATCACAATGGTGTACTGGCTGGCCACCACAAAGCCCAGATACCAATAACATAGATGATTATCAACATCTTAGAAGAGCAAAATTCAATTCCATCATCAACCACTAAGGGGTATTCATGAACAAGTCAAATGGCCAACGTGTGCACATGGTCTACTTGAACCAAGAGAATACATCACACCATGTAAGTATAAAACTACAACAAAGAAAGCATAAACATATTTTAAGCACAAATGATATTTGTTTGTACAATTTATTTCATGTACAGGATCAAAAGCAGATGAAAGTGTTGGGAAGATTTTATAATCAACCCTATTAGTAAGGTATATAGCACAAATCTCACCAACTATTAAAATACAGCTACAAAGGAATGGTTGCAAGGTAATAAATATATTACATAGCATAGTATTTTGTTTAAAATCCCTAATATATGAGGTTCAAAATCATTATCTAATTTTAATAGTTTCATTAAGAAGTTGTCTTTTTAGTAAAATTCAAAGGGCAAAGATTATAATTGTGTTTTAAAATACTTCAAGATTGGGACGAGAAATAAAGGAGGGAAACACAGTACTCCTTATGGTTTTCTAGGGCCAAGAAAGACCGAATAATACGGAAACATTTGGAAGAAGGGCCAAGAAAGACCGAACAATACGGAAACATTTGGAAGAAGGGCCAAGAAAGACCGAACAATACGGAAACATTTGGAAGAAGGGCCAAGAAAGACCGAACAATACGGAAACATTTGGAAGAAGGGCCAAGAAAGACCGAACAATACGGAAACATTTGGAAGAAGGGCCAAGAAAGACCGAACAATACGGAAACACTTGGAAGAAGGGCCAAGAAAGACCGAACAATACGGAAACATTTGGAAGAAGGGCCAAGAAAGACCGAACAATACGGAAACATTTGGAAGAAGGGCCAAGAAAGACCGAACAATACGGAAACATTGGGAAGAAGGGCCAAGAAAGACCGAACAATACGGAAACATTGGGAAGAAGGGCCAAGAAAGACCGAACAATACGGAAACATTTGGAAGAACCAGTAAATTCTGTTCATACAGTATTTTTTTTCTATTATTCATAAAATTAATGGAGACAAATTTTAAATGTCAATGTTTTATATTTTATGCCAGAAACACATATGAAATGGTTGCATATATGGCAACAAAGAAGACTATTATAATGCTGAAATGCTATGCGACATAGGTACCATTGCCTCTAAACTGACCAAGCTAGACAAGAACCAGTTTGTTAAGTCGGTTTAATAAGTAATGTCACTGTATAGAAATTGTATGCAAGTGTCATTTTGACATTAGGAAGTAGCAGAGATAATTGCATTAATGTAGTTCTGTGGGGGAAGGCAGCCTCCAATGTGTCAGGTGCTATGACTACGGTAATCAAGAGTTAACAGTATCTGCACTAGTCATGGAAGAAACGCAGAAGTACCCCATCAACAGCAATAATAACGGGTAGATTTTTTAAAGTCAAGCCGGCCCTACGTCATGTCGGCCTCACGTCATATTCTTAGATATATTATATAGATTGTGGATTAATACAGTAAAATAAAAATATTTTTTTGTATATATTCTATCTCAAATCATCAGCAATATGTTATACTATTACTGTATGTGACAATTAAATGGTATATCGCCGATGTCTATCATACTACCGAAGAGTTATGGAAACAATTAATACGTACGTAAATGTCATGACAAAGAAAATATTTGTGTTAAAAAGTTTTTTTTTTTTTTATGTTTTACTTTGGTCATTTTAATTATATTTCTTTAATTACTTTGTGATTTGATTAGTGTTTATAATGGAGAATCCAATGAATTACATATTATGTATGCAAAATTAATCTACGTCCAACACAATTGAATAGAATCCACAATATGGCCACCAATCAAATGGACAGCATTTGGGCAATCGATCCGCCCTAACGACGACGTTGAAGGGTGGCATAAGGCCCTTAATAATGCTGCCCAAATTGGAGACATCCCACTTTAATAGTTAATACCTTTGCTCCACGAACAAGCAAAGTTGATCCATCACCAAATGTGACTGCAAAAAATAACTATGTAGATACCAAAAAAAGACGACTTCACAGGCAATTACACACTTTGTGGGAGGAGTTCAGAGGAGGAACCCAAACCGCTAAGCAATTGCTTCACGCCTGTTCCCATCTGTATGGAAACATTCCCGCATGTATAAACAGCGCAGAACTGCAAAGATATTTTATTGTGATACTGATATAACATAATCTGGATGTTGTTGCCCTTTCGGAAACGTGGCTTAAACCAGAAGACACATCAGTTATAGGAAATATTACACCCAACGGATACTCTCTCAAACATGCTCCCCGTGCTGGTACTAAAAGAGGTGGTGGAGTTGCACTTCTTTACAAGGAAAGCATAGCGGTTAAATGTTATGACACGGGATTATTACCAAAATCATTTGAACTGCTAAATGTGGAAATAGTCAGCAATGCATCCTCAGTTTTCCTCGTAGCAGTATATCGTCCTCAAAGCAAATCAACGGGTTGCAGTCTAAATGTTTTCACTGAAGAATTCTCAACTTTGGTTGATCACTATGTATTGAAGCCGGCTCCCATACTATTCGTTGGAGACTTTAACATCCATGTGGATATGCCAAATGATGCAGATGCAATTCATTTTCGGAATCTACTTGTAGCAAGCAGTCTTCAACAGCATGTGTCTACACCTACACACCGACATGGTCATACAATAGACTTGCTGATCACTCGTTCATCTGATCCTCCTGTTTTCTCAAACCTTAATGTCATTGATGGTATATCAGATCACTATGCAATCACATGTAATCTCCTTATCAAGAAGCCACCCGTAATCACTAAATCCATCGAAACTCGTCATTGGAATGCTATAAATTTTGAGACATTATGTAAAGATATCACACAGTCTGATCTCGGAACTTCGCTCTCAAATCTTGATTTATCAAGTAAAGTACGACTATATGTCACCACTTTGAGTGAACTTCTTGACAAACACGCACCACCGAAAAAGAGAACAGTAAAGGTCCGACCAAACACTAGTTGGTATAACAGTGACATCTATGCTGAGAAAAGAACAAAGCGTAAGCTTGAAAAGAAATGGAGAATCTCTCATCTGGAAATAGATCGTCAAGCTTACATTGCACAGAAGAGGAATGTCAATTCCATGGTAAGAAAGGCAAGGGCCAACTACTACATTGGCTTGTGTGAAGAACATGCAGCAGATCAGAAAGGACTTTTTAAAATTGTTAACCAACTCCTTCATCATCGCCAGGTATCACCTCTCCCAGATAGTCTTTCTGACTTAGATCTTGCGAACAGGTTCTGTCAGTTTTTCACAGACAAGATGAAGATCATCAGAGACGACTTCAAGATTGATGACATGTCATTTAATGAGCCTGTGACAGCTGTTCATCAGCATCTCACAACATTTACACCAGCATCTCAAGATGAGATCCGCAACATTCTGATGAAATCACCAACAAAATCATGCAGGTTAGATCCAGTTCCTACTTCTATACTGAAGAAGTGTATAGACGCAGTCGTTCCAATAATAACGGAAATCATTAACCATTCTCTTAATACCGGCATAGTGCCAGATGAACTGAAAATTGCTCACGTTCGTCCTTTAATAAAAAAGCAAAACTTGGATCATAACACGCTGAAAAATTACCGCCCGGTGTCGAATCTTTCTTTTCTTGGAAAGACTCTGGAGCGTGTAGTGACATCACGCATTACTCCATATCTTCAAAAGCATAATTTAAATGAGAATTACCAGTCGGCATATCGTGCATGTCATAGCACGGAGAGTTCCCTTTTAAAGGTACAGAATGATTTGTTACAAGGAATGAATGATGGGAAAATAACGCTATTGGTGTTGTTGGATTTGTCAGCAGCGTTTGATACAGTTGATCACCAAAGACTGATAACCCGTCTGAGAAATCGCATTGGCATAAATGGTGTTGCTCTTAACTGGTTCCAGTCATATCTTACAGGAAGACGTCAGCTAGTCTGTATCAATGATGCATTCTCAGATGAAGCTTGCCTGGAATATGGTGTACCACAGGGGTCAGTAATTGGGCCTGGCCAGTTTTCCATTTATACGCTTCCCCTTGGTGACATTACCGTACTGACGCGGGTATAAGCCCATACTCGGGTATAAGCCCACCCCCGACTTTTGACTAATTTTCATGAAAAATGAGGCACTCGGGTATAAGCCCACCCATTAATTCGAAGATCTACAGTGTGTGTCGTAATATATTATTTTGTATTTGGCGACGTCCATACACCGAATACACCTACCTTTGATCATAACCAAGCTAGGCTAATATACGCTAGGCCATATGAGGCCTAGCGGTCCTGTTTTGTTTACACTCCATCGCGGTCAAAGATCGCTTCACACACGACGCTACAAGTCGCCAAAACGGAAAACCACTATTTGGTATCGGCCGCCATTAACAAGCTTATTAAATTTCTTTGGTACATTTCTATTTAACGAATATTGTATACTTGCTTTTCTGCTTGATAAATTCTTGTTCAATTGATGTTTAAAATAAGATATTCTACGATAAATTACACGAACTATAAGCTTAATTTTCCGACACTCTACACCTCGTGTATTTAGAGGCAACGTCGTACACGTGAGGGCGCTCGCTCGCACGGTGGAATACACAGTGTACATGTGCTGTTTTTGACGATCTGCATTTTTGGATCCTCGGGTATAAGCCCACCCCCCAAACTTGACGTGATTTCATGTTCGAGGGGGGTGGGCTTATACCCGCGTCAGTACGGTATTCGCAAACACAGTCTACATTTCTATTTCTATGCAGATGATACACAGATTTATGTGTCAGTAAATCCAGTGCAAAGGGATGTTGCTGCAGCAATCAGTAAGATGGAAGCCTGTATAGAAGATGTTCGCAATTGGATGACAACAAATTACCTAAAGTTGAATGATGGAAAGACAGAGTTTATTATTGTCGGGTCTAAATGTAACATCTCCAAAATCAACATCACACATATCAGAATCGGAAACTCTAACATTGCTCCCTCATCGGTGGTCCGGAATCTGGGAATCATGCTGGATAGTAATCTCACTATGGAAGCACAAATAACAACTGTATCCAAAGCAGCATGCATATCGATTAGGAACCTTGGTCGTATTCGCGGTAATCTTAACAAGAAAACAGCTGAATTGATTGTACACTCATTTGTCACTTCTAAAATTGGTAATGCCTTGTTGTTTGGCTTACCAAAATCTCAAATACAACGTTTGCAGCGCTTGCAAAATATGGCAGCTAGAATTGTAACTTATACAAAATCAAACGCTCACATAACTCCTGTCCTGATGGATTTGCATTGGTTGCCTGTTCAACAACGTATTAAGTACAAACTTGCGTTGTTTGTATTCAAGATCCTAAATGACAGTGCTCCTGCTTATTTATCTGACCTTGTGGATCGTTACGAATCATCCCGCAGAGGCCTACGATCATTGTCACAAAACCTTCTTCAAGAGCGTAGAGCGAAAAATCAGTGGGGTCAGAGATCTTTTTACGTTGCGGCCGCAAGTGTATGGAACAGCTTACCAGCAACAGTTAAATGCTCAACTAGTCTAAACAGTTTCAAGACCAACCTAAAGACGTCGCTATTCGCTGATGTTCTCGCACGTTGTTAATGCACAAAGCGCCATGAGCGCCACATGGGTGGAGGATACCGGCGCTATATAAGTTTTCATTTATTATTATTATAATATTTAATAAAATAAATAAATAACAATAATAATAAAATATTGATAACTGTAATTGAAGAAAAAAAAAAAAATATGTTTTCCTATTTATACTGTTGAGGTATTATAATTGAAGTATTTGTTGACTTCTGTAAAAAAAGTGAATAATTAAAATAAAACTTGATATTGCATTATAGATTGTCGGATTCATTCATTTATTTTGAGCAGTTTCAATAACAATATATTGTAAGAACAAGATTAGTAGCAGACTCTGGAAAATTTATAAAACTACAATAAAATAGAAAGAGATGAGATAGAACAAGTATCAATAAACAATTAGAGTGATGTTGACTAGGATAGCCGAAAAGAGAAAGGAATTTAAGCAGCATCACAAATACCGCGCTTACCTTCCAATCCATGTTTCTCTCCCTCAATTGTGTTTATTAACTTCCATTATTTTCAATCATTACATGATTTGAGTTCTTTATTAAGTAGATCACGAACACGGATCATTTCTGTACTTCACATACTTTTTCTAATGGGTTTTCACTTTGTGTGTAGCAATTCATAAGGCACTGCCAACCCGAAAATACGGACATTTGAACAACATGTGGACTTTCGCAGTGTTCTGAGAAACAGACACTGTTTGCCTGCAACAAATTTAAGTTGAGTTCTTTGCCAACTGAGTTAACTGGAAAAAGCAGAGATATAGATCTCCCTCCAATTTAAGACTCCTTCTGATAAAAAACCACTGCACTGCAGCCTTTGATGATCTCTTATCTTTTACCATTAGCTGATTTCTCCAAGTAAAGAAGCTTAACATTTTATTTTACAATGATGTAAAGAGATCTGAAAAAATTAAAATCTTGCAAGATCTACAAACTAGAGTTTGGTTAAGCAAAAAGAAGGTACTTCACATTAAATCAGGTATTCAAATCATTTTAGTTGAAATTAGATGTTAACCGTTTTTGCTATACAGTTCATATCTTGCCCCAGAAAAGAATTTTTCATTCTGGCTTTAATAGTCATAAAAGATGGTTATTTTGACAGTGTGAAAGAGCATATTGGAATAATAATGGGTAGGTTTTCAGTGTCTAGTTATTATTTTTTACAAAACATTAATTAGCTAGCTTTTAGTTTCTCAGAATGTCAAATCAAGACCAAACACCTTCACAAAACAAACCAATGAAGAGAAATCTATGTAAATTATATCAAGAAGATATTTAAAATTGTGTTGGGTTTTACATAATTTATAACATCCAATAAATCACAAAAACCAGAACCCTTACAATTAATTCACGCAAACTACTAACATCCTTTCAATTTTAATAAAGACATTAAAAATATTGAAAGAGAATGTCAGTGGGGGATCCTGAAAGGTTCTAAAAATATACCAGGCAATGTTTTAATCAAGAAAGAGAATAAATACTTTGTTTATGTCAATGAAATGGACACACCGTATGCGAAGAAATTGATGGAGTTGAAGACTGGAAAAAATTCATACTAACTAATGTAATGGTGAAAGCGGATTATTGGGACAATCAAAGGTTACTGCTATCGGATGATGATTTTACTGTGGTAGTTTAAAGATAGATGTATTGGTGAAATAAATGTTTTTATTTATTGTTATTTAATAATGTTTGAAGGTGTGTTATGTGCAATGTCAGCGATTTTTATATCAATCAGAAGATTGTGGAAAAGTTCATAATGACCAGAGATTGTTAATGTGATGAAAGCAAAGGGGAGCACCCCTAAAGAGAAGGCTGTCGTTCAAGGGGAATTTACTTGAGGTTTAAATTAATGGTGAGTACGGTAGTTGCATTTAATTGATATTAAAAATATAATATAATCTAATATATTTCTAGAAAGCAAGTGTTACTTGAAGAGCGCTAGAGAGGCAGAAGTGACCAAACGCAACAACAATTTCATAATGATCAATAGAGAAGACATTTTTTCAACAGCCTTTTCATAAACTAAAGATCGCAAAACAATGGAAGTGTAATTTTATGATGAAATATTAAATATATTTTTATTTATTTATTGTAGTAAATAAACATTTAAAATAATACAAAAAAAACAGGCCTAAACTATTGTGCCACAAAGTAAATTACAAAAAAAGGTATCTTGCACACTGTGGCCAAACAGGGCAACAAAGGATAAGGAAGTGTTGAACATTTCTAAACAGTGTTACCAATGTGCAATTTATGTAAACAGAAGGGCAAAGAAAGTTTGAAATGTGGACCATTGAAATATGCTGCAACAATTCAGAGCAAAAAGAAATAAAACATGTACACTTTAGTAGGCTACTTTAATTGAAACATATACATTTCAGATTCCTTCAATGTTGTATTATTATATTTTAAACACAATAGATGTTTTTTGTATTTTTAAACAAAACATAGAACAAAAAAAGTTTACATATTACAGTTTTATGCCATACTTTGTGCAAAAAAGGGTAACCAAATGGTTTTAGTGCATAATACATCTCAATGTTGAGGGATACCCGAACCACATTACATCCCACCGAATTTTCGAATGTTGTTGTAGTTACAGTATTTAACAAAAATGTAGCTCACCAGACTGCCTACGAAATATGTAAGGTTGCTAGTTGCGAATTGACTATTTCAATGACGAGAGTTAAGAAATGTGGTCAATAAGAAAAAAAGGCAGTTGCAAAAGGAAATAAAAGAGAATCTGTAAAAAATGTAATTTCCTTTTGGATGAATATTTTTTTGACTTTGAAACTGTGGATCAAAGATGGAAAAGAATCAACTGAAATGAACACTAAAAAACACACCCAGTCTTAATAAATACTTTTGACATATATTATTAATAAGAGATGTGTTTACTGCTTATTTGTTTTTTTTATATAATTTTGGTTCATTTGAATTTGAGATACAGAGATGCTGATCGAATTGGTTACTCTTGTAATAATAATAATAATAATAAGAATAAGAATAATAAGCTATATTTATGACCGTGTGGATGATCAAGAACAAATCGTTGAATATTGTGACATTTTTTGTAGTTTTCCAATTTTGTCTTGTGTTAGCATGTCTTTTATTAACTGCCTAATCAGCTGGTCAGAAATATGAATAAATGGAGAGGGTACATTATAACATTGTTATTAACAGTTTCAACTGGCAGAAAGGGCATCTGATTAGCACCATATATGGGAAACCACATAAACCTTTAAAAAAATGAGTGTAAAGAAGACTGCACATTTCCTCAAACATACATTAGCGGTTTTTTACATCTTTGCTTCAACTTTAACAGACGAGTTTGTAGAAAGAATTTATCAAATGTTTGATGCTTCCAATGGTTGAATGTTTAAAGAAACTGAATTGGAATGTCTAAACATCTTATTTTCAGTTTCTAAATCAGTACTAAGTCATGACTAAATGAAGTGAAACAATTTTAAAACTCAGGATTCCTATTAACAGAAAAGGAATAAAAATACAGAAAATGCTGAAAAACAATCTTAGTGAATAAGAATATTTCCAGAGTAGAAACCGTTAATATTAAAGGATTTGAATAGAAAGGGAAAGTGTGTGGGTAAAAAGCAGTTGTAAGAAAACAAATTCATACAAATGAGAGAAAATAACATAGCCCAATAATTAATTGGACAAAGAAATTGAGAAAGAGTTGTTGACATAAATAAAAAGTTTTAGAAAAACATTGAAGAAATATAAACCAATTCAAATTATTTTAATGGAAACAAAATGGCAGAAAATTATAATTTCATAAATGTATTTTATGGGTCTAGATATGAAACTTTTACAATTCAGTTTGCAATTTTAAATAAATGTTAATAATAAAAGCTATGCACAATTTAAGAAGGAGATGGTCGAAATGTTCAATAATCAATATACATTCAAATATATGGGCACACATTAATGTGAATTTTAATCAATTCAGTCTACTTTTTGGCTCCTTTGGATCAGTGCCCACAGTACATTCCACATGCTATCACTGCATTTCATAATGTTGTAATCTTCTCAGCATTTCCATCTTTTATCTATCCTTCACAGAGTTCAAGAGTTGATATACTTTTTCTTTTGGTGGTAGGTCATCAATTTTACAGTTTCAACTTTTCCAGAGTATAACTATTTGCGATCTGCATTGTCTTTATATGTGGTGAAAATTGCAGTTGAGACTTTGTCCATAACTAAAGCAGTACTGTACTTCATTGTCACAAATAGTTTGGAACAGTTTCCAATAGAAAAAAGCGAACAAAATTACAAGTCTTGTATAAACAATTTATTCTTCAAGGTAAAGTGATGCATAGGCTCAGTAGATAATCTTGGTTAGAGATTTCATTTTTCTCATTAGCCAAATGTACTTTTCTTTGCATTAAAAAGTTATGTTTGTAGTCCTTGGGGCAGGAGATCTATCTTCCCCATACATTAATACTGTATGTTTGTTGTCTGTTGAAGGTTAATTTGCACAGTACTATATCTTGAACTGCATACTTATCCAACAACCTTATAGCCATCTTCCATCAAACATGCACTTTATAGTTCTTGTGAAAAATTGTATTAACGAGTTCACAAATATTTGAGCAGATCCAATTACAACTTCATTATGAGATTTTGAAACTCCAAAAGCATGAATTTAGTAGCATGCTAAAATACCTCCATTCTTGAACCTGTCAGAACAATTGTATTAATCTTGGTATTCCATCATTTCTTGAGATTTCAAGGAGGTACTGTAGACAGCAGTGCAGTTTATATTGTTGGAATTTGAAGGCATAAATTCTTTCTGTATATGAAATGTGCTGTGGCCACTGCACCAATGAATCAAGTGAGATGAAATTACTGTAGTGACTTTACGATTTTATATTTTATTGTATATTGAAAATACATGGTATTTGACCTGTAAATTAGCTCATTAATGAAGCGGAAAGGATGTGAGAGGATCTAATGCTGATAGGAAGAAACCTATTTGAAAGGCTAACACCATTCGAATACAAAGAGTGCATGTGGTCAATTGATGGAAGAATCTCTGCATCCATAGAAGTTTTGTGTATTTATTTTTTGTTTTGTTTTTTTATTATTATTTACTATTGAGAATTGAACATAACAAGATAAATAACAGGTTCAATTTCTCAAATAAAAAAAATAAGTTTGAAAATAAACTTTAAGGCATCATCACCAGTAAAAAAACAGAGTCACAAATCAATAATATACCAATATGAAGGAAATCCCACTATGGTGTGTAATTGGTTCTGATTTGAAAACTATTGAGAAAAGAAAAAGTAAGGAAGATAAAGAAAAAAAGCAAAAGCGAGTGAATGTTTTACAAGAGCAATTAATTGGGCAAGAAGAAGGCAAATGCAGGTGAAGTAGAATGCCGGATTCTATTACAGTCAAAATAACTTGCGATTCAGCAGCCCAGAATATGTTGTACAGTAATAAGCAGAAGAACAACAAGATGGTTATCTATTTCCAAGACAAGTAAGTTTGCTACTGTATAATAACCAACCAATATGTTTGTATTACTAATAATGTAATAGCCTGGTATCAAAAAGTTGTGCTGCATACAGTACATACTATAATACTGAGATGTAGTTTGGAATTTATAGTAAAATGAAATGCTTTAAATATACTAAAGTGTACAATGTTTTCATTTCAGAAATCAATACAACTCAATAATGTATTAGTCCCTGTATGTTTAAGTTTAATAGGAGATCCAGCGTATCCATTAAAAAAAATGGCTTATGAAAGAGTTCAGTAACAACCAATGGTTAACAAACCAACAAAAACGATTCAACTACAAGTTAAGTTCAGCACAAATGGTAGTGGAAAATGCATTTGGTCGTTTGAAATTAAGATTTCGAAGACTTTTGAAAAGAAATGATATGGAAATTAAATTTGTTTCTGATGTAGTGGCTGCATGTTGTGTACTACACAATATTTGTGAGATTCACAAAGAACAGTTTTTTGCAGAGTGGGATGAAGAGCGGCGCAACAAAGAGGAAAGACAAGGATTAGTACAGCGATACTGTAATTTTTGGAAGAACATTGCAGAAACATCCATTAACATTCGTGATGCAATATTGGCATCCCTATGAAATAGTTTTCTCTCTTCACAAAATTATAATTTAACCAACCAATCAATACTAGACATACGTGCGAAACAGTGTATTCTGTTAAAAAGGTCTAAATTTTTGTACAGTACGATAGTGTGTTACTGTATACCTTACTTGTATCTTGTTTCAAAATATCCACATATACGAGAAAAATTAGGGATTGGTAGTGATGGCTGGCAAGAAAGAATAAAAGACAAAATGGAGAATGTTTGGAGAAACAAAAGAAGTAACATTGGGAGTATGCCCACTGGCTGTAAACAAAAAAGAAGTTCCCCACCTGCATTAGCAATCACAAATAAGAAAGCGAGTATAAATATAACTAGAAAAAGGCACTCCAAGAGTGCATACCTCCGCCTACAGTATAATTCTTCTATGCTACATTAATCGGGCAATATATATATAAATCCAAAGGCAAATTACTGAAAAATGACAATGCTGAGGGTATCAGTGGCTAGATATCAATGGAGATACAAAAAAAAAAAAAAGTGAAAAGCTAAATCAAAACGATAAAGTAAAATATATATATATATATATAAGAATGTATATCACCGGGCGGTTTAGAATTAATGTTCTTTGCCTACTGTGTTTATATATATAAAAGTATCTCTTCGGAGATCCCGCCTCGTGAATAAAAATACTGTAAGATGAGGGCGTATCAATTTGATCTCTGATGCGCGTGTGTACAACTGAGGACTAGTGATGTTCCGCTGCATCACGCCGAGAATGTTAAAGAGTCGCTATCCAATCGAGTTTAAACAATACCATGAAAGCCCCAGTGGTATAATGGTTAGGGCAACTGCATATCAAGCAGACGGTCCGAGTTCGAGTCTCGGTTGGATCGACTTTTTCTCATTCTCACAGATTTCCTCATTTTTATCGTTTCAAATTAATTATATATATATCACCGGGCGGTTTAGAATTAATGTTCTTTGCCTACTGTGTTTATATATATATATAGTGTTAGTGTTTGATTATACTAATTGCACTAGAACCTTGTAAACGTAAGTTTGGTGTAACGGTTATGTATGCAGCCTTGTACAGTTGAGATCACTGGTTCAGTATATTTTTTAATAAATAAAAAGTAATATATATATATTTTTTTTTTTTACAGGTGATCATTTTTTTTGCTAATTAATATAAATCCTTTATATTATATAGAAATTCTCGTAATACGATTTTCCTCCTAATATATCTTTTTTGATGTTATTGATGTAGTCAAAATAAGCGGAGTCACCTGTTGCTTTGTATCAATTCATGGTCTAGAACAATAAAATAGCAGGTGTCGACTTTTCATTGTTGAATGGTTTCACTGAAATAGTATAAAAGAAGAGTTTATGAATGTTTTGAGATTAGTATAAAATCTTCCATCTTTGAAGTTCTACGGAGTTTGTGTACACAAGTTTAAGGTAAATTTAGTGTTTAATTGGATGTTAGGTTTAATCTTAGTAATTATGGTAGGCCTACGAAATGTATTTGATTGTGTGTCTTATATTTGTGTTAGTTCACTGTTCAATTCGCTTTCAATAGATTGATCAAAATGAACGAGGATCTGCTAAAACAAATAGAAGCTGCATCTGTAACGGCATCGCTCTATTTCGACTGTTTCCAAGTCAAAATTTCCGACAGGAAGTTAAGGAATACAGCAGAGAGGACAGGGAGAGTGATAGAGCAGACTTTGGCAGACTGTGCTTCAAGAATTAAATCGCAAGCGGTCGAAATCGAGAGCCTAAAGAGGCAGCTTTGACTTAAAACAGTCGAATCCAAAAAACGTAAATTTGCTGAAGAAGCTTCGAGCAGTCAAGCAACTGCAGAGGCTAAATGTGATATTAGTGTGGGTCTTTCCGAAGCAACCTTTTTAAAGCGAAGTGAGAGTGATGAGGATTTGCTGTTGGTGGTAGACTCACCATTAATAGAGAGAAATGGCGAACCGCGATGACGTCACTCAAATTTCACCGAGTGGGTATAGATTGTAAACAAACCATTTCGCCACATGTTTTTGAATGAGAAATTCCGATGGGTTGAGTTAAAAAGGTAGGTAGAAAAGAACGTTTAAAACACACCCTTAACAATTTTAATGTTATATGGGCAAATCTTAACATATTTTATTTTAATTTGGATTGAATTACGAGGCGTTTTTGTTATATACTGTACCCAGCTCTAGGCCCTAGATAGGGATTAGGCCAACTTCGGCCACAGACAATATTACTACCATATCTATGGAACGCCCATAGTGCCATTGATAGGGGAACAATGAGACACGACAATGTAATACAGGATTATCGATTTCATTGCGTTTTACTTTTGTTTTTTGTTTTTACACAGGAAAACACGGACACAGACAAACTTGGCAATTAATTAATTAATTAATAATGAAAATAAAATACGAACACATATTTTGTAGCTAGGTGGCATGATGAGATAAGAAACGAAGAATTACGTAGATACCGATATTTCAGAGTACAAAAAATACAATACGGTTGAAATTAAAATGTATAGTTTTTACAAAAAAAAATGAATTGAATGAGGTCTAAGTGATACTAATTGTATGTACATTTTTCTATAAATATAAAACGAATTGAAGTACGTAGGGATATATACTAATTTTATTGTGTACAATAAATATAACTTTGAAGGAATAAGAAGCGGAAGAACACAGTGGTTAAGAATACGATTTATTTTATCGGAAAAAACAATTGAAGTATGTAATTATTAAGAATTAATAATTATATACTTCAATTGTTTTTTCGATGATAAAACATTTAATTACTCCTGTGTTGTATTAAAAACCAATCAAATGAAGACGACAAAGTTTTATTAAATTTATTTTTTTTTATCACTAATTTTCTTCTTGATTCTGCTTGTATTGATGTGCGAGTTCCTGATATTCCTCTTTGTTCTTTAAGCCTGGTTTCCATAAAATCGCTACACGACAGAGCGTAGCAATTCTATGGAAAAGCTAGAATTTATCGGGGATCTAGTACGCGAGCACTAAATATTCTTTGGTATGCGTATACGATTCATCGCCGACAAAATCGGCAAAGTTGAACATGGTTGAACTTTGCCGATTTGACTGCGACATCTGCGCGTGTAGCGATTTTAATGGAAACGCTGTAGCGATTTTAATGGAAACCAGGCTTTAGGTCACCTAAGCAATGGAAGGAATAACGTTTTAATTAAATTTCTTTTTTTTTCTTAGCATTTCTTTTTTCATAGCCAAACTATTAATACGTCTGTACTAAGAGAGTATTTAACTGTGTCACTGACAGTTGAATTTGTTTTTCGCCAAGACTCCAAGATACAACTAAACTGGAATGGAAACAACAAATCTAATAAATGCAAATTGTAGTGGAATAACGTTGAGAATGATAACACTGTAATGGTAGTAATAAATAGTCATAAAAGATACTATACAACAAAGCATGAGATGCGATAACTAATAGCAAAAACAATAGCACGGTCTAATATATGCGTGAATGGCGCGCCATAGAAATCTGTTGTGGCCGAAACGGTCATATGCCCCAGATAGTTGGCCTGTATGCTGTAGTACCTCGAGTACTCGAGCCTACCACGGATTATCGGTTATTATATAATAATAATATTGGAAATTTGTTACTGCATACTGTACTACTACTACTACTACTACTTTAGCTAGGGTGCTGCTAGGCCTCTCCTAGCTAGGTAGTAAGACTAAATAGAGCATCTCTAGTAGATGTAGGCCTAGCATTAGTTTCAGCTCGACAACTGCCATTTTGTTATGTGGCTAGTGATGCTTCCTGCAGGGGGGCTACCGCCAGTAATGAATACTTGATAAAGATATTTTGTCTATCTGTCAGTTCTACAAACAGATTGACGATTTTACAATTAAAGACAAATTTGAACTCATCATGCATAATTTTATTTCAGTATATCAAAACAGACTAACAAAATATATTTAATGAATTATTATTGAAAGACTAAATAATGCTGTTGTCTTCATTTAAAAGACATTGTAATTGAAATGAAATGTTTTGTTTTCATGGATTATATACAAGTCAGGCCCGTGCCCCCCACCCCCCTCCCGGTCATCAACACGAAAAAAAAAATTGTAAATGAAAAAGTAAAAAAAAAAGTTTTTAGATTAGAAACTGTGTAACTTTTTCTGTCAGTCTGTTTTATTGCCGAAATACGATAGCTCAACAGACACGTTTAATATTTGTCTAGACAAAACCAAGCACACGTGCTGTAACAAGTTTGATTTGCTTGCTGCAGAAGGTGTAACATCATTTAACCTACTATTACTGTATAATATTGTATTTATGCTATACTGCGATATTTTTGCTATAAAATTAGATAACCACGGATAACTGATATGAATAGTCTAGAGTAGTAGTACTCTCTATCTGGTACTAGGCCTAGTTAGAGGAATAGGCGCGTGCGCAATGAGCGGGGGAGGGATTTGAGGCCGGGAACAAAGGTGAACGATCCGAACTTATTTTCATTGCGGTCCAAGCGTCGATATCTAGACTGTATCAAGTTACAAGGGCCAAAGCGTGTACAGTTACGCACTACCCTGGCGGTGTCCCTTTGTATGGAAGTTTGGTGGCGCCATTGCCTTTCAAGCCGTCCCGACAACCGCTTCATAACAATGAAGCCCTAGCCAGAAGAAGATTGCATTTACTTTGCGAGACGCTAAACAAGAAGCCTTCACAAAAGAGCCAGTTTGTTGAGTTTGTGCAGAAGATGTTAGATCATGGACATGCTGAGCCAGCCCCGCCTATTTCACCAGAGAAGGAACGTTGGTATCTGCCGATGTTTGGTGTCTATCATCCACAAAAACCAGACAAAATAAGAGTTGTTTTTTATTCAAGTGCAGACTTTGGCGGAGTTTCATTAAACAAGGTGTTGCTAAGTGGTCCTGACCTGAACAACACTTTATTAGGAGTCCTATTAAGATTCAGGAAAGAGAGTATTGCTGTAATCGCAGACGTTCAACAGATGTTTTACTGCTTCTACGTGAGAGAAGACCATTGTGACTACCTCCGTTTTAAGTGGTTCAAAGACAACGACATGAACAATGAAGTTATTGACTAAAGGATGACTTGTTGACCAGAACGAGATCCATGCTTGCGGAATCAAACTTGAAGCTACACAAAATTGCCTCAAACAGCCAAAAGGTGATGGACGCTTTCGACAACGTAGACAAGGCTAGGACTTGCAAACATTTAACGTCGACACAGACAAAGTACCAATTCAACGTCGACACAGACAAAGTACCAATTCAAGGAAGTCTAGGCGTGCTATGGGACGTAAGAAATGACTACTTTACCTTCAAGATATCTCGCGAACCAAGTGAGTACACAAGAAGAGGCATGTTATCCATAGTTAATAGCATATTCGATCCACTGGGACTTGTCTCACCTGTCACTTTACAAGGAAAGCTGCTTGTTAGAGAACTAAGCAAAGGTAGCACAGATTGGGATGCACCCCTAGACTTAGATAACAGAGGAAAGTGTAGTTGGAGGACGTCACTTGAGCGATTAGAGAAGCTAAAGGTATCAAGACGATACGTAAACACGTTTATTTTATCAAGCGCTAAAAAGGAGCTGACCATATTCTCGGACGCATCTACGCAAGCCATTGGAGCTGTCGTATACCTTACGGTGACTAACAAAGATGGACCTCATACTGGTTTTGTAATATCCAAGAGCAAGGTAGCTCCCAAACCAGCTCACACAGTTCCAAGACTGGAATTATGCGCTGCCGTGTTAGCGGCTGAGATTTTTGAACTTATAAAAGACGAAATGGATATCCACTTTGATGCGGTGACGTTTTATACAGACTGCCGCGTAGTGCTTGGCTACATAAACACAAAAAAAGACAAGACGCTTTTATGTTTATGTGGCAAATAGAATCAACCGGATCACTAAATCAACATCTCCAAGTCAATGGCACTAGACTTGTTTTTCATCAAGCTCCGCTAAGCTATCATTTTAAGTTTGAGGCTTCCGATGTTATAATTTGACTCTTACCGCTTATCGGATCGCTAAGTAACATATTATACTGATACATACAAGTTTTGGAGAATTTAAGGTACTTTACTACTGTTTTTTTAGCCTCAACATTGTGCCTATTCGATCTAGCCTCGTGGCTACTAACAAAAAGGAAGCTCCCGCCACTAACACAGGCAAGGAAACAAGACATTCCAAGGCATTGTCTGACGTGATAAGCAGTCTGGATCTAGCCAGATTTATTGAGGACAGCGTTGGGAAGGCATTCGAAGGTACAATAATAATTGATCTTATAAGCAGGAGGAGCTAAACTGAAAGGCAACCTCTGGTGCTTGTGGTGTGTGTGCGCGGTACGTTTTGTGTGATCGCGTTCGAAATTAAACTGCAGTTTTTTCTTTAATCGTTGGGGAAAACATAGGAATCTTTTTGTAAGTGTTAATTTATTAATTTTAATTTGTTTATTTTGCAAATTTACTTTACCAAACGTTATTTTGTAAATTGTCATTAATATTGATCTGTACGGTAGAAAAATAATTGTAAAAAAAATATAATTCAAAAACTAATGCAGAAACACATTAGGACAAGGTGAAAATGGGTACCTAAATGGGTAAAAGAAAGTTAAAATGCCATGCTCCTATAATGGATGGTATAACTATAGTTTACGTTCCAAATATAATCAAAGAAGTCTACACATTAAACAAAGTCTACCTAATCTAGAGAAATATAATGACACTAATGTTTACAGTATGCTTTGTCTTATACGTGTTTATATAGCACAAATTAGTTGCTTCTATTATTTTTATCATTGGACTTGATAATGACCCCAAGATGGAGTCGAAACGTCGTTCTTTTGTATGCGTTATTTTTATTTTATGTATTATTATTATTATCATTATTATTTACACTGTAGTTTGTACATTCCTACACGATTATGCATTGCTCTAAATATACTTTTTAATCTAAAAATTAAATTGTATTTAATAATATTTATCATGTAGGCCTAGTTTAATTATACTAACTATTTTTAAAACTTAATTATTGATTGCGACAGCAAAACATTTTTTTCTGCACAGTCAAATACGGTAGACCTAAGCATTTTTTTTTCTCTTTTGTGGGTTTGTCCCACCTTTATTTCATTTCAGTTGCATATAATAACAATGTATAAATTGTGATAAAAATAAATATAAACAGTACTTCTTAAATCCATCTTTATAACATCATACACATGAATACATGATTACAAAATATCATATTATTACTAATTTGTTCTATAGTACGTTATTTATTTATTTTTTTTCTTACACTTAATGCCTAAGCATTGTAAAAATGTATTAAGTTGTGGCTGATAGAGAAGTTATATAATATAAAGGATTGATTGGTACCGGCGGTACATCTAAGGTGCCACGATTGTTTTACACACCGCTGTTACTTTCACAGCGGAAGAAATAGCGGAAGCCAAAGCATGGAGTTATAAAAAGGTTGTATATCCAGCACATTCAATCATTTACAATTTTGCATGTTTCGGACGTTATTTTTATACTTTTAGGCGTGTTTTTACAGTATTGTCTGGGACTTTTGAGTGAAAATGAGCAAAGAATATCGAAATGTTTAAAATAAAGCTGCTAAAGAAGACTCATACTTTATTACACTAGATGTAAAAAGCCAACTTGAAGAGATGTTTTGAGGTAAGCGTTTTAAATAAAGTAATGTTAGGCCTATTTTCTTAAAAAACTTGAGACCTAAGGAAGCCGATCACTTCGGTCATACAGTACCATGTAATCCAAACCATGGTCATACTATTCTGGATTGCATACTATAATCTAGCACCTAAGTACAACATAGCTAACATCCTGTATAATATTACAACCAAAGCGGCCGCTTCGCACCTAGACCTAGTTTTGTAACAAATTGAACACTATTGATCAATGCTTTTAACATTTTGTTGTAAAATTCATTCACTGATCCTGACTTTGTAAACAGAATTGACACTCCCAAAATCTCTGATGGGTCGAGCATTAGGGATGTCTATGATGGTTCACTGTATAAGGCTATTGAAAATAAAACGGATCTGTTAACATGTACATGGCACTTTGATGGCGTTAAAGTGTCTAAAAGCTCATCAATGTCGATTTGGCCGCTTCAGGCAGTTATTAACAAACTCCCTCCAAAAATGAGGTACGTTTATAAGCAAAATGCTATATCAATATCAACAAATTTATTTACTTGTCAACTGGTTTAACCAAAAAGTTAACATTTATTTTTTAAATATCCATTTGAAACCAGATGAAATTTTTTGAGAACAAATTTACAATTATTCAAAATTGATATTTATGGAAATATCAGTGTAAACATGCTAAAATTAAATTAGATCATTTTATATGATAATGTTATGGGCCTATGATAATGTATACTGGATTATAAAATTAATTTTTAGTGAATACAATTACTACGTTTATAACTTGTACTAATTCTTTCCTAGGCCTAATAAGTTTAATTTTAAGTCATGATGAATGGTTGGTAATTAAAAGGGAATAACTACACTACAGTACTAGCCTAAGCCTAGGCGACAAAGCGTGTAGAATAAATGATGTATAGTGTATAATAACATATTATTTATTATCATATACACTGGTATTACAGTATAACTATTTCAAATAAAAAGTTTAATTTGAAGTCAAATTTCGGCCGAAATTGTCCTAAGCCTTTAATTCTGATAATATATGGAAACAATGCTCAATTATAATTTTAAAAAAAAAGAATTTAACTATGAACTTTATTGGCAATAATTCTATACTGACTTTTTCATATTTATTCTATCTATGTTCATAATTTAGGTGTCAAATAAAGGCTGAAATTATATATTTTGAAGACTTTAAATCAGAGTAAGACATTTTGAATCATAAATGTTAAAAAAATACTGGTTTTGATTCACGAAGACAAGCCATATTAATTTCTTTTGGTTATGACACTCTACAATTAGTTATTACATGCTAATTGTTTGTGAATGCTTATTTTAAAATAGTATTAACAGAACCCATGGTATATGTATTAAAATCAGTCATAACATCATTTTTACCATAAAATTGCCCTATTTATATTGTTTTCAGGTACCGGAAAGACAGAGTCATCCTTTTTGGGGTATGGTGTGGAGACTCCAAGCCGTCCATGCCAACACTGATAAAAAGCATCAACAACCTCTATATCAATGGTAACTTGCCTTTTTGTATTTTAATTTTTGATGCTATAAAAAAGCATATGTTCCTATTGTTACTAACACCAATGAAGTTGGTAGTAGAAGTTATGTTTAAATTACTGTATTCAGTTACTTCACTATTATATATTATAAGTGTAAAATAACAATACAATAACAACCCAATTACGTATTTGGTAAATATTGTTTTAAAAACTTGCAATTGAGGATACATTAACTGTAAGTAATAAATAGAAAAATAATGGTTAAAATAAATGTCGATTCAACTTCATTATGAAGGGTTATTCTTAAGTCTATGAACAAATTATCTACACAAATCAGAAATTGTTTGATTCAACTTCATTATGAAGGGTTATTCTTAAGTCTATGAACAAATTATCTACACAAATCAGAAATTGTTCAGACTATAATTTAATTGCCTCATTACACTGGTAAGTTGGCCTACAATACAGCATTTCATATTTTTTTTGTTAAATATTAAAAGTGTATGAAATACTTAAATTTCAGGTATACAAGTACGGGACTGCAAAGTAAAAGTTAAATTGCTTGCTGCTACGATGGACCTTTTAGCCATGTGTCTTGTGAAAGATATGACCCAATTTAATGGTCAATTTGGATGTGGACAGTGCGAAACGAATAATAAAAGGGCAAAACGTAAAAAAGGGACTACTGCTGTCAACCCGTGGTGGTAAGGAAATACAACTCAGAACAAAAGAACGGATGGAAAACTATGCGAAAGAAGCATTAGAGAAAGGAATTGCTGTGAGTGTAAAACAATATATTAGCACAAAAACTTTAAAATACTAATTACCACTAATGAAAATGTCCCTTTCTATGAACTTACTACCCTATGGCAGTATTCAGTCTAATCTTTCAGGGTGGGGGGGGGGGGGGGAACCTATTAATAGTTTAAGCAGTGATAAACCCAATGTCTGTGGAGTAAATCACTTGTATAATTTATTTGATTTTTTTTTTTTTGCAATAGGTATATATATTTAACAAAATGGCTTGTAAAAAATATCTCTAAAATATACAATTTAGTAAATCCTGTTATGTTGTCACTATTTTATAGGTCAATGGGGTAAAAGGATTGTCTATGATGTCAATGCTAAAAGATGTGAATGTAGCCACAGACATAGTACTGTAATTGATTATTTGCATGGTGTCTGCATTGGAGTAGTGAAAGCCCTAGTCAACCTGTAGTTGAATGAAAAAAACCAGCCCTACTACATTGATATGTCGAAAAGTTGGATGCAAGAATGGAACAAATATGACCTACAGATTGCATCACAAGAGGTCCGCGAGCTTTTTACAAAGAACTAAAGAACTTCAAAGGTATGTTTAAAACTTTTTTGATTGAAAGAAATAAACCAAAACATTTTTATTACTGTAATTCTAGATTATGATTTTAATTTATAGTAATAATTGGACATAATTAATGATATGGAATTCAATTTGCGTTACAGTACAATTTAAATAAGTTATCTGTTTGCTTGGCTTGAATTAGATCAATACAATAATATTATAAACATGAAGAAATATATTAGAAGAGCAATTTAAATAATACTAATAACTTAAATCCTATTCCAATGCGACTAAACGATGTAATCTATGAACAATTGTATTATGTAAACTTACAAGTATTTGTTGACATGAAAGAAATTGTCATTAAAATAGGAATTATTATGGTATGCTACTTTGTAACAATAGGCTTAAGCTCTGTCTACATCATCAAACTTTATGTGACAAAAAATTTGATGTCCCCCATATATGGATATGATGACATCATATCACACATCATCAAATTGTATAAAAAAAATGTAGTCTATCAAAAAGTTGTCAAATTTTTATATTGACCAATCACAGTGTGTTATTTTTTTGATCAAATTTATTAAATCGAGCTCGCTCTCTCCGTATTTTTGTTTCTTGAAAAAATGTCTTCGCGACGATTTTCAACCGAAGAAAATGAAAAGTTTATTTCCTTGCTATTTGGTTCCCCTGTTTGTGGAATACCAAATGCAGGGCCTACCATGATAGGGTCAAACGACAGCAAGCTGTCTAACAAATTGGAAAACAATTTGATCTGGAAATGCCTGGTAAACACTATTTTATTTAGTCATATACAGATAGCGCATAGTAGGCTTAGCCCCTAGCTCTCGATACATTACGTACGTAACTAAGTACACGTACGTCCCTAAGAGTACGCTCCGCCCCGCGACGACCCATAAATAGGTCAGCCACCCTTGACGTTCGACCTGCGACCTTGCATATCAATTTATTCTTCCGGCGGTGGTAAAGCATCGCATTGCCTCCTCTCGCAAGCTACACCACACGCGGAATACTAGCTAGGCCTATCTATATACTCTCTAGCCTAGGCCTAGCCTACTGTATTACTGTACCATGCATGGAGGAATTATTTCAAAATATTTTAAAATAATTCCTCCAGGACCATTCGCCAACTAGGCCTAGCCTAATCTGATCAGGAGAAATAGGCCTAGGCTAGGCCTAGAGTGAATTTTTTTTTCACCATGAATCCAACTAGGCTAGGCCTAGTATTAGTAGGCTAGGCTCTACTTACAGAGATAGTATTCCCCGCGTTAGATACTCTCTTTAACAAGGGGAAATACGGCGGTAGGGCCTAGACTAGGCTATAGTACTGTAGGCTTAGGGTCTACTAGGGCTAGCCTAGGCCTAGCTAGATAGGGTAGGCCTAGGAATGATTATACGAGTGAATAATATTTATAGCTATTTATTATACTAGGCTAGGCCTAATTTAATTATTATAAGAACTACTACTCCTACTTCTAAACTACTACTCACTCTAATAACTACTAGACTAGGCTAGAGTAGGCCTCTTTTTTAGGCCTAAGAAAGTAGCCTAGTTACTAGTTAGTATATACTATGGGCCTATTAATTATTATTAGCATGTATTATTAGCATGTAAGGACTTAGGGCCTATGTTTTAATTAAAGACCCCTTCCCTGCAATTTTGGACGTTTTTTGGAAAATAATACATATATATCACTTTAAAAACATTAAACCATGTCATTCCTTGTCTTAAATGTACGTTTTATGGTAAATTATGATAAAAAGTGAGAAACAATGCACTACCTAAGTAGCTCGCGGCGATCGAACTATCGTGGACGGTCTCAGGCCTAGCCTAGCTAGGCTTAGTTTTGTAGGCCTAGCTGGTAAACATCGGTAACGTACGAACATCGTACGCTAGCTATATACCTAGCCTGACGTTGTATTGTTGCTGCATTAATTGTCTTTCTATTTTTGCCAGACTCCGTTGATACAAATTGGGGAACACCCGGTATTTTCGCTGAAAAGTTAGGAGTCTTCCATTTGTTTTGGCTTCACGATCGATCGAAAAGTGGGCGAATTACAGGTGAAAAACAAAAATATCAATCCGCGCGCAATGCATTTTGGGATTTATAGCGGGCCGCTATAATTATTAAAATCGATTTATTTTTCACATTTTTAACCGTTTAAAGACGAAAACAGTTATCGCAATAGGACCATATAGTATTATTTTTACATTAAATATAGTTTGTGATCTTAAATTAGATCTAAAAAACGTAGGGAATGGGGCTTTAACTTTATTATCTAGGTTAGACCATATGTTTATTCCCTGTTTATTAAACGTTTAATTAGTAGTATGTATGTACTGTATGAAGGAAAATATATGAATGTGAATATTAATGATTAATAATTAGGCTAATATATAAATAAATGAGACCTACTATAACATCATATTTACCACATTTCTTACATTTTTTTATTCACAGAAACTGAAGTAAAAAACAAAATCAACGCACTGCGGACATATTATCGGTGTGAAAAAAGAAAAGAGAAAGAAAGCAAGACTAGTGGGAGTGGGTTGTTAAATTGCTACTCATCAAGATGGCCCTTTTTTACTAGCCTATCCTTCTTGGCAGATCATGTTACTCCAAGAAAATCAACATCATCTGTACCATTGACCGTGTTCGTACGGCGATTGAAATACACGTTTATTTGGTTTTTACCCTTGGGGTAAAACCCATACGACGTTCGTACGAATAAACAAAGTACCGGTAAGCTGACACGAAACCAATTAAGATCGGAATTCTTAGGTCAAAAAGCGCCCTCTGTGCGTCGACCCATATCAATTGACATGGCGTGTTGACAAATTCAACTGGATATTGCATGTCGTTTCGCGCGCGAATCCTTCAATTATTATTTTTCAATCGACAACCAGACCTATATATTTATAATACATCGAATACAATTTACTTTTTAAATAAATAATGATCGAAAATCCTGATAACGTATGTTGTTTGTTGACCACGTGTATTTATCGTGCGAGCCGAACTATTGTTGTGGAAATTCCATTTAATGTACTGTACACGCACTGTACTCCTCTTGTAAAAATCACCACGTGTATTTATCGCGCGAGCCGAACTATTGTTGTGAAAATTCCATTTAATGTACACGCACTGTACCCCTCTTGTAAAAATCACCACGTGTATTTATCGTGCGAGCCGCCGAACTATTGTTGTGAAAATTCCATTTAATGTACACGCACTGTACCCCTCTTGTAAAAATCACCAAGTGTATTCATCGTGCGAGCCGAACTATTGTTGTAAAAATTCCATTTAACACGCACTGTACCCCTCTTATCGTGCGAGCCGAACGGTTGATGTGGTAATTCACAGACACCAGGCTACCACAATACAGAACTCCCTGCCGTTACAATACATGTACATTATAAGCCACCGATTCGCAAGTTCAGGTCACCGGAAAAAACCAACGAGTTGATTATTTATATATGATTTTACAAAACAATAGATATACATTCGCATTAACGAAAAAGAACATTTTAAACAATAATTGCTAAACAATCAGAAAGCTTATTTGAGGTCGCGATTTGACATGACCCCGTTAACGCTTGATTAATTATACCCCGAGGCAGCGTGTAATTGGAATGGGATTGAAATAACCAGTAAAGTTGGTGGATTTTTCGTCCAGATGGTTTTCTAATTTTTTATAGCCAGAGGCGTAAGTTAATTGCTACACGCGACCTCACAGTTGGAAGTACACGGTAGTTTCAGCCCCGTCCGAACGGGCCCTTTGTAACTGGAGCTGTGACGACCTTGCAAGAATACTAGGCCAGAATTTTTAATTGAAAAGTGCCTTGGTATTAACAATAACATGGAGATGGAAACAAATTTGTCTATCTTTCTTTCTAAAATAAATGGTCACTATAGTTTCAAACTAGGCTTAGTCCACCACATTAGTAATTACGAATCGAAACCTAAATTAAAATTGTTGGTATTCTTTGGCCGTTGTTTGATTAATTACATCTTCATGCCATGTTTTTTTTTCTCTAATGATTTGGCGTTACGCCCCTATATTAATTAGGCCTACTAGCAGAGGATTCGATGAGTTTTGAAAAGTTATGGAAATGTGGTCTAACATATAGCAATTCAGTTTTTTAAGGCCCTTCTTCCTTGTCCGAGCCTTTGGAAATATTAAAAAGTTATATTAATATAATATATTCTGTGTTTTTATGTTTTGAGAAATTGTATATCATTTCAGATGTTTCGCGCTGCGCTTTTATTTGTTTTGCGCTTCGTCTTGTTCGAGCTTCCTCCGTACATACCGATAATTAATATGATTTTTCATTTCATTTTTTGTACATTATTAACAAATAGCATACAGAACCACATACAGAACATACCCTTCTCTGATGGAATAGCTTTGGAGACTTTGACTTTGGAGTAGGCCTAAATCGAAACGTCAAGCAACTCAACAGTTCTTTTCAGAACTAATATATAGTCTGGTAGTTGAACCAAAAATATAGACCCTACCCGGAAAAAAATGGTACAAAGCAAATTTTTACATCATTAGAAGCGCAATTTTATGGAGAACAACATATCCAAAATCGACAAAAATCCAGCTTGGGGAAAACATTTTAGATACGTTTTTCTACTGCCTCCTTTACGGGCCTAGTAATTAGCACAGGGACCTGAAATGCATTGCCAGGCCAGGCCTATCTAGCACAGTCAGTGACTAGGCCTAGCCCTAGGCCTAGAGTATCAAGTAGCTTAGTTTTACTCAAATTATTTACTATATTGTACATTGCCTAAAATGTCTACAAATATTAAATAACATGATTATTTGTTTACCAATCTTCAAACATTTTGTGTTCAGTTTTGTAGTTATAGCCTACTTACAAAGTTAAATAAGAAATCTGATTTACCACACAATCATCACACACAGTGTAAATATGTGACCTTGATTTAACCTAAGGGCATTGCCTAGCTAGCAATGTAAGCTTAATTCTGATTGGTGTATTTAGTATTTTGTATGCAAACTTCATCTATTAGTCCAATCAGAAAAGTTAATATACATTTACGTTTTTTAAATTATTCATTTTCTGAAAAACTTTTTTGAGCATTGTTTTTTATGAAAGTTAGGTATTAAACAAAATCTTATGAATAATATTATTTATTAATATCTAATTAGCAGTTTAAGTTATATACTTTATATATATAATTTGTGTAAAATGTCTAGTTAAGCTACATTTAAATATTGGTAGAGCCTAAAAGATCAGACACATCATAGGTCTACAGTGAGAATAACTTTTGATATCAATACAAAAGTCAAAGATGGACTAATATATATGTATATGAAGACCATTGTGTGATATGTACACTTGGTATGAGTATGATGTTGTGCCAGTCAATGTAACAAGAAAGGGAATTCTCACCATGATTGGGTTCAGTAAAAACCGTGGACATTTAGATTAAATTATTTAACTGAATGTGCCAAGTCCACACCAATTGGTAAAGTATTAGTTCATAAGAAATGAGAAAACAAAACATTGAAGATGAATCAGAGCGAATTGTATGTACTGCAGCAACTATCTTACGAGCAGAAATAAGAGAAAGCAAGTACAACACTGAATCATATCCCATGAATGAAGACATCGGCAATATTGAACGAGGAAAAATGTGGATACCACGTCATTTACAAACTTTTTTGAAATATTTGATTCCATCAGAACTGAAGCAGAACACAATCACTTACACGAAACCAACATACAATGTATGTTTTAGATGGAGGAGCTCTTACACAGAGTTAAATGGGCAAAAGGGGCAACATATAAAGATATAGCCATGCAGTATGTGAGTTATGTTCGTAAAAAATTTCATAAAAAGAGATTCATGCATTGTGTTATGAAAAGGGACCATCAATAAAAGACCATGAGCATCAAAGGCGTGTTGGAAGAACATCCGCCGATATTCAACTGAATGAATTAATGCAAGCACATCGTAATCAGCACTTATTTCTATCGAATGAGAAAAATAAATGTCAATTAATTGAATTGTTAAGCTGCTACCTCAAAAAAGATGGGCATGTAGTTCATACAAGTACCGGAAATGCTGATACAATGATTGTTTCATTTGCTCTAGAGTACGCACGGCAAGGGCAAACTGTTGATGTCGTAGCCGATGACACAGACGTGCTTGTGTTGCTGATGTACTGTACCACTTTAACCCAACTATGGCAGATATATACTGAAGCGAAACAGTCATATAATAAAGAGCTAAAGTTGTAAAAAAGTTGTGATCTTGTTAAGAATACTGGCAATGATGTAACATCACATTTGTCATTCGCTCATGCTTGGAGTGGCTGCGATACGACATCTGCCATATTTGGCCAAGGAAAAACTAATCTTCTGAAGAAAATTCGTAGTTCCAAGGAACAGTTATCCAAGTCAATTAGTGATGAGAGTGCAACAGCAGAAGATATTGGAAAAGCTGGACTTGAAGTATTCAAAATAATCTACGGTGGCAAAAACTGTGAATCTTTAAACAACTTACGGTATGTTAAATTTATGGATATGGTAGCATCAAAATCATCTATTGAGCCTCAAAAACTTCCACCTACTGAGAGAGAGCAGCATATTTCCATAGTCTGCGGGTACATTTACAGATACTTGTGTGGTCAAAACTAAATATTGACTTGGACCCTTTACAATGGGGTTGGAAATGCGAAGGAACCCATCTAACTCCAATCATGTCAGATTCTGCTGCAACACCAGACACTTTACTAAAGTTTGTTCGTTGCAAGTGCAAATTATCATCCAACAACCCATGTGGTACAAATTTATGTTCATGTCGTAAAAATGGACTGAAATGCGTAACATCATGTGGAGATTGCAGAGGGGACAGTTGCAAAAATTCAGAGGAATTGGTTGTTGATGAATCAGATGAAAAATAGTGAAAAAGAATGGTATGGCCTAATTTTATAATTAAGTCGATTTTATTTCAAAATGTTCCATCTTCCATCTATATTGTTATTATACAAGTTTATGGTTTCAAAATGACCTCTTTAATGTCGTTTATTTTAAAAACTTGTCATTAGCATGAATAGAAATGTTCACTTTACGAACAATTTAAGACCAATTTTAAATTTGTACACTCAGTATTTATTGAGATATCGAAATATGAGGTCAAAGGTCAAGATGTCAAGAAATAAACTTTCCCGCCATTTTTTGACAAAGAATTTCGTAAGAGCAAATAGAAATATGTACATAACAAACAATTAGAGACCAAATTAAAGACTCTACAGTTAGCGGTTTCCAAGATATACGATTATAATGACTGTAAGAGTGGTTTTTTAAGTAAATTGACAAAATAAAAATAAAACGCGTCTAAAAAATTTTCCCCAAGTTGGATTTTTGTCGATTTTGGATATGTTATTCTCCATAAAATTGCGCTTCCAACGATGTAAAAATTTGCTTTGTACCATTTTTTTCCCGGTTCAACCCTTCAACTACCAGACTAATAGGCCTACGTGGTGTACCACAAATTATATGTGGTTTATTATGGTTATTATGATGTATGGTCATTCACACGTGTGTGCATACTGTAGGTATGCTAGTTACAGAACATGGCGGCGGAATGTTGCCGTTCTTGTAATTGATAGTGTTATTTTCCTACTGTATAAGGTAAATAATGATGAATTCTTTTATGATATTGTAATAGGTTTATGGATAGATATGATATGAAGAATTTAAGATTGGTTTGCTCGGAGCCGGTGAACTTCCATTTATTTGACAGATGACTCAAGGGGTTTTTGGTTTGGGTTTGACTGAATTTGTAATCCTGTACATTGTTGTTTTGTGCTTAAATCTTCGTATACGCTGATTAGTGAACATCTGTATATATGAATGTGAAATGATCCAGATACTGTCGTAACTATATTGAACATCTGTATGTATGAATGTGACTTGATGTTCCAGATAATAAATTATATGTATCGAATGAAGTAAAAAACCTGTCTGTGATTTCATTTGTATGCAGTCTCCTACCACAGTCATACCAACCAATCAGATTTGTTAATTACGTTTCATCAAAGTTCATCAAATTTTATTTGATACTTTTTTGATAAATTTTGATGATGTAGACATAGCTTTAGAGAAGTTATACTGTATTGCTAACTAGCATATTCGTTTGTCCCTATAAACATTTTATCTAACCACTGAAAGGTACTTTGTGTATAAATGCACCATGGCTGAGGTTACCGGTACCTCATGAAATGGTCTTTAGTGGGAATAAAATGTTTTTTGTTGTTTTTGAATAAATAATAATTATACTTGTTTTAAAATAATATAATAAATAACAAAATATAAATACACTTTAACTTGTTGATGAGATATGCGAATATGAGATAATATTCCAAAACATAGGGATAATTCTATATAATTTACACAACACATTTGTTATGTAGGTTCTATTTTTCCGTGTTTTTTAGTTACTGTTTTCAGTAAGTTGTTTACGAGGGTATCTTGCTACCTGGTATACAATTAAAATAAACCTGAAAATTTATCAAATGTGAACAGTTGCCTCATTTTATAAGATACAATAAGTCTGCAAAATGCCCATCTAAACAAAACTAAGAATAAAACCAGAAATTACTAATATTAACAATATCAGATCTGTGGCAAAATGGTGTATTACTACTAGCACTACTATTACGCACAAAGGTAAACAATTTTATTGGCCAAATTACTGTACTGTGATATTTTTTTTTAAACAGCTTCTATGAATACAGAGTCTTCCTGCTGTACTACTCCTGTTTTGTGCTTAAAGGAATGTTGCCTTCGGAGTATTACGTTCATTTCATGATGCTTTCTGTTTCAATCTACACTTTATTAAGAGAAGAAATAACACAGGAAGAATTAGCTTCAGTGAATATACTTTTGCAGAAGTTGAGCTGTTTGTTTACAACTTTATATGGTATGGCAAGATATTTGATTGATTTTTTCTTAATAGTGCACGCTAATATAAAAACGGTGTTTTTGTTTTGTAAACAATAAGAAATGTTTTTTAACAAAATGTTAAAGCGATTAGTCTAGTTCATAACTGTAAAGTACTATCTTTATCTAATGATTTATTACTTTTTTTATTTTAACAGGTAAGGAAAACTGTACCATTAACCTCCACAACACTTGTTGTTGTCACCTAGTGGACTCTGTGAGGAAGGCTGTACCATTAACCTCCACAACACTTGTTGTTGTCACCTAGTGGACTCTGTGAGGAAGGCTGGACCATTAACCTCCACAACACTTGTTGTTGTCACCTAGTGGACTCTGTGAGGAAGGCTGGACCATTAACCTCCACAACACTTGCTGTCACCTAGTGGACTCTGTGAGGAAGGCTGTAACATTAACCTCCACAACACTTGTTGTTGTCACCTAGTGGACTCTGTGAGGAAGGCTGTACCATTAACCTCCACAACACTTGCTGTCACCTAGTGGACTCTATGAGGAAGGCTGGACCATTAACCTCCACAACACTTGTTGTTGTCACCTAGTGGACTCTGTGAGGAAGGCTGGACCATTAACCTCCACAACACTTGTTGTTGTCACCTAGTGGACTCTGTGAGGAAGGCTGTACCATTAACCTCCACAACACTTGTTGTTGTCACCTAGTGGACTCTGTGAGGAAGGCTGGACCATTAACCTCCACAACACTTGTTGTTGTCACCTAGTGGACTCTGTGAGGAAGGCTGGACCATTAACCTCCACAACACTTGTTGTTGTCACCTAGTGGACTCTGTGAGGAAGGCTGTACCATTAACCTCCACAACACTTGTTGTTGTCACCTAGTGGACTCTGTGAGGAAGGCTGTACCATTAACCTCCACAACACTTGTTGTTGTCACCTAGTGGACTCTGTGAGGAAGGCTGTACCATTAACCTCCACAACACTTGTTGTTGTCACCTAGTGGACTCTGTGAGGAAGGCTGGATCATTATGTTCATTGGTTGCTTTCCATTCGAAAGTAACTGTGGACAGATGGCCAGATTTGTACGTGGAACACGGCACATGGGCATGCAGGTAAGAGAGATGTCTTTTACTCCTTACATGCCCAATCGCCCCTACTCTTTTTTACTGATAAACGTCTGGTATTTCCATCACTTGCACCCTTGATAAATTGCTAAATTTTTACTGTAAAAATGTTAAATTATTAATGTACTTATTTAATAAGTGTATATGGGTAAAACCTATAGTAACCCATACTTACATAGTAAGTAGTAGTACCATTTCGGTATACATTACATAGTAAGTAGTAAAATTCACAACCGAAATTGCAATTTTTTTTTTTTTTTTAACAAAGTCTGAGAGATTGATGCAAATTCTTGGTTGATTTGACATTGAATTACCCATTATTAACTATTGTCAATTTGGTTTGCAATAAAAAAAAAATTACTTTTAACTGAAAATATTGCAATGAGTGAATTCTGTAAAGTAAACAAATTTTATCAACTGCTAACTGCCATTTTTAGACGGAGAGGTAAGATATTTCGTAAAAAGAAATGCTTTAAAATGCTTTATTCAGCAGAGTGGACAAGGCTCAAATCTAGGGTAGCGAACATCATCTCGTACATGACACAAACCGGTCCAAGAATTGATTTTTTTATAATTGTTTATAATAATTACAAACCCCAATTTAACCAATGCCAAACATATAGGTTACGTAAATTTATATTGTGTTTAACTTTATTAAAGTTGTCCAGAAAAAACTTTAACAATAAAATTAAAGGCATTGCATTATACTGTACATTGTAGCACACCCACGATCTAAGGACAGCCGTTATATTTTCCCATGGTTTTAAATGTACAGTACTGTACGTATACTAGTGACGTTGGTTAAAAAATATAACCTATTTCAAAATGGAATAGTCCAACTTCCTGATGACATTTTAAATTTCTAATCCCAATTGATTCCAAAGAATAAATTATAAAATAATGAAAATAAAAATTTTTCTACTGAATGTTACTTTTTTAAGACAACAGATGTGTTTCATTGATGTTCGAAAAGTTGTCTTTATGGAGGAACCTAGTAAGAACTGTGGAGTGGTGGTACCAATCACATGCGGGTGGGAATACGACTGATTATGTGAAGTTTCACCAAGAACATCACAAAGTTTGACAATATGAAAATCAAAACAAACGCAGAAAGGCGAATAACGGTATTAATGAGAAAAAGCCTTGTTTCACAATTTTAAGAAATGGGGTCTATCCTCTGTGCGCAATAGTGACGAAAAGAGCAGGGTTGGACACTTTAAAAAGTACGCAACAAGGAAAAGGTCAGCATCATGAAACTTGACATTGTTCGAAATTTGAAAACGGAAACATTTCTTGCACTGTGGAAGAAAATTCTAAATCAAAAAGAACATTTATATCCAAATGTTCTCCACATCATTCAAATTCTGTTAGTTTGTCCTAATTTACTTATACGGTGATCAAGGATAAAAGGACGCGTGAAATCTGGATACCCGAGAACAGGAGCGGTATAGTGAGATGGTGTTTGAGTTCGTCAACAGCTTTTGTACAAGAGTCGTCCCAAGCCTCAGCTACAGGTGGCTTCGGTAGGTTGTTGGGATTTTTTCTACTTCGTTTCTTTTTGGAAGTACCACCAATAGTTAATTGTATAACCGCAAAATGGTCTTTTGTACAGCTACCGGCTGTACAAACAGATCAAGTTCGTCAATGAGAAAGGGTTACATGTTTTCCAGTCTCTAATTCTTTACAGCAAATACATTCAACATCAACGGACATTCTTACACACAGGCCGCATGTACACCATTTATCAACCGACTGGTTTACACGCGAATTTTTATCCATTTCGTTTAACCTGTCTCTATTTAAGCTACGAGCAACTAATTCGATCTCTGTATATATTCAGGCTCACACCCGTAACCATAACTGTCGCAAAGGGATTCCATACTTTCTTTCTGGCGAGAAAAGTTGATAAAAAACGACAATCGACAGCAGTACACACACCAAAATTAAGACTCATGTACCCAACACACGCTCACAGCAGTAGTAAACCATGCCAGAGAGAGTTACAAAACATGCAGATAGGTCATAACGCATGCGTAGTTGGTTGTTTAGCTATCAGCGAAATTCGTTCATTCCGACGAAATATGTCTCGATTTCCACCCAAATTAATGCGTCTCCGGTTGAAAAAATGATTTTTTTATTTTGGTATTACACATTTTAGTGCTATTTTAGTTTATTTCCATCAAAAAATATTTTAAAAACCGCCTTTAACAAACGTTCAATAACATTTTAAATGGGTCGATTTATTTTAAAAACTGTATTTACTTATACGGTGATCATCCAAGCGTAGATTTCAAATGACGTATCATACGTCACAGCCCGCTCAACATGGCGATTTTCAATTCGTGTAGGTAGTCGTAATAAACATCGAATTTCTTGTAAACCTGATTATTAAATATAGTCAATGTTGTTTATAATAGATTATATTATTGTATTGTAATAGCCTGAGTGGCAAAAGAAGTCAGGTTTGACCTTCCCTTTAATGATTTGTTAGTTTGTCCTAGCTTCATCGCAGGTCAAAAGGCAATTCTCATATATTAAGCATTGTTTGGGAGACTGGCAATTGAAACTTGGTCTGGATACACTTGACAACAGAGGGTCCACAACCAAGAAACTTCAATCCAGAACCGGCAGTGGAGCGGTGGCGAACATCGTCTATTCGCAAGAGGAGGCCCAACATCCAGTCATATGGTTCGCGAGAGGCTAATGAGTAGCATGCGGCTATATGATGATGCTTGCAGCTTTTTTGTCTTTTGAGAATCACTCAACTTTATTTCCATTTCAAATAAATACATTAATATAACTTCAACTTTACTTTTACCAATACCTAAATTATCATCAAATGTTTTATATCAAAGAAACCGTGTGTAATATTATTATTATAATATTATTAGACAATTTTTTAAATGGCGACCATACCTTAAAGTTTGTTTTCAAACTTATTTTGGTCTGCATACACACACTATACTTGACTTGGTTTATATAAGACATTTAACTAGTTTGTCTGTTTTTTCTTTTATCTAAATGATGTTTATTACCAATTAAATACTATGTTATATATTTTGTGTGTGGAAAATAAATAATAAACAAAACGCTAACAAAACTAACTCTGAGAGAAAAACAAGGTGGCGCACTGTAAATACAATACATAAGAAAAAGTAATTGTACAGACCAACATACAATTACAAGCGTTAAAGAGTTCCTCTGCAGACCAGACAACTCTCTTGAGTTGCCCGACAAGAAGTCTGTTAGCTGTTCCTTGGAACCTAGGAGAGTAGATCAAATGAGCCTACATAAATTATGGCGAAAGTGAAAAGAGGAAAACCCTAATAAGAAGGTGGGATTTTATTAGGTTCACTCGAATTCGACAAAAAACAAGAGTGAAGACCTAGGCACACTGGGCAACTATTCAGTGCTTATGTGAATACTGCACCAATATAAGTCTCAAATTAAAAGGTATTCACATAACATTATGCAAATATAAAATTTATATTGATGGGCTTAAAGATAAGTTTGAAGTAGCTGAAAGCACATTGTGTCCACATCAATCAAAGTACCCAAAATTAAAATGTATAGATCGGAATTGTTAAAGACTGTGGAATATCTCTTTTGGCAGACAAATAAAAACCATTGATGTAGCGCTCCAATGACACAAATATTACATGGGAGTATCAAGATTCTTTTTTGACAAAGAGCAAAAAGCTCTGTTCTTGTGACAAAAACGACGACTATCAATATCCTAGATATGCTGTTAGGACATGTAAAGCCTTTCACCGCTCATCTATTCCATTCCCAATGGCAACATGACCAATACAACTTTATTACGAAGAACATTCCAGACCACAATGTTATTATGGTGATGTACTTCAGATGGACGTCAGAGAGTACTTGGATTTCATCAGGCCTGATAATCTTCATGACAGCCATGCTGAATCATCTATAAAACAGTAATTCACTGTGTTCTCCAGTATACTGATGGGGCTTCTTCCCAATACAAATTCCGAGGTCCTTTCTGTGATATCTCCTTTTCCAAATTAGACCATAAGGCAATACTGGAGCGCCATTTATTTTTATCTAAACACGGTAAAGGCCCTTGTGACGGTGATAGGTGGTGTGCTAAAAGCTGCTGTAACAAGAGCTGTATCAGATAATATCTGTATCATTTAACAAATACAAATTTATGAATAATTATATGAAAAAATGAAAAAACAAATTATATATTTTTAAATGTAATACTACAGTATGTAATGCACTTAAATTATTTTCCTGTTGAGGACGAAATAAAGTGATTTGATTTGATAATACAAATTTTTTTTAAATAAAAAAAAATATTTTGAATTCGACACTGCACATCCATACTTAAACTACTAAACGTAGAGTAACAGTGAAAGGACACAGACCTGGGGCGATCCAACGTTAGTTAAAATTTGTTAAAGAGACATCCTGATACTAAAACTATCACAATAAGAAATAGATTTGCATTAAACTGTTGTAGCGTATTAAATGCCTATGTTCTATGAACGTGGCCTGGGCATAGCATTTAAGATTATCTGTACTTCGGTTAATCTTATTTTTTGTGACTTATTTACAAAAGTTCATTATGTCCTACATGGACAAATATGGTCCTAGAAAGCACACAAATCTATAACAATATAACTTTCAAAAGACATTTATTGTGTGTTCGAACATGTTTTTTTCTGGTATTTAAATATTTTAATTTAATTATTGTATTCTTTAATAATTTTATGGATCAAAGCACCATTGTTGTATGTGTCACTGATTAAAACGTGTTGTTCCAAAAATAAGATTATTAGATATCATCTAAACATTTATTAGATTGACATGCGAACTGTAATGGGTCAGTCACAGGAGTATGGGGTAGATTAGATATCTACAAACTCCAATAAATTAAGTTGCATGTTGAGAAAACATGAACTTTACTTCACTTCATATTTTGTGTTTAATGCATCAAAATGGGGAAGTGCACTTGCAAACTGTTTATTGTGGAAGCTTTTAAAGAGAGGAAAAAGAAAGGCTCAGAAAACACATACATACATGGTGATTGAAGGAGGCGAGTGCCTGAGGAAATAAAACCATTTTATGTAAATGAAGCAAGTCCTGAAATACGCGAAAAGCTATTTTCATTGTCAATTGGTGATAAGGTGGTCTGCACCAACAATAATAAAGGAGGCGAGGTTCGCTACTACAACAACGGTAACATTTCTATTTCACAAAGAGACACATATTAGATGCATGTGCTGCGATATCTCGGAGAGAAAAACAATTACACTGGTGCACCCCAGGGTTGCTCTCTCCCTGAGTCTGTTTACCATTTATACTAATGACTGTCAATTATCATATTTTGTAGCAACACTACACTACAATGATTGTACGAACAGAATAGTATGGATAGATTTATTTTACACCACTCATGTTTATTCAATTGTTTGAATATGATGACCTTTTCAAATTTCCAAAAAAACATTCATATGTCTGATGGAGAATTGTTTGGGTATTAACATATTGAAAATTGGAAGAAAATTGATAACGTTTACACGACATGCGCTCTATTGAATGCGACGAACTGTGTCAAGAGAGATAAAAATCAAATTAAAAAATTTTTTATTGTTTAAATGTTTATTAACAATGTTACTGTTCAAATTGAAAATTGCGTTTAACCCGAAAAATAGAGATGCTGCTTCAACAAAAAGAAAACCAACAAAACAAACATCAGCCTCAAAAAACTGGAGAAAAAAAAGTGTTCGTCTATATAGGGTTGAAATGGCACTAGTGGACAACATGCAAATGCAAACAATTTTCCAGTATTGTGCCAATATTCAGCTTAAACTCAACACTTTAAATGCACACATAGCAGCTAACCAATTGCCAACTATTCATGACCACTATGCCTTAAATAATTACACATTGTGCCCCAAACCAGAAGAAAGTAAGTACCATAAGTTAGATTGTATTAAAAGGTTAAGTGTTATTTGTGGTACAGATCTGCTGGATAAAGAGGTTCAGTGGAAGAGGTCGGAACTGGTAAAAGAAGAAATTATATTACCCAGCGAAATGTTTCTAAATCGGACACATGATTTTAATGCTGTCCACATATTTCATCACCAAAACAAGAAATCTTAAATTAAAGAAAATATATCAATTTTCAGATGGATGTGGAAACCAGTACAAACCTAATCGAAAGGTCCAATTTCATACATTAGTTATGCAATCACTAATATTAATACTCCTGTAAATAACTTTTAAGATAAATGCCATTTTGTAACTGTAGCGGCGCTATACAGTATGACCGTGAATGAAGAGGTGTTGACTACTGTGTTTACAGAAGTAGAGTCAATCTTGAATTCCCGACCTTTAACTGATGTATCATTTGACCCCAAAGATGATTACCCAATTACCCCTAATCATCTTATTTTGTTTGTTGCTGCCATTGAAAAAATATTGCGCAATAATTGGACGCCCGCTGGCCATATTGCGCAATATCCGGGACGCCCGCTGACCAAAAAAAGGTACGCATACTGGCCAAACCTACCCAACCCGTATCGACAGAAACGCTTCGGCGCAGCCTTGAGGGATGGAAAGACGTGTAGGCTACTCTGTGCTTTGGTCTATATTATCTTACGTTTAACAACGATACGAGTGTTCATTTGCTATGAATCTTCCTCAATATTTTTAGCATACGATATACCGTTGCGTTGTTGTACATAATTTTATAGGCCTAGGCCGGCGGTTCTGCACTTTCGCACCTCTTGAGCATACCCAATTTAAAAACATTAATTTTTCTAGGACACGATTTTCGCCTGGTACGCCATGGAAGCCGTCACACGCAAACATGACCAGCCAAGCGTAAAAAACAAAAGTAACATAGCGTTCAGGGGATTTCAGAAAACTGTAAAATGTTTCTTATTAAATTGATAACTGTATGAATGCTGTATGATTAAAAACAATTTGAACAATTGTTTTGATCATGTAAAAAAAATACAAACAAAAATATATTTTTTAATCATACAGTGATTTAGGCATGGTTCTTTATCTCAATGCCTTACAAAAATGTTCAGGAAACAGTGTATAGACCTGTTGAGATAGATAAATTGACTAAAATGTTTTTACCACTATATTTCAAAAATTTTAAATTTTGGCTATAAACCGATTCATTTGGCTAAATAAAAAAATTTGACTTTAGCCATTTTGGCTATAGAGTGTAGTTTAAGCCCAGTGTTCTTCCCAGGCCTTTGAAGTGTCACGGTACCGTGACGCTTGGGTTCTCTACCGTGACGCTTTACGGTCAGCCGTGACGCTTAAAACCTTATCCGTGACGCTTAAAAATATCAACCACAACCAATCTAAAAATAGATTAATAACAGGCAGGTACTTTCTCGAGCTGAGGCGCGGCATGCATAAAGAGCCGCCTAATGCATACGAGACACCTGACATGACCACAAGCCAAGAAACAAAAGACTGTAACAAAAAAGTGTTATAACAACTGAGACGCGCTTTCACCGGCCGCCGCCGAGAGATGTAAACATGTGTTTTGTTACTGCCATGTCTCTCTTTCGATCTCTAGTATTAACTGTTGTCTGAATCGTCTAAAATGCGGTAACTTGTATATTGTAAATAAAACAGTGATCGATTGTATTGTTTTTCTTGTAAAAATGTTATGTGTATTAAAAAATAAATATCAATGATATTTTCAATATCACACTGAATTAATCGACTCTCTATGGATGATTTACTCTTTCGTCGGTTACGTACAGGCCTCGAATTTTACCGCGGCCCGTGCCGTTGGTGCCCTCCCAGTTGGACTCAATGCCCTCGAAAATGAACAGCACCCACGGCCACTACTGGCCTGCCCTTTTTTGCGTTGGCCGTGAGTGCCCTTCCCGAGTTTTACCGCAATAAAAACCACTGAAGTAGATAGAAAATAATGTCAAGAAGATTTGTTTACACGATTCAGACGAGACGCAAAACTATCGCCTGACTTCGTTGCAAGGGATTTCCCTAAACGCATAATACACAGTAGACAAAACATCGAACATATTTGTGTAAACCAAAACAATATCGTCCCGGCCGCCGTGTGCGTCGTAAATCATGGTATAGATAGTTACGTACATTAAAATACAGGGGTGTACACTTTTAATAATCAAGCTAAAAACGTTCCTCGATCGGAGGTCACTGAAAGTATTAAAGTCGCACCACCCCCGCCTCAATAAAAAAAAATTACATGCACTCCTAGCTTATCCTCCCACCACCGCCGATCCGATCGAACACAAGCAATTCAATACATTGGGAAAACAATTCCATTTGACGCACACGCACCCTCCGATAAGAAATTTCATAATTTTATAATATACACTATATTATAATTTTTTAAACAGAATATCAGAAAATTAAGTAATGAAGATTTCTTTTTAACATTTTTATTTGATTAAATGTTAATTTGCTTATCATTGTAATGTCACTAAATAAAATGGAAGCGGCTGACAGTAAATTCCTTGCCGGCATGTTGCCAATTATTGGCTGCGACTGCGAGGTCCATTCATGACCATTTAGGCATTGTAATTTTGCAACCACAGCAGTGCCTTGAACTCACTTGTTAATAGAGTTTGAGATATTGAGCATGTTGTTTTATAGTGTTGAGATTCTCTTCAAACACAACATACTTCTTGTCTTTTATTTCGACATTGATGTGACTGTCACTTGATGAAAAATCAGATGATGTATTTTCTTCTGAATCAGATGATGGCGGATTAGACGATGGCAGATTAGATGACGGCGGATTGTATAACGGCACTGTCTCCGTTTCATTTCCATAGCAATGATCATGCAGTACTGTCTTTGTAATTATAGGACTGATTTGGTTGACTGGAGATGGTTCACATTAACAAAAGACATAATCAGTTTGAACGGCAACACTACAGGTAGAGCTTCACAATCCATGTCGAGTTCCGTAGATTTAATTGTTGGTATTGGGTTGGCTACAGTTTACTCCAACCTTGCCTAAGTCTAAGGCCTATATACTACTTACTACTAGGCCTACTACTAGGCCTGGGAGTCCTAGATAGGGCCTGCGCCCTATCTAGCCTAGCTAGCATTAGGCTAACCTCTAAGTGTAGGCCACCTAGGTACTAGTGGCCTAGTATTAGTACTATGCTAGTAGTAGACCCTAGCTGGACACAAAGCTTTTATGGCAACCCGGTCCTACTTCTACTAGCCTAGGTCATACCCGTCATTTTTCCTGTCCAGTCCTGTCTACCTTGGTTATAACTAGACTTGGTTTGAGGCCTAGCCTATAATATACTAATGAGCTATAACAACATTAATGACAATACTTTTAATCTATAGTGTTATTGATTGATATTATATACTTTTTTAAATCTTATTTTAGCCAACAAACTATCTTCGACCAAAAAGTTGTCTGCAGAAAAGGATGACCAGCTAGTGAAGAAGATGATTATACTGGATCCTTTTCAGTTTAGGGAAAGAATGCAGCAAAGTGGAAAAGTATGAAAAGACGTTGCAAACAATCTTTCACCATCTTTTGACTTCAATTTAGATGGAAGAAATGTGAGGGATAGATGAAATCTATTAAAGGACAATAATAATTTAATTGATGAAGAGTGTGAAAATATTTTGGATAGTTTTTGTAAAAGATACCTAAAACAAGCATGGAAATTTCGAAATGATTCACTAAATTCCATGACTCAATAACTATGTTATCTACATTGCTACATTAAGTAAATTGAAAAAAAGTAGGGGGGGGGGGAGATTTCGTAATAAGCTGTGTTTATCAGTTGATTTTATTTTATTTTATACACTTTTACTATATCTTGTTTTGTATTCATTGTGTAAAGTAATGAACTACTGTATGTATCGATGTAAATTGGGGGGGGGGGGGGTAGGATAGGGGTTGATAGTTGCTTTTGCCTTTTTTTACTTTTCTGTTAATTGTTATATTTTATATTGTGAAGGATGCACCTTTGTGCTAAGTGTGCCACCGATCTAAAGGTGTAATTCCAAATAAATAAAAAAAAAAAAAAAAAAAAAAAAGGACAGGTTGAAGGCAAATTTGAATAATGAGTTAAGAGGGTCTGGTATCGCTCCACCAGCATTATCAGAAATAGAAACTGCTATAGAAAATTTGCGGTAAGTCAGGGGATGCCTTAAATATAAGATCAGAGAGTGGAGATGTAGCCGCAGCTTGTGCACGAGCTGAAGGTGAAGAGCTAAGGAAGCGCTCATTAGAGAAATTTCAGACTAAATCAAGGTAACTTGAGCTTGATGACATATTTAATCTATTTTTTGAAAAGTAAAGCAATACAAGACAAACATGTTGAACCAAGATGATGTAATTAAAACTTGATCTCATAGTGCAATATTAGTAGTAGTACAGTACAGAAAGAAATTACTGCTTCGTATCTACGCGTAACCTTTCATAGCCTACGTGTAGGTAGATTGTAGATCATTGTTCTCTGAACATAGCCTACAAAGTGCCTACGATGTATTGTTCTGATAATTATCTACAAGTCGATTGTAGGGCGGTTCGTAGGGTTAGTAAACACCATTTTCATCGCCTTTAGAAGCATGAACAATGCAAACAAACAATGTATTGTTTGCTAGTCAAATTTTGTAGCCGCCCTACGCATCGGTTATCCTAATTTGGACGGAAATCCGCCGACGAGGCGACATCAAGTCCATGGACCTCAGCTCACGCGCGCAGAGAGAGTCGAGGCTAGCCTAGTTTTGGGGGCCTACACTATAAATTATTTAATCCTACCTTGGGTTAGCGAATTATAAAAATGACATCTAGGCTAAGACACCAACAAAATATATGCAAAATAAATATATATTCCATATTAAGATTTAACATTGCCTTTTAAAATGATTACGACATGTGTAAAGAAAAAGGCCCGACCAGAATTTTGAGGGGAAAAAACATGTGAACAGTTTTAGAGAGAGTATTATGTTTCATGTCATGTGACACAAAATCCAGGTACACGATCTTATTATCGTCGTCAGACGGCAGCCACCCTCTCGTACTGAGTTTTTAAAAAAACATGTGAAAGATTGCTATGCGGTAATGCGGAGAGTATCGCGTTTCATGCCATGTGACAAAAAAACTAGGTCTGTATTAATTACGGTCTTCTATCGGCAGTGTTTTTGAGCGACCGATTGAACGTTCTGATACTATATTTAGAATGAATTGTTTACAATGTTTTTTCTCGGCATCGTTTCTGGATGGACTGGACGTTTGCTATATTATGTTAATTAGTTGGCCTGTTCTTTGAGGTTCACCTGTGTTGGATCGTGTCTCTACGTTTACATCGTGGGAAATTTATATTTGTATTTGCCAGGGAGTATTTAAACACGCATGAAGGAAAAGATTACGATTAAAAAATATTATTTATTTTTTAGTAATTTACAACTTGGTAATCCGCCAGTTAAATGTAACACATTCACACCTTCTTACTTCACTAAGAACATCATAGGGTTGTTTATTTAGGTTACGAACTCCTTACGAAGTTCAGAACGTATCTTATTGAAAGTTGTTTATTGAGGTTACGAAGCCAAACAATGGAACCTACGTAGCCTACGTTCTATCTTTGAAGACTTCGTAGGTAAAGTTGCAGTATTTTTTTTCTGTACTGTATGGTAAGCAGTACGTATACAAAACATTTCTATCTGTTTACATAATGTAAATGACATCATGTTGCCCATTTTTCCCAATCTGAGCGGTCCATAATTAAATCTGTCATTCACATTTATTCGATAATTTATTGTGCATAAAAAAGAATTGCACAATATTATTCCTGTGCATACATTTTTCTTAAACAGAGAGGTAAATGCAAAAAAAAGCAGAGCAGGTACTACCATGGAATTTTTAAAAATGAAGATGGATTCTGATGGGGTCAGTCAAATATGCTGTTAATGATGCAGCAATAAATCAAATTAACGCGTCAACAGATTCAAAATCAAAACATTGAAAAAAAATAATGCTCTACCTCTTGTAATGTCCCCCTGAAGATGTAATGTCCCTCTGAATATGAATATGCAATTTTAATGTCACAGTTTCAGAAATGTGTGACGTATCCGTTTTCGTTATCGTATTCGTAAGATTGCGAAAACTCCCTAATAGTTATTCACTTTGACGAAAAACTGGAGGGGAAAAATAAACTGTAATTTAGAGTTAAAATAGGCTAATTGGCTGCCACCAGTCAATGGGTTTTTGGTTGAAGTTAACTGTTTATTTTGTCATTTTATTAAAGTGAAAGCATATATTTCGAGGTTTTGTGATTTCGGAAGTGATTTAAAAACATTGTTAAAACTACAAAATGGCCTATTCAAAGTCTGATTTTATTATCTTCATTTTTGGGGCATAGGACGGGACATTTTTTAGAATACAACTAGAAATAAAAAAGAATACTAGATTCAAAGTAGAATAAATGTATACATATATGACCAATGTTAATTATGAAAGTCAAAAAAAGAAAATAAACTGTACAAAAAAAGTTTATTATGAAAATTGTATGCGTTGCGGATGGGACGGCAAATGGATTACTTTTATTAGAAGGTTTACTGTTGTAATATATCTCCTTATTTAAAAGAGATTTTAAAATTTGTTTTGTATTATTTTGTTGCCCCATAGTTGTTTTAGAACTGAATGTTAATTATAAAATTTTACCAGAAAATGTATTAATAAATATGATTTATATGTTAGGGACGGGACATTTCTAACATTTAATTCTTAAAATAATGACATCCCATCCATAACATTCAATAAATTTTGATAGTAATGTTTTTTTAATAACAAATACAAGTTATAACAAGAAATATTTCTTACAAAAAACGCTGCTCGCTTATTGAAAAATATTGTTTATTTCAAATGTTTTTGAATGTGTCATCATTTTATTGTCACATAATAGTTATTATACCTGGAAAAAATGTAATTTAAAGCAACAAATATTTAAATTGTCTGTCAGACAATGGTTTTGGGGTTTCTTTTCTCTTTTTATATGTGAATAAATATTATTTTTTTGTTACAGAAGTGAATACTCAATTTCTGTCACTTTAGTTAATTTTATTGCTATGGTCAAGTCTGGGGGTCACTTCATCACCCTATATATTTCAAGTGTGAAGTATCCTATTACAAACACAAACTTTAATGGACTGTTTCGATAATAATTCAATGAATATCTGACAGTGAATATACCAGAAATGCTTTGGAATTTGTAATTTTAGCATGACATGTCCTAATAGACTCTTCTCCCAGACTTTTTTTTGGGTCTACTGTAGCAGATGGAATCAATAAATTATAGTGGAGTTTCCATTTTCGCAAAACTGTCATCCTTAGAACTATAACTGCTGCTTGCTTTAGCTTCTGATGGGACGTAGCGGGCTAGAGCAGCAGCGTGAAAAACCTTGTTAAAATCTATTCCAATTTAGTATCCTTAGGAGTTGAAAATTAAGATTTACAGTCGACCTTCTCATTTACACACTTCTCAATCACGAACCTTCTATTTTACGAACGCCGTTCGAACGATGACGTCATCAGTAATATTAATAAAACTTTTACGTACCTACTAATTTATTATCTTCTTAATTTATTAAACTACCCCAAAACAATTATTTCATAAATAAAGCAAAGCTTATTAAAAACGATCCACGATTTATTTCTAGTTTAAAAGTTGTCTATTCCTAGGCCGTTAGCTAGGCCGTTTGGCTAGGCCTAGGCCGTTTAGTCTAGGCCTAAGCTAGAGATCATCATCCCCACTGCTGGAGTGCATGCATGGAGAGCACCCTGCACGTGTTTTTGAAAAAAACAAAGGTTGATCGCGAACTGCAAAAAAGTCTAGCTACGATGACCATACTATCAATTTAGTTTGGTTTGTGCATGTGGTTACGATATAAAAAAACACTTTATACTCTTATTTATTAACATTTTAAAACTTTGTTGTCAGTCGTCGCGTAGCCATTTTTCTGGAAATTCCATTTTACTTGCTGTCAACAAACACCACACATACATAGTAGCTTAAAAATGTAAATATTTGCGGTCCAGAACGGATTTGATATTATTACTTTAGGAACAAGTTCGTAAATTACAGTTTGTGTCAAATATGCACAATAAAAAGTAAACGATGGAATTTTGGTACAGAGAATGTGTGTAACATAACAAAAAGCAGAAATATCAATCTTTTTGGCATATAAGGTGTTAATTTACATGTTAAATCTAATTGTTTTATACTGTATTTTTAATACTGTTTGTTCTCTTTATAGTGTACTATACACAGTAAGTTGTACATAGGGCATTTTGTTTGGACATGTTTTTACCACTGATTTAATAGAGGGCGCTTTTTTCCGAACCTTCTCATTTACGAACTTTTTCATTTACGAACGCCTCTCAGACCAAGGGGTACGTAAATGAGAAGGTCAACTGTACTTAAGTAAACACAAGTGAGGAAAAAACCCCAAACGAATGTCTAAGAAGTAACAATTATGAATTTTGAAATGAAAGTATAAAATTAATAAACAATTTTAATAAAATACTTGATTATGAACAATAAAAAGTTAACTACAATATATTTCCTGGGAAAATGTTAACAAGATGCATGGTCCCGTCCTTAACAAAAATGTCTGTCCTGTTCCTACGAAAAATCTCATCAATATAATGTTCAGTATAATCAATATAAACTGAATTTGGTATAGTCCAAATCATTTATTTTCTACCTATTGCTATAATGTAGCAGGCCAAATAAGACTAATTTCTGATTGGTTCTTTTTCTGTGCGTGTAATTTAACTACGCGCTAAATTGTGGTAAACAACTTATACAGGGACCTACTAGGTCTCTGGCACTCTTCGTTTTGATTCCAAGCGAGAGGGACGTACGGGAAGTTCTTGTACCATCCATCCCATAATTTGTATTTGTAATTGTGTCATATCTTCTATTTATAATCAGTATAAAAGGCCATACAGCTCATGAGAATTTAAACTACTTGTACTTTTATCATTTATCTATTTACATTGTACGTGAAGCCGATGGGATATCACAGTCGCCAAACCTGACGCTACCTGTCATAAACATAAACCCTCTTTACCTAACAATAATTATTGAATTTAGTGTACGTACGGGTGTACAGTAGGCCTACAGCGAGCAACTGAGGGAGAGAAGCCTGAGAACACGATGATAGACTAGCCTAGCGAGATTAAACTTCCCATCTCTCAGTAGAATAGACTGGGTTGTGGGACTTTTCCGATGGTCTAGCCTAGCCTGGTCTGTTTATTAGAAGGAGCATACTCCTTCCGATAAGCCGAGCATCTTGTCTTTAACTTTATAAAGTCTAGCCAGGCTTTAGGCCTAACGAACGAGATTGCTACCGAGCTAGAAAAGGGACCCGAGAAACGCATGTACGTCGTAGTACGCAGTAGAGACAGAAAAACGTTACAATATTTTGGAATATGATATTTTCACCAAAAGTTTCAAAATATTTGTTTATGATGTATTGCATACAGTTTAAAAAAATTAAAATTGTGGTATCAATACTTTTAACTGAAATAAACACCATAAAACTACTATTAAAATGTTGCGGATGGATGAATTTTGCAATGTATATATGTCATTCTGTAAAATATGGGTCTACTATGATTTTTCACATACAATAAATGTTAATGTATGTTTATGCCTACATAAGAAATATTTACATATCCATATTCTACCATGTTTAGTACCTAAATTATCAGATAAGACAATAATTACCATTTGTTTAATATATTGTGTCCCCATATTTTTGGAATAAAAGTTGTGACAAATAAAGGCATTGGTAACATTTGCAATATATCAACATTACAGACGAAATATAAAAACAAATTTAATTCATTTTTAATCTGTGTATAAGTTATATGCCAAGTCATTGTCTCTGTTTTTTGTTTTTTTAAACATATAATACTTTCGTAACAAACAAAGTCACATCCTAAATGTTACCTAAATCAAAGAATCATCGTTATTTGTTCAATTTTAAATGATTTTAAGAACTTTTACAACCATAATTTGTCTAGTACTAGATTCTAGTACTTCAGAGTATTGCTGTTTTATCGTAGAAATTAACATGATTGTCTTATTGAACGAAAATGTTTTTAATTTCAGAACTTGATTTACCAACATAGTCAGGGACGCGAATTTGATACTGTAGTTTGTTTCCAATAATGGAATAGTCCATTTTTGTATAGGAAGAACATGACCTTAAAAGTATTTTGTGAATGATTTTAATAACTTAATTATTATGTCTATATAGTATGTTATATTAAAAACAATATACAGGTCTATAAATTTGTTATTATATGTAATTAAATTTTAAATAATATTTAGTAAAGTCCAAATCTATTTCTGTCCCCTCCAAAAATAAAACAGTCGAATTTACAGAATTCAAACTACACTGGCTGTACTGTGAGTGAATTTAATAATGTTATTGTTATGTTATTAGATCAGAGAGTTGTACAACTCCCTGATTAGATCGTACTTCATATTATACAAAATCATAGCTTTAAGTCCAAAAATCAATGGAACAGCCAACACTGGCTGTATTGCATTTTTAAATATTATAAATACTAATGGAAAATTAAGATTAATGAGTGTACATTTATCAATATAATTTTGTTTTTGCAGCGTTCTGGTTCTCAAAAGTCAATCATTTTCAGGTAAATATATTTTAAAATTGATCATTTTATTTCATCATCAATTCATTAGTAATGTCTCCGCTAAAATTCAACTTACAAATTAGAAGTATGCGCATTGTCGAAACTCCAGCAGTAATTCAAGAGAACCATTTGAGTCGCAGAGAGAAGCTAAAACTAAAAGATCTGATAAGTTATGATTACACCAGGAAATCTGATATTTTGAGAAGCCAAATTTACAGAGTGAAGAGCAACAAGCTTGCTGCGATCCGTCAAAAGCTATACAGAGAAAATGTAAAGGCGAAGAAACAGGCCAACCAAGCTTTACATGGAAGAAGAATGACGAGAAGTGAACAGGAAAAGAAAGAGATAATTAGAGAGAAAGCAAGAGAGAAAAAGCGAAGACAAAGGGAAAGATTATCAAAAGAAAAAAGTTAATATAATGCCAAAAGAAGGGAGACCTATAAATTGAACAAAATGGCTAATAAATCAAATATAATTAAATCACAAGAAGAGAATGAAGAAAAGCACATAGATTCAACTACCAGCACTTCACAACCACATCAATCTTCAGAATCGGCAAGACGAAAAAGATTTTCAAGAATTAGAAGTTCCTTTCCAGCCAATCCTGACCATTATGCAGAATTGGTAGAAGACATGGGAAGTCGGCAGTCCTTGAACGTAGGGGCTTAAAAGTAAACAAAAAACAACGGGAACTTGAGACAGAACCGACCATCTAAAATCTGGATCTAAAACAGTTTTATTACACCAACTTAAGGCCAAACGTCTGCTTACGAATTAACAGAAAACGAATAAGTAAGAAAAATTATGAAAAAAGAGGTAGACCAACACTGTCAACTGAAACTGTTGTAGCTGTTCAGCAGTTTTTTAAAGAAAATGCACAAACAATTCCTAATAAGAAATTATTAAAAAAAAAAAAAACAGGTGAGGCTCAAATGTTTCTTAATCAACCAATAAAGAAACTGCATAACAAATTCAAATCTCAGAATAGCAACATCAAGATCGGCCGCTCCACATTCTTTAACTTGAAGCCATCAAACGTTCGTTCTATCAGAAAGGTAAATTACCGGGGCTGTCTGTGAGAAATGTGAAATCTTTTGCTTAATGGTCGTGGCAGTAGACAGGCAACTTGCAGTAAAGTTAAAAGATGTGCGATCAACGTTAGATTTGACATTATGCCCTAAAGAAGAAGGGTTTTTGTTCCACCAAATAGCGTACATGCAAGGACTGTGGAGTAAATAAATTGGATACTCAATTTGCAGGAGTACCTCATCAAAAGCTATTCAACTCATATTATGGCAAAAGTGGGATCTGGTAAAACAAGCCAATGGTACCAACATGAAGAGGTACCTCATAATAAAAGAAGGTACCATACAAGAGATCATCAATGAACTCAAAGCCCAATTGATGCCTCATGCATTGCATGTATTCAACTGGTTGTGGCAAGCAAAGGAGTTTACCCACATTAAGCAAAATCTATCAGACGGCTGGGTTTTTTTAACGTGTGGGATTTTGCAGAAAATTACACATGTTTCTTCCACGATGAGGCTCAATCTGCTTATTGGACTCGCAACCAAGTGACCATTCACCCAGTTGTTAACTACTATAAATGTGAGAGGTGCGCTGAGCAAGTTATGAAGTCAGTGGTATATGACAACAAACATGATCATGATGCTGTACATGCATATATGCAGTTATTGGCTGTGCATTCTTAATCAGAAGCGAAACCTCACAGTTTCCACAATGGTTCGGTTTTCCGACGGATATGTGGCACAATACAAGTCAAAAGGGCCCATAGCTGACTTCGCTTCTTTACTCACAGTCTCAAATTTGCCAAGGGAATATCTCAGACTGTTCATTCTGCTGATCTTTTACCGGTGACACGGTTTGAAAGTCATGGGAGGTTGCTCCGTAATAGTAATAACATTTCACAATTACCATCCAGAACCGCCCGTTTCAGTAACAGCCCAATCCCTTATTTTATCCGCCTGCTTAACGCCTGATTTTCACTCATTTTTGTATAATTTCTTATTTTGTATGTTTCAATTTTGTATATTTTTATTGGTCTAGGTACATGCATGTAAAAGTTACCCACAATCTGGCCTTTGGCCACTAGTGGTAACTTGTGGCATGGTGGTGTCTAATGTTTTTGATGTTTTATATGAAATAAAGAATAATAATAATAATAATAATAATAATTTAAAAGAAGAATTTGGTTACGTCATCCACCATAATTAATTTGGGTCACGTCATGGAAAGGGACCATCAGATGGTGAATCCGCTTTAATTAAGAGCCATGCATTAACAGCAGTAAAAAAGTGGCTCCGCTGTTATTGCTAATGCTTGCTAGAGACCTCTTTGAATACTGTTTTGGTCAAAGACAGTTGTGCAGAAAAATTTATTAATTTTCTTCGTAGATGTAGAGAGAGGACGACAACAGACACAAATAAAAACTTCTTTCCTTAGTGTTCAAACTAGTATATTTAGTGTTAATAACATTCAACACCAGAACACTAAGCTGTTTTTGTTTGTCCTGTGTGGCTGGCAGTGACAGTGTGCCAACACAGCTTATGTAGAGGCTTGGATGACACAAACACTAAATCGAAATATCGAAATGGCGAAGCCGCAGGTGCTATTTCAGGTGAATTAATGTTTGTGATATACCTACCAAATTGATGATGGACCTTGATGGATTTTGATATAATAACCAAAGAGTTTTATTTTTTATTTTATACAATTTTACTTTCATTTTGTTTTTGTAAGTGTGTAAATATAAGTAAACATTTTTTTTCCATTTAATTTTATACAATTTTACTTTTATTTTTTACCTCCGCCAAGGAGGTATATGTAATCGGTAGCGTGTGTTTGTTTGTTACTTAAGTATAGTATTTACTTTGTATGTATGTATGTTTGTGTGTTAGCACGAACTGAAATTGCATTTTCTCGACAACTACTTGTCCAAAAAACATCATTTTTGTACAAGAGGCAAAAGTTATAATTTGTGATTTTAAAACATAATTTGATTTAATGTGCAAGTTTTTTTATGCGAGTAGTTTAAAAACCCTATTTCTTTTCAAATTTACTCGTTTGATTTTCGCGTTGCTGTTTCTATTTCTATGCCTGTTGAGTTTATATATATATATATATATAAACACAGTAGGCAAAGAACATTAATTCTAAACCGCCCGGTGATATACTGAAATTTAATTAATTAATTTGAAACGATAAAGCTTTATCGTTTCAAATATATATATATATATGGGTGGGCAGTTTAAAACTAGGTTTAACAATCACAAGAAATCTTTCAAAAAAGAAACGTACAGTAAAGAATCCGAGCTCTCAAAGTACGTATGGTCTTTGAAAAGTAATGACGTAATGTTTACAATTAAATGGAAAGTAATTAAATATTCCTCCACTAAGAACGCCGCTTATGGGCGTTGTAGTCTTTGTTTAGATGAAAAGCTATGTATTCTAAATGCAAACAAAACAAATTTGTTAAAAAGGTCTGAACTGATTTCAAAATGTCGTCATAACAAGAAAATTTACATACCACCTGACTAAAGCCTTATAACACCTCGAGATACGGTATTGTTCAGTCTATCTGAAGATCGTTTAACGTGAAACACCGTGTAATAGACGCCCGTGTTCTATCTAATTCATAAATATATACTCGCTCTTGATTTCAATTGAGCACTTTCGCTGCCTCAACGCATCTATATAAATATATATATATATATAAATCCAAAGGCAAATTACTGAAAAAAATGACAATGCTGTGGGTATCAGTGGCTGGATCTCAATGGAGATACAAAAATAAAAAGCGAAAAGCTAAATCAAAACGATAAAGTAAACAGCCAGAAAAGTTAGCAGAGCTTTCGGGCAACACTAGCCCTTCATCAGTGCAAGTGAAGGAATTTGGATAACATCATAGTATAAAGCTGGCAAGTGCTGCCTGGGTGGACAGGAATAAAAGAAATATGACAAAGGGAGCCAGGGTGGAGTCTGAATAAGAGTAGAAAACAAAGAAGGTAGCTTGGTAGAGATATAAACAATTTTGGAATGAGACTAAAAAACAGCTTAAATGGTGGTTAATATTGAAACTTAAATTTTGGTAGTCAATGGAATAATTTTACCGATCTGGGAGTATGTTCCTAATGTTAAGTCCGAAAGGTTTTGTGGTTTTAAGTAGTAATTCCCAGTGGTTTTCTTTGTCTTTGCGAGTTTTGTCGCTCCATTTGACATCGTGGTCTATTGCAATAACTCTGAAATTTGCAATCGAGTGACCAGCTGAATTAAAATGTTCGGCTACAGGTTGATCAAGCTTTAATGTTTTGATAGCTGATCTATGTTGTGTCATTCTCATACGGAGAGTGTTTTTTGTTTCTCCGACGTACTGTTTGCCACAAATATTACAGTATATGAGATAAATGACGTTTTTGGTTAGACAATTAATTGATTGTCTTATCCGAAAAATGCGGCCAGTTTGGTTACTCTCAAATTTGTCAGTAGAATCAACCAATGAACAAGTTTTGCAAGATTTGCCGCAAAGGTGACTGCCCAAATTTTGGCTTCATGAGAGTTAATTTCACTCTTAAATTTGGATCTGACTAATATATCACGAAGGTTGGGAGGTCTACGAAATGCAATAATGGGTGGTTCCGGAAAAACAGTCCTGAGACGTTCTGTGGACTGTAGAATGGGCATATGTTTCTCAATAATAGCCCGTAATGGAGGCAACCTAGGGTGGTATATATATTTTTTTTTTTTTTTTTCTCGGGGAAATCTTATGTAGGAAACTTTTACAGTAGGCGGAGGTATGCACTCTTGGAGTGGCTTTCTACTTTTATAAGTGTGTGATATAAGTGAACCTTACCTTTTTATTTAATTGTATACAACTTTATTTTCATTTTGTTTTTATAAGTGTGTGATATAAGTGAACCTTACCATTTTATTTACTTTCATTTTGGTTTTATAGATGTGTGATAAGCGGTAACATTATTAATGAATAATCAAGACAAAACCTTAAATTATATTTTGTTTACCTTATTATAGCAGACATTAATGAAACTGAAGGGAGTAATTATTTTTTTATTATTTAACCACATCAACTATTAAACTAACTTAATATCAGTAATAATTTTTTTTTTAAATTACAGGTTGAAGCTATACATGATGATGAATATACTTATAGTTTATCTTATATGACCAAGGTTAAAAGCAGTAGCAACCAATATTCATGGCCACAAGGGGATGAAGTTTTTTTTTATCCATCCAATATCTGACATTGTTACGAAACTTGATGCCTTAGGCTCCTGTTTATTGTTTAAATTCAACTTGACCAAAGCTACAAAACTGTTTACTGACTGAAAAACAAGCGTCCTGCATTGGCGTAATAATATTGTATAAGTAGTTTACCTCCGCCAAGGAGGTATGGAATCGATCGCATGTGTTTGTTACTTGACAAAAAAGAATTTTGCCAAGTATAGCATTTACTTTGTTTGTGTGTTTGTTACTTGGCAAAAATTCTTTTTGCCAAGTAAGTTTTAATGCACTTAAAGTTAAAAAATGTTTCTTATTTCGCATATTTCTAAGAGTTATGCAAATTAATCCAAATAAAATATTAAAGGTACATGGTATTTAACTTATACTTAATAAAGTAACACATTGTTGGCACAATTTTCACTTGATTTAAAACAATATACACATTTTTGTATGAAATTCTAAGTTAAAGTAGCTGAATAATTGTGTTTTGGTGTCCCCATTACACACGACAAGCTTTGATTTACAGTAATTATAAATGTATATTCTTGTCTATTGAGCTGCATCAAATGGATAATATTGTATTGGTGAAGTTTCATTACAAAACTTCAACACGTCTACGTTGAGAAATGGACAAGGGTTACATCAAAATCAGTAAATGAAATTTTAATTAATAATAAACATAAACGTTATATAATGGTTGAGAAGTGTTATTAAAGGTAACAGGACTATTCGGCCCGAGACGATTCGGCCCGAGACGATTCGGCCCGGGACAATTTGGCCCTGGGACGATTCGGCCCTGAGAGGATTCGGCCCACTCAAATGTATTGACTATGACAAGAATTTTAATATATTTAAATAATGTATGTTGAATTTGAATAAATAAACGATAATAAATATAGCAATGGGCCTAGTATTATAATTGATTAGAAATGTGTTTTGTTTCATTAATATTAAATTAATAAAACATTTTATTATACTGGTTTTCTGTAATGTTTTCTACCGATTTGATGATTTATTAAATACTGCCTATAGTTAATTTACTGAATTTTGAAAATGACATTTTTACATCAGTGGCACTCAGGAATTACAGTACCGTAACAAATAAAAAATAAAAAAATATCTCAATTAATGAGAGATAGGCCTACTACTGTACTATAAATTGATAGTAGAAAATAACGATGACCAGGTTGATCGACATTGCAGTAACAATATCAAAAAGAAGACAATAATTTGTTAAAACAATAATTAAAAACTCTCAATTAAAATGAGAAAGCTGGACAGTTAAAATACTGAAGACATTTTCCGATTATTATATGATGATATACTACTATTCTATAAATTGATGATAGAAAATAAAGATAACCAGGTTTTATCGATGAACACGTTCACTTACAATTGTAGGCTATAATAACACTAAATAAAAATGGGAGACCTCTGAAAACTAATTAGTATAGTATTTGGTATGATAAACCGTCGAAATAATTATTGCAAAATAAGGCATTTATTTTAATACTGTACAGTATATTTTTTGGGTGGGGTGTTGTATTGGGTGGGCGCGGTTGAATGGTTTGACAAGTGTTGTTTCAAAAAGTATTAAACAGCTAATAGCACGTTCTTGTACAACTTAACAATGAAGCACACACAAAACATTTAAGACAATACAAAAATGTAGTTGTTTTTCCGTGAGTTAAGCTGACCCACCCAAGGAACATCACCATTTTCGTATTGACTTTATTGCTGATCGAACTATAGTCACAGTTTCTCTCTACATTGCGTGCTTTTTTATTTTAAATTCAGTTAATAGATTTTACAGTTTTATAGTTTTGCGACGTGACTCTTTTGGATTCAGCGGAATTGAGTCTGGGTTTTTTTTCTCGACAATTCGTACTTTATATTTGTTTGGAGTGTATTGGTGTCTGCATTTTGAAAGTGAATTAAATTAGATTACTTTCTTGGATCAGCTAAAGGTATCAAGTTATATCTTCATGCAGCCTAAGGTATGGGAATATTTTTATATTACTACTATATTACAAGTGGGTTCTATATATAATCAACTATCGGTTGGGCTGCATTATAATTAAATGAACACTGAAATTAAATATTGAAAACGTATTTTTATTTAAAAAAATAAATTAATTTCTGGATACACATACGCGAAACCCACATAAGCTGGTGGCGCCCTTTCAGTAGGTATCCCAATGTAAAATTTCAAATTAATGATGGTACTTTTTGTTTCAGTTAATCAAAAGGAACTTACTGAACATAAACTTTTGCAATTTAAATGATTGAAATCGGATTATCCATTCAAAAGTTATCGTCCGTTGAAGTTGCCATTTTTTCCAATTATATTTGGAACCATTTTTGAAGGGTTATAACTTTTATATTAATAACTTGAAAGTTCTAATTTTTGCTAAACCCATAGATACCACAGAGTTGTACAAGACTATTTTTTTGGGGGGGGGGGGGGGGGTCCTCAAAATTTTTTTTTTAGATATCGCCCTCCAAAATTGGTCTTAGGGCTTTTTGCGCTAATTTTTTCCAAATGTCTCAAAAATGCTCAAAAAGTTCCTGTCTTTAAATGATTTGTAACTTTTGAACCAGTGTATGAATTGACTTCTTTTTTTTTGCATTGCATAGAATGTAATATGTATTTTAGTAAGATTATTTATATTGACGGGTAGGTATTTCTGAAATACAACATAAATATTGTTAAAAAATGTTAAAATGTAAAAAAATATATATTGTGTTAAAAAACTGTGTGGCTATTGTTTCTTTTTTTTTAAATATTATTTTTCGTAAGTATACATTTTTTTATAATTCTAGAATTTAAATTTTTAATTATAATCATAAATATTATTTTAATTGATTTTCGAACCGCTAAAAATTAGAATTAAGCCTGTGCTTATTATGCGTTCGATTCCATTCCGGGCGTAAACTCGGCCGCGCCTACAAGTTAAGTTTATATAGGCCTAAAGCCTAACACCACTAAATTCTGCCGAAGAAATATCGGGAGGAAAGCAGACGAATTTAAAATTGAACTAAGTAATTACTTCAATAGTATATATTAATATGTTTAATTTTATTTTCTTTTCAAATATTCTAACCGTAAGGTGCACTTTAAATTGAAATACGGAATCACGTTTAGGCCAAGATACAGCGTATACATATAACGGCAACCCTGTCAAAAGCGCCTTTCGGCCGCCTACATAGAATGGGTTACGGCCGCTGCATAGCAAATTTAAAGCTTCTTAAATTCCTTCGGTACATTTATTCCCAACGTACTTGCTTTATATAGTAGCTTGATAAATACTCCACTTATTAAATACTTTAATAAATCGGTAAAATTGACGTTTCGAAGCAAATATTAATAAATATATATTAAATATTATTAAATAGGAAGGAATGTCAATGTTATCGACGCAGTTTACAGGCGCGATGTTATTAGCCAAGTTAAGAAAATAATGGAAGATAACTCGCACCCATTGAATGATAAATATGTTGTTAATAAATCAGGTAAAATTTGTCCTTTAATGTGCAATACCACTCGATGTTGGAAATCATTTGTCCACAACTCTATTCATGTTTCCAACACAACATTCCAAAGATAGTTTGTTTACTTGTTTACTACTGTATATAGTTTTAATGTATTGTATTGATATTTTTAATGTTTTATATATTGTATGTGTTTTTAAGCATCAAGGAAAACCAATTTCATGTTCGCCTTGCTGTGTTCATGACAATAAAGATTTATCTTATCTTATCTTATCTTATTCCATGAGAAGCGACATTCTTCGCCATGCCTCGTGTGTGCAGGAAAGACTAGTTCCGAAAATGGAACAGTCACTGCGGGGGTATCCAATCGCCGGTTTTTGTACCTCCTTTTTAACTCGCGTTTTCTATTAAAATATTTAATAAACATAGATTAAAAATATATATAAATAAAATCTTAAACAAGATCTTTCTAGACATATAAATTTTATTCACATGGCTACATAAGAAATAGTATATTGTTAACTTCAAAGACATGTCACTTTTTAAAATTTCACGAACGTGTTAAAATCGCCATAACGAAAATCCGCTTCATTGGGATACCTACTTTCAGACGTGATTGAAAGTTTGGACCAATTAGAAGTCTTGAAATAGAGGAAAGCGCCACCAATGTTATTTTTGATCGAAAAACTTTGTTTAATAAATAATACGAATATTCTCTCACTAGCAGGAGTCACAGTTAAGAGCGGCATCCTCCATCTAGAAATGTATAATTAGTACAGGAAATAATATTAAACTAAATAATATAAATAAATTCATAGCTATATAGATGTTTAACAATGTTGATTGTACTTGTAATTAACAATCACATTTATTTTAATTTGTCAGGTTGAAGCAGACAACAGATGATGTTATATAAATGTTATATGACTATTATTTACCATGCAAAAATATTATACCTATCTGTATTACTATTATAATATTTTTCTGCTTTTTACAGAACACCCACAGGCACCCTTGTGGTGTTTGCAGCATAACCTGTGGGTTGAACTCGGTAAAGTGTGGAGGGTGTAGTGTGTGGCACCATGCTAGGTGCGAGGTTTTGTCGCTAATTGGTTCATGGATGGAAGTTTTAAGGTAAGTCCGTAAAAATATGACCTCAATGGACCAGCAGATTTTTTTTTAAATACAAATCAATTAAGCACAGTTACCTGGGATGAATAAACAGTAGTTTGTTGATTGTACTTATAATTAACCATCACATTTATTTTAATTTGTCAGGTTGAAGCAGACAACAGATGATGTTATATAAATGTTATATGACTATTATTTACCATGCAAAAATATTATACCTATCTGTACTGTATTACTATTATAATATTTTTCTGTTTTTTACAGAACACTCGCAGGCACCCTTGTGGTGTTTGCAGCACAACCTGTGGGTTGAACTTGGTAAAGTGTGGAGGGTGTAGTATGTGGCACCATGCTAGGTGCGAGGTTTTGTCGCTAAAACATTGGTTCATGGATGGAAGTTTTAAGGTAAGTCCGTAAAAATATGACCTCAATGGACCAGCAGATTTTTTTTCAATTAATTAATTTTCAAATCAATTAAGCACAGTTACCTGGGATGAATAAACAGTAGTTTTTACTAATCATCATGGACATCCAACATAATTTATTCATGTGATGACAATGTCTGAATGTTCCTGTAGATTAACTAGTTTACATACCATACCATACACTCACATACCAACAATACACTCACGTCAGCGGACGTGTTTCAGTCGAGCTCTCTAGGCATGACATTTCTCTGAACAATCTACAGTATAGCCCGGGAATTTTGAACGAGTCCGGCCGACACAGATAGGCACAAAGGCACTCCTTGGGCCTAGTTCAAGTGTCTTTCAACCTCGCATTTTTTAAAGCAACTAAAATATTTTATAGAATGTTGTTTGTATAGCTGTCTGTATATTGATGATATTTTTATATGCTTCTTCAAGCTGAAATTTTACATGCATTTTTAATCTGAAATTGTGTACGGATTTTAACTGTATTCGTATCGTGTTTTTTTGTATGATCTGTTTACGGTACCGTATTGACTCATTTCATAGCTGGTAAGTTTCTTCTAGGTGGATTTTGACTTGGATTAGATTGTTGATTTATCATGGCTACGTTTCGACATACCGGTTTGCCTACTCTATTAGTGATCCTGCTAGCGGTGATAACAAAATGGAATGCCAGGGACGTCCAGAGAAATTCCAATGATTTGCGTACAAGCAGTCCGTTTAAGGAATTCTTCACTAGCCAACATGGAATCACAGCACTTAAATTATGTTCTACGTCATACTTTGAAAAGGTATATCCACGCAGACACGGTCACGGAGGAAAAACTAAAACACGGGCAATACGACTTGGAGTTTTATTGAGACATTTTGCGTTTATGATTCTTGTTTTAAGTGGAGATATATCGTCTAACCCTGGACCCACAACTTGTGATCCATGTGGGCTGTGTTCAGGATCTGTGAAATCAAATCAACGAGGTATCTGCTGCGATGGATGTGACTCATGGTACCACATTAAATGTGCGAATATCTCTATTAAAGAATACAATCGCCTTGCCAAATCGGATTCGGACTGGCATTGCTACTCATGTATGGTACCTATCTTCAGTGATTCATTATTTGAAGATACTATTAATATATCTGATGTTTCGTACACGGAGTTGTTAAATGCCAATTTGGAAAACGAGGATAGGCTGCTTAATGAGTTGGAATGTAAACTTCTTTGTGGTAAGGGTTTGATATTTATTCACCTTAACGTTAGAAGTTTACGTAACAAAATCGATCAAATTCGAGATATTGCAAAAAATACGAACGCATCAGTCATTGCAATAAGTGAGTCGTGGCTCGATGATTCAATCAATGATGCTGAAATAAAAATTGAAAATTTCTCAATAGAAAGGAAAGACAGAAATGGAAAAGGGGGTGGAGTGTGTTTATATATACGCAATACTATTTATTACTCAGTCAGAAATGATTTGGACAGAGAGGATATCGAATGCAAATGGATTGATATAATTTTGCCAAAGTCGAAGCCAATTTTAACCGGTGTTTGCTATCGCCCACCAAAACAAGGTACATTTTTTAACTGTTTAGAAAACCTGCTTATGACTGTTGGAAACTTCATTGCTCAAGAAATTATTATTCTTGGAGACTTTAATGTAAATGTTTTAAATTGTAATCGTAACAACTATGAGTCAGTGAATAACTTCTGTAATATTTTCGGTCTTGAACAACTTATCACTGAACCAACTAGGATCAGTGATAACAATAGCTCAGCAATAGATTTGATCTTTGCCAGTGATCCTTTAAAAATTAAGGCCAGTGGAGTAATTCCTATTGGACTAAGTGATCACTTTTTAACGTTTTGTAGACGAAAACGGACTAATATCATTTCTGGCATACACAGAACAATTGATGTTAGATCAATGAAAAATTACAGTTCTGATTCACTGACTCATATGCTTAATAGTATTGACTGGTCAGATTGTATTAGTTTAACTTGTGTTCAATCTTCATGGGATACATTTAAAGATAAGTTTCTGCGTATAATTGATTCAATTGCTCCTAAAAAAAAATTAGGGTTAAAGTAAAAGATCAACCATGGTTTGACTCCGAATTAAGAGATCTTATTAGGCAAAGAGACAAAATGTTAATTAGATATCGTAGTACAAAGGATGTGATGCATCTCAAAGGTTTTAGAAAACTCCGAAATAGTGTAAATTATAAAATTAAAAAAGCTAAAGTAAATTTTTATTCTGAACAACTTCAAGAAAATAAATACAAACCAAAACAATTATGAAAAGTTCTTAAAGGTCTTGGAACCTCTAAATCAAATAATAATGACAAGAAACAGGTTTGTCTTGAGATCAACAATGAATATGTTCATGATAAGAAAGAAGTTGCTGAAGAGTTTAATTCGTACTTCACCAACGTTGCTGGAGAGCTAGTAAACAAACTTGACCCTCCTAGTAATACTTATAACTTGGAACATGTCAATGTCTTTTACAGTAGCAAAGGTGTCTTTCCTAATGATTTTTCTTTCATAGAATTATCTGAAGATAATGTTCTTAAAGCTTTGACACAATTATCGACGAGTAAAGCTACCGGAATAGATACTCTACCAGCCAAATTCTTCAAAGATGGGGCTTCTGCAATAGCAAAACCATTAACTCATATTATAAAGTTGTCCTTCACATCCGGTATTGTACCCAAAGAATGGAAATTAGCGAGAGTCATCCCAATTCACAAAAAGGGTAGTAAAACGGTGGTAGGCAACTATCGTCCGGTGTCTATACTCTCGGCTTTTTCTAAAGTTGTTGAAAGACTAGTACATGACCAATTGATGGAATACCTTAATTCTAAATCACTTATCTATGATTTCCAATGTGGGTTCCGAGCAAATTTTTCGACAGATCTTTGTTTAATTCACCTAACTGACCATATTAAAAAGAATTGGGATAAAGGTAATTTAACAGGTATGATAGTCTTAGACCTACAAAAGGCTTTCGATACTGTAGACCATCAGATTTTACTAGGCAAAATGGGAGCATTAGGATTGTCCCAAACAGTAATAGGTTGGTTTAAATCATATTTAACAGAAAGATGGCAGGTAGTTGATAATTGTGGTACTCTTTCAACGTGGAAAAAAAAAACATGTGGGGTCCCTCAGGGGTCAATATTGGGCCCACTGTTGTTCTTAATGTATGTGAATGATATGGAATCTGCATTGAGTTGTAAACTGCTCCTTTATGCCGATGATTCTGCTATAGTTGTATCTGATAAAAGTGTCGCCAATATACAAAATGTATTGTCAAAAGAATTAAAATCTATTAATTCTTGGTTATTAGATAATAGATTGTCATTGCATCTAGGCAAAACGTATTCAATTCTATTTGGATCTAAACGTAAACTCAGAAATCAACAAGAATTGAAAGTTACATGCAATGATTATATAATCACAAACAAACCTACAGTAAGTTATCTAGGACTTGAACTCGATAACAATCTAACTGGAGATTATATAGGTAAATCAGTTATAAAGAAAGTAAACTCAAGGGTAAAATTTTTATATAGAAATAGAAAGTACTTAACTTTCAGAGATCTTAAGTTACTAGCAAATAGTTTGGTGTTATGCCTTTATGATTATGCTTGTAGCGTGTGGTACTCTGGATTAAAAAAAACATTAAAAGTTAAATTGCAAACTGCACAAAATAAGACGGTCAGATGTATTCTTGGTCTTGAACCAAGGGATCACATTGGGGCTAATGAATTAAACAAACTGAATTGGCTCCCAGTAGACTTAAGAGTTAAACAGATAAAACTTTTGTCACATGTATCGTATTATTAATGGATTAAGCCCTACGTTTATGAATGATGGTATTAGTAGAGCAAATGTAATTCACCAGTACAATACTAGATTTGCAACTCAATCAATTTATAGACCATATATAGGTAACCACTACCAAACAACCTTTGTTAACACGGCAATAACGTCATGGAATCACCTGCCAAAATTGATACAGTGTTCAGAAACCATCAATCAATTCAAAAGAAATATCAGGAAACATCTCAAAGAGGTTATGCTTGAAAGATTATAATTTATATTTATAGTGTTACTACATGTGTTATTGTTTATTGTAAATGTTTATTCTTATGGTGTTTTTATCCTTAAGGGCCACAATGGAAATAAGTTTGACCTTTGGTTACTTTTTTGTGTTACCCTGAATTCATTCTTTGTATTTTTTTTTTATGTTGTGTTATTTTATGAATTCGAATAAAGAAATAAAAATAAAATAAATAAATACAAAGATGTAATTTTTCCAGGTTGTTAGCAAGCCGTTCCAGAAATTTGGACAACTATTTTCAATTAATTACTTTCTTCAAATGTATCAAGAGATGAAACAATTTCCTCTAGTATTAATTTTAATGTCTAGGAGAAAGAAAGAAGATTATGATGCTGTAAGTACAACTAAACATAATTTACAATAAATTTAATTGGATTTTGATAAAATGTGCTTTTTTATTTACCTTAAAAGCAAATCCAGTCGGGAGTAATGAACAATACCAACTAAAAAGGACCTTCACAGGGTTGAAAGCGTTTGCTCTTTAAACTGACAAATGCTAGAAATTCTGCATTATATGTGCTATGCTGATTCATTGATTCCTCGTTTGTACATTACCTGTACTTTTATTGATGAAATTTTGTTTTTTTTACATCAGGTACTACAACTTGTGAATGACAAATTGGATCATCTGTCGTTATAGATGGTTGTGCTGGATTTTGAGACAGGTATATTTTCATTTAAAGGGGGGTTCCGGGTTTAAAATGAATAGTAAAAAATGTAAAATATATTTGTTTGTCTCTTGAACGGTAAAAGTTTCAATTTATATAAGCGCCCAGTGAAGCAGAACGAAGGCTGTGAAATGAGGCCAGATTACAAGTGCAGCTACGGCAAAATCACACGGTGGTTACAGAATACGAAATTCGTGAAATGGTCAATCTTCCGACGACTCGTTATCATTAACCATATCAATTACTTTTGTAAAATTATACTTATCTTATGTAATTTTAGTCGGTCTTCCCATTTATAAAATCAATTTTCTATGAAAATCCATCAAAACAGTGAAAAATTAGATAAGTTTGCACTTTACGTTTGCCGATTTTCACACTGACTTAGGGAAAGCCTTCAAAATCAATGAAGCGTAACGTATACAATCCTGCACCACCTGCTGAGCGAGGAGAGCGAGACGACGATACACGTGCTCTCTCTGCCCATGCCTGGCATCGTCACGTGATAAGCAGATACAGTATACAATACCAAACTGGTCGGGTCGAGTATACCCCGTCTATATCACAACATGAACGATGTACAGTATTTGATTGAAGGTCGACTCAACCTACCGGAATGGTATAGATAATATAGCTCGAATGAGAGAGTTGGAATATTTGTAAACATAAGTACAGTATTGCTAATTTTAACAAGAGTGTAGCCTATAGTAAAAGGCCTGGTAGTATCAATTCGCATAGGGTCTACTACATTAGCTAGCTCAATTTTTAACTGGGCCGGATCGGCTAGGCTAGGCTAGCTAGGTCTCCTTCCTATCCTACTACCGGTCTACTTGCTTGATGCAGTATCCGCTTTTTTGGAGAGTAAACTAACTACTAGGCCTACTTATTAGACGTGCGGACGGCGATCGGACCTTGTTTTGCCTCAATATTTAGAGCCGATTTTTTTTAGAACGTTTTAGGTTTAGGCCTAGATTGTTTAGGAGTTTGGTTGATAGGATGGGTTTGGAATCCACTGAGTTTTGTTATTTATGGGCCAATCTTTTAGTAATAGGCTAGCTAGGCCCATGAATGATGGCCCCAATGCAATGTTTTAACGTAGCCATCGTGGCATGGAATCCCTAGTCAGAAATGGCTCTCACCCCGGCATGAATAAAATGATTTAGGCTAGGCCTAGCCTACTAGTACGTGAAGCCGATATACGATCTGTACTATTAATTCGAGGTATAAAAATAGTATAATTTATGACTCCGTAATGTGTACTAAATTTTGTATTTCATTAAATGTCAAATAAATATATGCTACTACTGTTATTATTACACTTTAGGCCTAGCTTAGCAAATCTACAAAAAAAATGTATTTCACAATGATCGGGTGGTCATCGTTTGACAGAGGAGAGAGAACATAACGTACAAGCTTGACGTCGCGAGTTTGGAATCCACTGATGACGTGATTTTGTGAATATCTCATGAATACTAATGAGCTTCCCTAAGCTGCTGAAAAACAGACTTTCCATGAATTTACCCTAAAATGTATATGAAATTTAATTTTTTTAATTTCTCGTTATTACTTCTTCATTCTGACATGTCTATATTGTTATAATATTTTTTATTTAATAAATAAACGATATTTAAAAGCAATTTTAAACCCAGAATCCCCCTTTAATCATTCCTCAAATTCTTGAAACAGTATACTATATTTATACAACTTAATTATTTATAGAATTTTGTCCATTTCTAATAGGTACGAAATGTCTTTCCGGGTGTAGAAATAAAAGGGTGTGCCTTTCATTGAGCACAAGCTGTTTGGCGGCATGTTCAGCAAGTTAGTCTTGCAACAAAGTATCAAGAAAACAAAGCCACTCATATGTACAGAAGGCAATTGATGAATTTGCCATTCCTACCGGCAACGCATATACCAATAACATTCTATGCATTGAAAGCCAGGGCAAACTCTCAACAATTAAAGCAACTCGTGGATTACATGGACCACCAGTGGATCCAGAACAAAATTTTTCCTGTCAGCGCCTGCAGTATGTTCAGGATGACAATCCGTACCAATAACGATGTGCAGGGATGTCACCACGCTGGTCGGCGCTGGTCGGCCCCGACCAGCACTCAACATTTCCGACCAGGATTCACAGGCTGCCGACCACCACTATTATTTATTAATCATTACGATATTTATATTAGGCCTAGGCCTAACTAAAATTCGTACTGAAACATTTTACCTAGCACATCGTTAATAACAGACAAGCTAGCCTCATATAGATAAGACAAAAGACTACAGCAAATGTTTCCGTGGTTACGTACGTTACTTTATTTGTAACACAATACCAGGCCTACCCTGCCCTGGTATTCATTTTTACAGCTTGTGAGTCATGGCGAACAACGTGCAACACAGCACAGTGTACAAGTTTAAAGTTCACATAGCGACCATTCAAGCGTTTTATTTTGCACAGATTAAAAATACAAACAAGTACGCAGTAATTACAAATATACAACTACATAGACCCATGGAACTATAGTCCCATGATAGACCCAAACAAAATAATTTTTAATTGCTGAATGTTTTGTCACCCTGCTTTAATTATATTATGTTACTAGTTTTACATTTTTGTACTCTACGAACTATTAAAAAAAAATAAAAAAAACGTGTGCATGGTTCAGTGAGACCGGGCAAGTTCGTTCGTTTATGATCGCCGAGCATGGTACACATAATAATCAATGAACTTCTAGCTAATTGTGATTCGCTTGCGCGCACGGTAATTATTGACGTATATTAAAGTGTCAAGCGCTCGCCGACTTTCCGCCGATTGTGTATTGTTATATAAAACAAAAGCAAGGGCGTTTTTATCGCACGTATCCCGCTCGCCGGCACTAAAAAGAAAAAGTCTCGCTTCCGATCATGTCTCTAGCACGGTTTGGTTTTACCCCTAGTAGACCTAAACGGAAAAATGAGGAGAACCACCACCCGGTACCTCAACCTACAAAGAAGGCCAAAACGGGAAAGCAGTCCACTCATTTCCGAAATGAGTGGCTAAATGGCCGTAAATCTTGGCTGTTTTATAAGCCTAGCGAGATTGGGATGTACTGTTTCCTCTGTCAGAAACACAATATGCGACCATATGACAGAGATACTTGGAATATAACACCTTGCAAACGGCTCAGACTTGGCAGCATCAAGGAGCATGAGACATCATCAGCACATCAAACTGCTATGAATCTTGAACTTGTTGTAGAAACTACGCACAACATTGCTGAAGTTATCCAACCAGAAGTGAACAACTCGGCAATTACATCTGCGTTCAAATGCCTCTATTTCCTTGCCAAACGACGTATCCCGCATATCACGAACTTTGAGCCGCTGTTGGACTTACTTACACAACTGGGATTGAACATTAAAGAGGATTTAAATGTTGCGAAGAACGTTACATACTGTAGTAACAAATCAATACAGGAAATGTTATCGTTTATTTCTAACCAGCTGGAGGAAGCAACACTTCTTGCCGTCAAGAACTCGCCTTATTTTGCTATTATGCTTGATGAAACAACTGATGTCAGCGTATCTGAACAATTAACATTGAACTGCCGATACATTGATGGCAATGGAAATTTATGTGTAAAGTTTCTAAAAATGATCGAACCATTGAGAGCAGCAATCGACGGGGACGGTACAGTTGCCCTAAACGCCGGAACAATTACAAACCACGTTACTGGATATTTTAATGACAAAGGACTTAGTTTTGAACATCTATGTGGTATAGGTACTGATGGTGCTGCCGTAATGACCGGAAGGCACAACGGCGTCGTAAAGCGATTGCAGGAAATTGCAAAATCTGCCATAGGAATTCATTGTTGTGGACACAGATTACAACTGGCAACATCACAGGCTGCCAACGCCGTACCATTTGTGAAGAAATTTTCGTCGATTCTTAGACAACTGTACGACTTCTTCAATAACAGTGCAGTCAGAACTGCTGGTTTGCATGCGATACAAACGGCACTCAACGAGAAGGTGTTGAAACCCATTGAACCATCATCTACGCGATGGCTTAGCATTGAACATTCAGTTTCTCGTTTGAAAGACAGTTTTATAAGTACTCTTGTAAGCTTGGAAAGAGAAGGAGAAGAACGCGGTGACGCCAAGGCCATTGGACTTTTTCATTTAGCAAGGACTTACCGTTTCGTTGCAACGATGTTGCTTCTTTGCGATATATTGCCACACGTCAGTCGCCTCTGCAAGGCATTCCAGGCTCGGGAATTCCAACATTGTTTGATCCAACCACTTGTTAAAGCAACACTTACTACGATATCTGACATGAAGACGACAGATGGTCCAACTTTACAGGAACTACCACAACTCTTGGATAATCTTAAGTCTTCCGACATTGACGTTAAAGAAAGAACTGATGATGCTGATTACTTTGATAAACACATCCGTGGAAAATACATTGACACACTCATGGAAAATATTACTCAAAGATTCCCAGTTGATGATGTTACTAAACTTTCACAATTTAGTTTGTTTGATCCAGATTTGCTTCGCACTGCCGACAAAAACTTTGGAAATGATTACATTGCTACACTAAGTGAACATTTTTTGGATAATACCCGCACTGCCGACGTTCAAAATGAATGGAATAATTTTATGAACTTTGCAAAAGGATCTATTCTTAAGCAACAAGATTCAACTACCGATGTCATTGTGAACTATCTTTGCACTAACCGCCTGGCCAGGGATGCATTCCCAAATGTGACAAAATTGGCCCAAATCTATCGGATTTTACCATGTCATACTGCCGATTCCGAACGGACATTTTCTCAACTGAAGCTTATCAAAACTGTTCCACGAAATAGACTCTGTCAGACAAGCCTTGATGGCCTGATACGCATCGCTATTGATGGCCCACCGGCCAGTAACTTTGACTTTGTAGAGGTTGTTAAGAGTTGGGCTGCTACAACAAATCGTAGAATCCGAATGCAATAGCACAATTACAACAAGGAACGTTAATAACATTGTTATTATGCTTTACTTATGTTATGCCACCGAATTATTATGTTATGCCATGTTTCTAATTTTGTGAATATTATATGTTAAAAGTGCCAGTAAAATGAGCGGCAGGGGACTTCCCCTGCTAACTGCTGGACGTCCCTGGATAACTTCAGGTTGCTGAACTTCAGTTAACCCATAAACACGTGCTGTTCTTGCCGTCCATGCACTACAAAATCCGGAATTCACAAATACGCTAAAAAAACTCTCGCGCAAAAGAACACATATTTATTATTAATATATCGAGCAAAAAGTAGTAAGGTCTAGGCTAATAATTTATCTACAGTATTTGATTAGGGGTTAGGCCTAAATAAGGAAGCGCCTGTTTTTGTGGAATTCAGATTTTGGGGCATCTATCTAAGCCTTGGCTAGGCCTAGTGGTCGTAGTGTCCACAAGGCTAGGCCTGACGCGATCTACAATTGCTATTCATTTCGTAAGCGTTTTTTTGTTTTCGCGAATAATAACGGCGACTCCCCGGTGGTACAAGGTTAGGCCTAGACCTGACGCAATTTGTTGTTATTTATTTTCATAATTCATTATGTTTTGCTAAAATAACGACACCCCCGGGGGTAACATCCCCCCCCCCCGGACACGGACACCCCCCCCCCCCCCCCCCCCGGGATTTGCCGACCGGCACTCCAAAAAGCTGGTGACATCCCTGGATGTGGAAGGTATGTTTAGCAAACGTGGAAGGTATGTTTAGCAAACATGGACAGTCCGTTTTGACAGGTTTTGTAGAATTTTAAGAAAAAATTAAAATATGTAAATAAACATTGTGACTGTGATTGTAAAAGTAAAAGGTCTGCTTTGCTAGCAACCCTACAGTAGAACCCTCCTTAATGGGCCCTGAAGGTTTTACTATATACCACGTTTCTAAGGTTTTACTATATACCACGTTTCTAAGGTTTTACTATATACCACGTTTCTAAGGTTTTACAATATACCACGTTTCTAAGGTTTTACTATATACCACGTTTCTAAGGTTTTACTATATACCACGTTTCTAAGGTTTTACTATATACCACGTTTCTAAGGTTTTACTATATACCACGTTTCTAAGGTTTTACTATATACCACGTTTCTAAGGTTTTACTATATACCACGTTTCTAAGGTTTTACTATATACCACGTTTCTAAGGTTTTACTATATACCACGTTTCTAAGGTTTTACTATATACCACGTTTCTAAGGTTTTACTATATACCACGTTTCTTTTGCTATCGACCAATCAAATATTACTTGTTTTCCAGGATGGCATAACAGGTTGAACTTGAAAACACCTCAAGGAGCAGCGTGTATATCCTCATTCCACAATTGAGACGCGAAGCTGAACTAGTTGAAGTTGGGGTCGCTGCCCAGGACATACACCGCCAGTTGAGGCCTCTAATAAATTAAAAAACTCGTCCTTGTGTTATGAAATTGACATAATAATGCAACATTTATATAGCGCTATTTTATGAAGATCAGAGCACTGTGACTAAGATGTTACACCTTTTCAACAAGGGTCACATCGTGTCATCGGCAGCATGTGTATGAAAGTCAAGTACACTGGGGTAAGTACACTGGGGTAACCCCCTACACAAGCAATATGCATACACCTATGGTTTATAGTCCTTATCTGAGAAGACAGTTCTACCACCAAAACCATGGAGCAAGTGAGCCTCGAACCCTTGCCGATGTTATGGCTATGGATTACGGTTCCACTGTCTTAACCGCTCAGCCACTCACTCACATAACTGTCCTTCAATCGGCATTACAATTTTAACAACCTTTAAAGTGGAAATAAATTATTATTAATGTATCAACTTCATTGAAGTGTGTACTCAACAAATGGAACTGACCAAATAAAAGGTGTTGTACCTTTTCTTTTCAAAAATTCAGGAGTGCTGCTGTATGTGTGCCGTTTGTATTTTGATTTGTAGTAAATTCAAGTGTCGCACAACTCAAGGGCAGTAAAATAGAAGTTTGTTACGTGAATGATCGCACACCCTTGCCTCAAAAAGTAAAGCCTTGAGTCTTGACACATTGTCAGTTTTACTTTTTTTAGTAACCCTTCCTAAATTTGAGTTATCTAAAACTATTTAGCCTACCTAGGCTAGGCCAGAAAGCCTAGTAGGCCTAGCTAGTAGGTGCCTAGGCTAGTATATTTTAAACAAATAAATAATAATTATTCGAAAATGAAACTTACACAGTCAGATGAAATACATTTTCCAGGTTGTTTCTCTAATACTCTAGGTTGGTCGAGAATTGGTTTTTCGTCCTCGATCTAGGCCTAGCCTAGCAAACAAAACACCAAATTTCCCGGAAAAAACTTGGCTAAACTTATGCACTTGTCAATTGTATGACCCACTATACGACCCCCGGGAGAGGTGCGTCATTTGTCCGATGTCACGTGCGTCATACCTTTGAATACCATGACGCACCGGTGCGTCAAAAATGTGACTTACCTTTAGGTGACCATGACGCACCCCTTTTGACGCACTGTGACCATGTTGTTTATGATATGGTGGGTGGTAAAGTGACGGATATTGACACACCTTGTTCATTGATGCGACGTACCATCTAGGTTTTTTGACGCACCCCTGCGTCAGTAATTATTTGTAAATGACGCACCCATGACGCACCTCTCCCGGGGGTCGTATAGTGGGTCATACAATTGACAAGTGCATTACTCAAAACGATAGAAGAATTATTTACATTTAAATACAATTGTTTAGTTCAAACACCTTTGAAAACTTGATAAAAACCGATTAAAAAAACTGTATAACATTATAATTACCAGGCGTTGGGTTTGTTTAAATGTGGGACGATTCGGCCCGCAAAGTGCGACGTTTCGGCCAAAATGTGGGCCGAATAGTCCCGGGCCGAATCGTCTCAGTGCCGAATCGTCACTGAATCTTACTAAATGGTAAAAAAGTGACGAAAATCATATCTTTTACATACACGACTCTATATTTTAAAAATATTAATAAAAATAATATATAACGGGTTGTTTAATTTTGATGAAATAAAAACTAGGCCTAGGCCTAGGCCTATAAATAATGTTTTTTATATGGTTAGTAGGCTAGTACATGATGATCTCCTGTTTTTATTTATGTATGAGCATGGAATGGTATGAGCGAGTAATATATAATTTTAATGTTGTCATATAGACCTAGCCTAGCTAGCTAAGTCTTTTTTGGCTTTCGAAACACCCCATAATAATATAGCCTAGGCCTAGACCTATATGTAGTCAGTTAGTTAAAGAAATACTCTTGATTTACCTTGATTCACCTTCAATCTTCGCCGCTATTAAAAGTTTAGTTCAGTTGTTCCTAGCTCGCTAGTAGTAGGAGTAGAGGTTTACTACTGTGTATCTGGAGCATCTCACTTTACTTTTTTTTTAATACTAGGCCTATAGCCTATGCTGATTGATAGAATGTATGGTGTAGGTGTACAGTAATAGCAGTACGTTGCAACGATATACCATATTATTCTTTGTCCAATGTTCGGATGGTTGTGTCGTTGCAATGTGGTGGTCAAGTGGTTTGGGGATCGGATGGACTGCATGCCATCAAAGTTCCACAGTAGTTACACCGGATCTTTATTGATGCCATGCCGCCGCGTGCAGCATGCATGCAAAGCATTAGAGTGCAGCAGCTCTGCATTTGTAGTGTAGTATGGGCGGCTATTCTGGCCATTCAGATTGTATAATCATTTACCTCCATGGTATAATATCAAGAAATGATTAGGACATCTGCATATATCAAGCAGAAGATTCCGGGTTCAAATCTTGGGTGGGCTACTTTTTCTCATTTTCCTAGATTTCCTCATCTTATCGTTTCAAATTTGGAATGATATAAACATGATTATTATGCGCATATCACACTTTGGCCCAGGTATTGGCGGCCAAATAATTCCTACTGCCATGACCGATTTTATCCAAACCTATAGTGGGGAACCTAATAGTGGGGAACCTAATGTTCCATATATCAATTCCGTGAGATTTTAATGCTCAAGTTGAGTTTTTGGCAGTTTTGGAATCCTTAGGACTAGTAGAATGCATTGCAACTGGGGGCCAATTTTTCCCGACCCTATTTTGGCCGCCATCTTAGATTTCAAAATGACCCCCATTTATTACTCAAAACTGTTAGTAGCTCCTATTTTAAACCACGTACGAACGTAATTTGTGTGATAAATCTTACAATATTATAACAATCAGTCCAATGGTACAATTTGAATAATAGCATATGGCAGCCATATTGGATTCCAAGATAGCTGCCATTAAAAACGTATATAATGTATGCATTTTATAGTCAGTGTCCTCGTGTATTTCCGTAGGATTTTAATGCCCAAGGTGAGATTTCACTTCTTTATTATGGTGCTAGGATACCAAAAATACTAGGTAACACATTTTCACAATCCCGTAACCATGGTAACAGCCCCAAGATCAAAATGGCAGCCAATTGGTCCTATCTCCGTATCCTTTTGGTCTATCAAGCCTATAGTATTGGTATCAAAATACTCGGAGCGTATATTAATTATATTCATTGTAATGGAACATTTTGACGAAATGTAGGTTAGGAACTATTTTTCTGCACTATTTACTCTTGGCCTTGACTTGCACTGTATCTTAAAACGACTGGTCATTGAAATTTAAAAATGGTCTCAAATTGCTGAGACCATACATATTTATATTTATTGTAATGCAACATTTTCGACCGGAAGTAAAGTTATTGACCTTTGACCTATTAAACATGAACTTGATGTATACTTGATTTATTATACAGTACAGTAAGCATTTATCTATTTGAGCATGTATCGGTAATTATTTGTGGTAAATATTAAACAATGGGTTTATACATATTATTATCATTTGAATATCTAATATCTAATTCACATATTTAGTTTTTATAAATATCAATCAATCAATTTATTTCCAATGCTTGTTTTTCTTGAAACATTTTCATATAAGAGGTTTCTCATACTATTGAACCAGTTTTGACGTCCAAAATTGGTCAGCTGGATCAAATTTGGCGTTACAGGCCTAGAGCCCTACTAGAGATGATGATAACAATTTAAAAATCGCGTATCCGGATATTCACTCCCTGGACATTTACCCCCCGGAAAACTACCCCCCGGACAACCACCACCTGGACCACTACCCTCTTAGGACAACTACCCCTTTAGGACAACTACCCCCCGGACAACTACCCCCCGGACAAATACCCCCCGGACAACTACCCCCTTAGGACAACTACCCCCTTAGGACAACTACCCCCCTGGACAACTACCCCCCGGACAATTACCCCTAGAAACAATTACCCCCCGAAACAAAAAACCCCCGGACAATTACCCCCCCCCCCCCCCCCCGGTAATTACCCCGCGGACACAATACTCCCCGTAGGACAACTACTTCCTGGACAATACTCCGAGGGCAAATAATCTTTTAGGACAACTACCTCCGTAGGACAACTAACCCCTGGACAACTACCCCCCGGACAATTACCCCTAGGAAAAATTACCCCCTGACAATTACCCCCGGATAATTACACCCCCCTCCCCCCCCCCCGGGTAATTACCCCGCGGACAACTACCTCTGACACAATACTCCCCGTAGGACAACTACCTCCTGGACCTGGACAATACTCCGAGGGCAAATAATCTTTTAGGATAACTACCTCCGTAGGACAACTAACCCCTGGACAACTACTACCCAGAAAACTATCCCTTTAGAACAACTACCCCCCGGACGGACAACTACCACCCAGACCATTCAACAACCTGACTCTGCAACAGTGTATAATAGGAATTAATAACTATATTTTAATTCGTTACTTTGACGAATTACTATTCATTATTGTAAACAAAAGTAAAAGATTGAACATAAATATAGCCTGGTATAAACTGAAGATTGTCACACATGATCGTAGGATAGTCGAACGTATTATATAGTACTCCCTGTATTTACTGTAAAGACTGGGTTCGCTAATAATAATAATAATTTTTGCGTCAGGACAATGCTTCGATAACCACTGGTCTTAAAAGAATTAATTTTTGTCTCAAATTTGTCATATATGTATTTTTGTACACTTGAAGAATAATATCACTTTTGATATTTGACCTCAATGTTCACTCACCGAATAAACGGTGATCTTTAAATAAATTCCCCTCAAATAAACGGTGACCATGTCACTCCAATGAAACATCATATGGAATAATCGGCGTCTATTTCCATTAGATTATACCCCCTCCCATTGAATAAACAACTTTCTTCCAATAAATGTCCACCTAAAAACCACCTAAACAATAAACAGCCCATGCCTTTTTTTCAATAAATACGGTACTTTAAATCTAGCACTTCTAGGGTCTAGCGTGCTGTTAAACAGAATAATCGGTTAAAAACGGGTGTTTCGAAACTAGAGACCCGAGACCAGACACCAGAGACCCGAGACCCAATACGAAAAGGGAGACCTAAATATACGAAAAGGGAGACCCACGTACGAAAAGGGAGACCCCACTATACGAAAAGGGAGACCCCACTATACGAAAAGGGAGACCCTAATATACGAAAAGGGAGACCTAAATATACGAAAAGGGAGACCAAATATACAAAATGGGAGACCCAAATATACGAAAAGGGAGACCCACTATAAGAAAAGGGAGACCCCACTATAAGAAAGGGAGACCCCACTATACGAAAAGAGAGACCACACTATACGAAAAGGGAGACCCTAATATACGAAAAGGGAGACCCAAATATAGGTCTCCCTTTTCGTATTGGGTCTCGTGTCAGGTCTCTGGTCTCGGGTCTCTAGTTTCGAAACACCCGTTAAAAACAGATGATTTCATTTTTACAGAAACCGGTCCTATATATTTGTCTACTTTTGGATTAGGGGGGGGGGGGTGGTAGTTGACCGGGGGTTAGTTGACCGGGGGGGGGGTAGTTAACCGGGGGTAGTTACCCGGGGGGTAGTTATCCTAAGGGGGTAGTTGTCCTAATGGGGTAGTTGTCCGGGTGGTAAACATCCGGGGGGTAACTGTCTAGTGGGTAGGTGTCCTCCTAGAACCGTTTTTGAGTTCACCACACGTCATATCCATATCAAGAGAAGTAAGCTTAAACTTTTCAATTAATGAATGACCTAGTTCAGACTTTCCAATAGATTTAAAATTTCTTTTATTATAGAGTTTTATTCTTTTGTATCGAAGCCTTTTACTTTCACGTGTACATGAACACAATTATGTAAGCTTTTAAGTAAAACCAGGTGGTGAAGTCAGAATAATTGTTATGTCTTCCAGTATCTCTAATAGTCCCACCCCTCTTTTAAATATCATTTTATTATCTATCCCAGATTTTAACTCATCGAATCCATCTATCATCGAGTATGTGATGGTTTGATCTGCCTCAATTTCTCTTACGTTTACAAGAAACAATATTTTATCAGCAAACGTAGAGTATCGGAATCGGTCGCCCAGTTATAAGATAAATATTGAGGTAAGGTTGTCTTACCAATTTCCCCTTTTATACTTTATATACGAGTATCTGGAATTTTTGAAATGATATCCTAATTCTTGAAATGATGTGTATTTGTCTTCTCCATCTGTTTTAATTATTGGATCAGTAAACATCTTTGAAATATACCGTAGTATTTGCCTGCTCTCCATATCGGTGGTCTAATATTTTGATCTTTTAATCTTTTTTTTCTGTGATGTTATTCATGCAACAACATGTTAGAAATGTATTCGAAAACAATAACAAAATGTTTAAACGTGCGTTCAAACAAACAAATCTTTGATATTAATTTATAGACACTTGTTAGCTGAAAGTCTCACTACCCCTTTTACACTATCACCGTAACAGCGGTGTAACCCCGCAGTTGTTAGTACACCGGGCCGTTAATAACGCGCCGGTGTTGTGGTTTTTATTGACTGGCGTAAATGGCAGTGGTGGCGCCAGCGGGGGGGCTACGGGGGCTCTAGCCCCCTCGTCGGGGAGCCTAGCCCCCCCGTCGGGGAACGCGGGTACTTTTTGTCGGGGAATATAATATACAGTAAAAAACGTTCGCGTTCACTTCATATAGCTTCAGCGCCTAGAAAACCACGACGTTCCATTGACCGTGAGAGTACGTCAGAGGGCTATTATGCACTTTTATGCATTCATTATTGCCAGAGATCTAACTACTAAACAATAGCTAGTACGCACTTGTTTGGCGGTATCCCTTTGTACGAATCGTTCACCGTTGGGTCGAGACGCGTGATATCATGTTACATCCAGGGACCAAAATGTGTAATGTAGTTATTTTCCAGGCAAAGTTTACCGACGGTTACCGAAGTGAACACGGGTACTTTTTGTCGGGGAATATAATATACAGTAAAAAACGTTCGCGTTCACTTGGTAGCTTCAGCGCCTAGAAAACCGCGACGTTTCATTGACCGTGAGAGTACGTCAGAGTGATATTATGCAATTTATATGCATTCATTATTGCCAGCGATCTAACTTACTACTAAACATTAGCTAGGTACGCACTTGTCTGGCGGTATCCCTTTGTACGAATCGTTCAACGTTGGGTCGAGACGGGTGATATCAAGTTCCATCCAGGGACCAAAATGTGTAATGTAGTTATTTTCCAGGCGAAGTTTACCGACGGTTCGGGTACTTTTTGTCGGGGAATATAATTCGTTCGCGTTCACTTCGTAGCTTCAGCGCCTAGAAAACCTCGACGTTTCATTGACCGTGAGAGTACGTCAGAGTGATATTATGCACTTTATATGCATTCATTATCGCCAGCGATCTAACTTACTACTAAACAATAGCTATAGGTACGCACTTGTCTGGCGGTATCCCTTTGTACGAATCGTTCAACGTTGGGTCGTGATATCATGTTCCATCCAGGGACCAAAATGTGTACTGTAGTTATTTTCCAGGCGAAGTTTACCGACGGTTACGTCGTGTACTGTGTCACGTACGCTACACTACAGCAAAAACGAATTATGTTAATTGTTCGTATGTTCACCAACTTTTTAATTTACAAGTAACCTTCTGTACCGTGGGGCACCTAAAATAAATATTTCATCCATTACTAAACAAAAAAACATGCCATTTTCGCTTAGCCAACATCTTATTATAGCTAAGTTATTACATTTTCAATGTCCTGTATGTCATGAATTTCTCACCACTCGGAAGTCCAGATGGTACGCAGGCATACACTTGGGAGGAATAAACTTATTTCCCCGACTGAAAAGGTCTACGCTTGCGTTTTTTAAGCCTCTGTGCCTGATGTTTCCAAAGTATAAAATGCAGCTCTAGTTTTAAACATTTTCTTAGCTCAGCCCCAACAATAAAGCTGGTCATATTTCGAAGTACAAGAAGTGCATTTTCCGGGACCTAACATCTCTATTTTTCAAACATTTCTTAGCTCAGTCACAACCATGATAGGGACTTATATATTTTGTTTCATGTTTTGAAGTATAATAAGTCCAATTTCCAGGACCTCCAATTCTATTTTTCTAAATTTTCTTTGAACTTTTATTTTTTAAATTGAAAAATATGGATTGAAACAGTCATCGCGCTCCGTTTTTTTGCACGCAGTATTTTATTTATGCATTATAAAAAATGGAAAAAAATCTGATTAAAATGACCTCAAATGACGCTAGAACGCGTTGCTTCCGGGGGCGAAGCCCTTGGCGGCCCCCTGGCCCCCAGCCTTGTGATGCTCGCTTCGTTCGCATAGCCCCCTCGTCGGGGAATGTAGCCCCCGCGTCGGGAAGATCCTGGCGCCACCCCTGGTAAATGGGAAAATCCAACCACCCCGGTGTGCTCTCCCCGGGGTGAAACGAAGCTGAATGTATTCCGGTGTACCTCTCCGGTGTAGTCGGAGACACGAAGTGTAAACGGTTTTTGTGGTTCAACCCCAAGCTGTTAAAGGTCACTGACGTGAAAATGTAAAATGTTGCCACAGAAATACAATATATTATGCAAACAAAATAGTTTTTTTTGTGCTTAAAATATACCTTTTTTGCTTAGAACAATAATTGTACGATATAATGTGCTGTTCGTTATTTTCTTTTAAAGGCACAAACACATTTGTGACTTTTCTTTTCTGCTGAAAATATTGAAATTGTTTGTGTGCATTCTACCTTACCAGAAAGCCTAAAATAATTTGATATTGGTGTAACTCTACCCTGGCCGATTCTATGTAGGCTTAATTATTGAAAAAGGGAAAATAAATAATACTGACGTCTCAATGGATGAAAATGATATCTTTTTTATGAACTGAAAAAGTACCATATAATAATTTTCCTGCATTGATACATTGTTATGCTAATTAACAAATACATTTTTTATTTTAAATACTTACCGTACCCTACCCTATTTTTACGCCAACCTAACAATTTAAGGCCTATTTAATGTACGTACAGTCTACAAGGCGGAAATGAAGTCATTTTAAAAAGAAAAATAATTGTTAGGCCCTAATTTTTAAAATAATAAATGATAATCTTAATAGCCACAAAGAAAATATAACACTGGACTACTTCAAAATTAAATAAATTGTGTGTAAATTCGGATTATTATGTTTTTATATGAGATTTGTCGATATGTTCCAGTGTTTAAACGTTTAAACCATAGTCAGTTAAGTTCCACTTGTGCGCTTGCAATAGTGATTTGATTGTTGACAGCACCGGGGTGATCGATGTAGTGTAAATGGGCGCAACTCGAGTTCATCTCGCAGTTTTTTTGGCTAGTGTAAATGGAAATTACCTCCGAGTTCAACTCGTGTTCCTCCCCGTGTTCCTCTCTCAGTCGATAGTGTAAAAAGGGTATAGGCCTGAGGGGCAAAGTCGGAAAACGTCAATTAGGCTTTGAATTACATAAACTATCATGGTTCAATAAAGTCTACCCACTATTATGCCTAAGTTAAAGTTTGCCAATTTTGTTTAATTGTTCACCTGTAATCACCTTTACATTTTGTTGCACTAAATTTTAACATGTATGTTAGTTTAAAGCTGGAAAATTTGGTCGAAACGATTTATACAAAAAAGGTAAAACTGAAATAGATAATGCAGGGAGTTGCAACTCCCTGGATAATGTAAAGAATATTATAAAAGCGATCCAAGTAGTCTGAAGAAAGTTTCTATGAACTGTCACATAACTGTTCAAGTTGCATCAACATTGTTTTTATATGTAAGAAAGTATTAGAAGCAAAGAATATTAAAGTTGAAATAATTAAAATTAATTTATAATTGTATTATACATTTTATACAAAAATATAATGTGTATAAAATATCAAAGATATTTCAACGTTCAATAAATGTAAATGTAAAGAATAAATGTGGGGCGTATCCTCCAAACCAAAGAGAGAAAAAAACATTTTACAAAATAGCAAACTCATAAATAAATGTCTTATTTCTGTGTTTTATACATCATGACACATAATAAATCGAATATGGAAATTGTTTCAAAAACAATATGGCCTATACAAAACGTAACAAGCCTGATTTTAATGAAGCCACAAAGCCAAAACAAGCCAACAAAACGTTCACTTATTATGGTCGATAGCCGCCCATAGACAACTTATCCACCAACTTACATGATTTATGCCCTCCCCATCACAGTCACACCGTACCCACTGACTGCGCTGGAGATTTTTGATGAGGCAGAGGCGATTAAAGGCGAACCATTATGGTTTTAGGCCTAGACTTAAAGAGACCAGCATGACAAATTACACTGTATTTACAGTCATGCAGTCTATTATGTGTCCATCAACCAGAATTCGCAAGAAGTTAATTATATAGGCCTCTAGTTCATGTATACACTTTACTACTTCCTTGAGTGTTTCAGCCAGCTATGCTTGAAGAAGAACAAGAGGGTATTGCCTGTTGTAAACTTGTTTGTACACACACACAGGACTATGTATGTATGTCATTGTTATTACCTCACGTGTGCGTCAACGAACTGATTCTGTGTACGGCGTACCACCTGGGCACCTTGGCTGAATATAAGCTGGTAAGTTTAGAAAAGTATGCCTAGACATAGTAGTGCCTTTCACGCCAAATCACATATTAATTGGCGTCTAAAGGGGGCAAATTAGGTACTATTGTAAAATTAAGTTCTTTTTCTAATTTTTTTGGGCCATGCAACAATATAAACAATTTAAGCCCTTGCTTGGCAAATAAATGAAACTTTTTGAAATAATGCATATTACTGTATATTACTTTAAAAAAAATGTTAGGCCGTATATGAATATTAGAAAAAAAACCACTAATAATACTAATATGTCAATTTGGAGTCTATAATGTTTTATTTATTTACAAATATATTACTACATGTACGTATTACTAAACTAAACATTTATTTCTTTAATTTAAAATTAAAGCTAAGCATTATTTTTTCTGAGTTTATAACATTAAAATATGTCATAAATGATGATTAAATTAAAGTAAATGAAAAAGTCAAAACCAAGAAGTAATTATTACCGTAATTGAAAATTGTTGGGAAGCCATAATAATATAATATTAACTATTACAAAGTAACTAACACACAGATGGGACTAAGAAGCAATTGCGTAAGGGTGTAAATATTCAGAAAGTAGAAAATTTATTTTAAATAAAATAATATTTAAGTTTGCAAGAAAATCTTTTACAAGAAGATATTGTTTAATTTTTACGAATCTACTGATTATTATGTGATCTTTACACAAGCTATACCACCAATATATTTTAATGATTGGCTCGTATCAAATAAACAAAACATGCACGGACGGACGTTACGAATGCAAACAGCTGATCCATCCTAGCCTATGGTCTGATGTGCTGAGTATGTACAGTAGAGTACAGTATAGTGTAGCATAGGTGAAATTGCAATACCCATATTATATGTTCTATTTATTTGAATGAATACGTTATCAAAATCAAACATGAAAAATTCTAAATATAATGGCTTTCAAAAATTATACAAGTAATTAATGTATACAAGCTAAATAAATAATCAAGAAGGCTATTTACCTGTTTACACACGCATTATTGAGTTTCATATATATATATATATATTTGACCTAAATGTTATGTTAAAAATATAACTCCCACTCAATGCGCACCCCATACCCTTTATTAAAAAGTAAATAGTAATAATTTTTATTGAAATACTAACAACTTAAAACATATTTTGTTTTGTGACATGATAGTGTAGGCTGGTATGTCGTTTATATGAATGTCGTGTATATTTTTTGTTAAAAGCAAACTTTGACTTTATTTCATATCTTGATAATATAAGGAATGAAAAAAAATATGTTGCCATTTTTTCAAAAGACATTTAAAGGACCAAATTCAAGATGGCCACCAACATTCAAATAACCCTATTAAAAATCAGAATATCACCAATAATACATATTATGAATGTGGAAAAAGTCCGTTTTGATGGTATTACTGTAGCCATTATACAATCCTAACTGTGTAAAGTGATAATCTGTCGGCCATCTTGGATTTCAAAATGGCCACCACTAAAAATTAAATTCTTTAAATAATTTTTTTTAAATATGTGTGCATAAATTGTTGTTTGTACACAATGTTCTAAAATTGTCACTTCTCACAGGATTAAAAATTGTAAATATAAGTCTAAAGTTGTCAATGTCCTCTCTCTATATAACAGATATATAATACCCCACTATGACTATTAAATTAAGTAATCGTTCAAAGTTGGAGTTGCAAAAGTATGGAACAAATTAACAATTTATATCAAATATTCAACAACAATTACGTCTAACTAGAGGGTTAGACCTCTAGTTCGTTCGCTCCCCTCTAGGAAGTGTAAACGAAGGTTCTCGGAAGGATAATGACTCGGGTAAAAAGGTTTTAGAAGGACGTTCTCCTTGTACGTTTTCTGTCGGTTACCATTATTGAAAATGCTTGACATTCGAAAAACTAAACCTACTCTGTTTCACAGTGTCTTAGATGATTGATAACATTTTAAAGTATAGTGTTTATTGTTGTATAGGGCGGAGGTGGAGGCAGAGTTCATTTGAGGGAGATGCTTATTCGAGGGATTTTTTAGTTTTTTTAATAATATCGTAACATTCATAATCAAATAAAATCCTCTAATAGATATGAAAAGTGGTAAAAAATTATAACAAATGCTTGGTAAATTATAGTTAACAGTGTAATGAATTCTATTATAAATAGTATATACAATATTGTAGGTATAATTAATGTGGATGGGCGTTTATTAGATAGTTGGGTAGGTGAGGGGGGGGGGGGGGTGTAGGCGATTATTATTTAAAGTGATGTTTTATTGGGGAGGTGTTTATTCAAATAAATAACATCATAATACATTATTTAATTTAAACATCTTTTGAAACTAACTTCCGCGACAGTGTAGGCCGTTTCAGCCCAAGAAGGAAGATGTTTTAGACGGCTTGCAATATGGGCCCTAATGGGACACAGATAGCCTACAGTTATTCCTGCCAGCTTACTCAATAAAACTCGGCTATCGGGATTTTATTTTTTAACTACTGTACCTTCACACGGGCGGTCCGATCCGAAAATAAAAAAAAAACTAAAATAGCTACTAACGACCAACTTAACTGAAACCAGGTAGTTGCAAGGTGAACCTGTGAACTCATCGTGAACCCGGAAATTACTTTGACCGCGTACAATTGAAATTGAGTTGAAAATCTACCGATGAATCAGAAATTTTGTTTTAAAACTCTTTATAATATATTCCTAAGATAGAAATATGGAACAATATCGTAATAGTGAAAACTGTTTTACATTTCGCGGTACACCTGAGATAGTTCAGGTAGGTATCCAAGGCAGAAATTTGTTCCAAAGTTTTTCCATTGTGCTCGCCTATGTCAGAAGTAACCATAATTTATATATACCGTATATTTCGGTGTATAAGTCGCACTTTTGACACGCAAATTTGACCTCTAAATTAAGGGTGCGTCTTATACACCGAACATAAATGCCTCTCACCACACAGATTGTACATAGGCCTACTAGGCTATCGTCACCTCGTTTGCTAGGCCTGAGCTCAGCCTGAGTAGGCTAGGCCTAGCTACAGTAACTAACTAACGTAACGGCAACCTGCTTCTGCCTAGGCCTAGTTTTCAAGTCATTTTAGCATGATGTTATACTAAATATGATGAAAAGATTTGTTCATTATGGCGCTCCGATAAAATTCCATTTGTAAACGTTTACGTCGTACGATTGGAATAGTATTTATTTATACAGTAGTTATACGCACGATCGCCGTACTCCAAGCGCAAGCCCTTCTTTTGGTGGCACATGATGTACGGTATTCGACTAGTATATTCTCCAGGTGATTATAGCATGGACCTAGCGTACACACTTCTCGGATACATAGATACTAATCGAATACGATTGTCCGTGAAAACGTGCGCCCTCTCGAAATGATCGAGCGAGGCTAGCCCTCACACGTGCGTGTTACACACACGGTCATGCACTCGATGTTGCGGCGAAACTCATGAATTTAAACAAGTTAGAAAGAACTTGTTGAGGCTGGGCGCGGCCGAGCCTAGGTAAGAAAAAACCTAAATAAAGGACGCCGTTGTAGATATAACAAAATATATTATTACAATAATATTGATTACAATTAAAAAAAACATTGTTTTGATGAAATATAAGGTGCGTCTTATACATCGACGATATAGAAAATACCGATATTTTACTCTCAGTTGGGGGTGCGTTTTATACACAGGTGCGACTTATACACCGAAATATACGGTAGATTCTAAATTACAGATCTCATTTCTTTTCATGAAACTGAAACTTGACAGGAGACAGGACCACAATATAAAACAAGTGCATTTATACCTTATTGTGAAATCCTGTATAAATATGTTAAATAATAAATGCGTTATTGCTATGTAATTCAATGTCTGAACCTTCAGGGCCAGTATGGTTGGTAAGTTTTCAACCGGTCAACTTTTGGCAGAAGCTTGAAGGAAATACAGATACAGCTCTGCCTATAAATAACCTTGTAAATGAATGAATTCCTACTTCTCATCTTCTACAATCTCAACCAATTTCATTAGATATGTACCCCCTATAGCATTATACACTGGTTTGATGAGTGCACATGGTTGTGGTATAAAAACTCATGTACTAAGGAAAGACAAGAATGCCTGGTGATGACTCTTGCCCGAGATGAGTGGATTGTGAAAATAGTGTTGAGGCAAGTGCTTTTGTTGAAACTGAACTTGTATTACATATACAACCAGTGACACAAATATCTTAAATGGACAAAAGCACACTAATTCTGCTTTCTCTCTACAACTTGCTTCTACAAATGCAGACGGAAAAAGAGATTCTAAGTTAAGTATCATTTTGTTTGAAAGAGGCTGATCATAAAGATATTAATTTGAATACATACAGAGAGTCGACGAAATCTAAATGATGTGGTTAAACTATATCCCTATATATGTATATGAGAGGACATGTATGTGTGGGACTTGCTGGATTTACATCAATTGATCAGGGTCTTTGAGCGTGGTATGCTGCAATTCGCACAAAGGTGTTTGTTGGCCATGGCATGATGAAATTGGACAGAAAATGTTTGAGGCATTGGTAAAAGTCTTGTAGAAGGCAAACTGTCTATATGGGATCCTAAGAAAAAGACGAATATTGGCAAAAAATATATATGACGGTGAATACAGGTGACAAACTTATCAAAGTAAAAGAAGACTCCTATAGAGATTATTTGCCGGTGAAATGAGGTATTTCAGTTATTTTGCCAATTTGTTTCTGAACAAGGTTGTTGGGAACGCAGATCAGTCTGTGGAAGTTTGATGGATACAGTAGTAGAGAACAACTTACTTTATCGCATTCAAGATTAGAAATATTTCATTGAAGGACTTTGGCAGAGTTAGTTGTCATTTAACTGAAAAAGTTTATGAGATGTTTTATTTTAATATAAAGAAGTGTACTGTCAGTACAGTAGACCTCCTGATGGTCAACATTTTGTGTTGATCACCATGTTGTTGTCATAAGCATATCATTTTGTATATTTCAATCTAATTTTATTTAACTTATACAAGTTTTAATAAGAAATTTAACCCATTTTAAAAAAATGGCGGCCATTTTAAAATTCAAATTGGCCGCCATTTTGTGTTAATCACAAATTTTGTTGTCATAGGCCTATCATTTTATGTGATTTCAATCAACGTCATAGCTTGCACATGTTTTAATAAGAAATTTAATCCATTTTTAAAAAATGGCGGCCATTTTGAAATTCAAAATGTCAGAATACTAATGAATATAGGTTTATAATAATTCTTATATAGCAGAGAACCCATATGAACTTAAAATATTATTCATAATGGGTGTTACTTTGTCCAATATGGTACATTTATTGGATATTTTACGTATTGGCGGCCATCTTGGATTTGACACCCCTAAGCTTTTTTAAAAAAATGGCAACATATTTTTTTCATTACTTTACATCCTAAAGACACTAAATCAGCTGGAATTTTGCTTTTAACAAAAAAATGACACGAAATTACATAGTGGCCTACACTATGATATGAATGTCACATGATAGCTATTACCTTTGACCAAAAATTTGTTGAAAAAAGTATTTACAAAAAAATAATGTAATTAAAAAAAAACCAGATCAACCGGAAGACTCAACATTCGTAAGTTTAAAGGAAATTGACGATTCCATGCCTTATGCGATCTGATGAATTCCCGGCGACTGAATTCTGTGGCTCTACAGGCCGCATCCACATTTTTTTGGACAAGATAAATAATGCCTTCTTTCGCATCGCATATAATTGCTGGTATTTCTATAAAAGAAAAAGTGAACAAGAAATATTTCTTACAAAAAATGCTGCTTGCTTATCATGCTTTTGCCTCATATTTTTTCTACCTTGGGTCTTGCCACGTGTTGTATGTCATTTTGTTGTTTAATTATACCATTAAGTGATAGAGACCCTATATGTAAAACAGAGAAATATAAAAATTATTTAAACGTCGGGACATATCACATCACAATGCATTAAATTGTTTAATTGCTTTTCCTGAAAATATTATGTTCACTTACTTCATCATCTATGAACGTTGATCCAAACCCCAATCGGTCTCGTTCTACGTTCAGAAGAAATCTTTCTGGATTACCGAAATAATTTTGGTGCCGTTTTCTTCAGAAAGAAATACTGTATACATTAGTTTGTAAATTGCTAATGAGTAATTCATTTAACCCAGCTTATGTTTCATTTATAATCATTATAATATAATGCGTGTAGATTTTTATTTTGTATCATTTTTTAGAGTAATGGTTTTACTTCCTTTGCATCAGGCACATTCTCTGCCATCACTTGCAAAAGGTATGCCGAAATATCATCAATCTACGTTGAAAAAAAATTTAAGTACAGTGCATCAGCATGGATTTATAACATAATAAATATTTTATATTTTCTGTAGTGTGTGCGTGAGGAATAGCCTGACGGAGAAGCCTGATTCCCAACGGGAGCGAAGGCCTTGCACGCCAAGCTATATAGATAACCTTTTTGAGGTCGGGAAAGCTTAATTCAAAGGTACTATAGTGTAGTCATCCTGGGGAGTAGACAAACTCAGTTAAGTATTGTTTTATTTTTATCACAAAATATATTATTTTTCTCCCCAATAATAATAAAAAGTGTACAATGAAATTAGTAATTAATGTAGCCTTGGATTGAAAGGCAGGCTAAACCTAGAAAATAAGTTGGATTTTAATATTTTGTAGCTGACATTACCTGTTCATCAATGTCTTTATTAGTTATTATGGTGTTCCCATTTTGTTGTTGTGCATCCTAAAAAAAATACGTATACATTTGCGAATTACCGTATTGGTTAGTGTATAGTAGAACAGGAGAATTTTATGCCACTGAAGTAGTGATATTTCATTTGTTTAATTCCATTTCGTCTTGTAGCCAACTTAACTGGCCATTATTGTCTTCAATTGTGTTCTCCCATTTGTTTACGTGTGCTTCCTGAAAAAAAAAAGTGCAAAATGTTCATTCTGGCTGTTAGAACTTTCTGTTTGCCCGACCTTTTTGACAGCGGCGTAGGTACATTTTTGGCTGAAACTATTTCAATGTTTGTCTGAAGCATCCAGGCTGCAGCTGTTAATGCAATCTGATCACCCCATACACCAGGAGTTTGCACTCTTTTAAATATGAATCCCAGCTTATGTTTAAATCATGAATGTCATGTGCTGCTCTTTCCTATTTAAAAGGGGTAAAAGCACAAAATATAATAAACCAAAATTGAATTGGATTCAGAATTTGATGTTAGATACTGTTTTAGTGTTAGTGCTGTAGTGTTTTGTGATTAAGCTAATGTTGTTTTTAATGAACATATTTAATTAATAAATATATTAGTTATATTATAATAACATAATTCCACACCTCCCATTCTTCCCTATAATGTTCTATGAGGAAATTGGCAACTGCATTTCGTATGTCTGCTTGCGTTATTCCATGCCAATTTAACACAGTGTTGTACTCATGTGCAAGGGTATGGTACAAGCAGTTTCCATCTCCAGGTGTTGGAGGGTCACATAACTGAAGTTCGGCATTGTGTAATTTTTGAAGCAACAAGTTGTACCTCTGTTCTTGGTTATGAGACATTTCCATCGACTCATTTAATGCATCTAACAGTGTCAAAGATTCAGCGACGTATGCTTAAATAATTATTAATAATTAGACAAGAGCATTAATTTGCAGTCAAAGGTTACCTAAACTAAATTATTTCTCTTTTTAAAGTACATAACATTATATCAATCTAAATGCATTGTTATGAAAAAAGGCGAAAGCATAGCGATAAAGACATAATGTTTGTAAAGGTGGTAATTTAAATGTTTACGGCCATTGAATACATTTGTAAATCACATTTTTACAGAGAACAAGTATTATTCATTTACCTCTCTAAAGTTACGGTTATATTTTTTGTTATAAATACAGTTACCAGTAAAAGGTAGGTTTAGAAACTATACAGACAAGACATACATACCATTCATTTCCTCTGTCCATTTTTCTGGGAGTAAGTGGACAATTGGACGTGGTAAAATGGTATTAAGACCTTTAAAATAAAACAAAAATGAAAAGGTTTGTCTTACGCTTTGAAAAGTTACCGTGTCAGTCTATATACAGTATATTATACAACCATCCTCTCCCCCTTCCCCACCCGCCACCAAATGAGGATTGACGATGTTTATGAGAGAAATAATGATACTTGCAGAAAACAATAAAACATCATACTGCGTGTGCTCAGTTAAGATTAAAAGAGCCTACCTTAATATTAACTGTTACAACATTATTAAAACAGTGTAGCAATTATTTATAATAGGTCTACGTTTTTTTATATTTTACCTTCTTACCTTCATGCAAGCTCACTAAAATTTGGGCAATCTCTCTTTTTTTAGGCCTATCATCAGAATCTGTAAATGTGAGGATAAAAAAATGTATGCAAAAATATACATTGTAGTGGATTGGTGGGTAGTAGAACACCCTGTGTAGGCCTACCGTACTGTTAATTTAAACAGATGACTATAAAAGTATTACATATTCCTACCAGCTCCTGGCTGTATAAAAACATCCTCCTCTTCTGGGACATAGAGACGGTTTCATTAATAGTAGTCATATCGCTTGTATCTGCAAATTTGAGGATAAAAAAAACATCACAACACAAAAAGTATACACTGTTATAAAATGAATAATCTTTACTTACTCTTCATTGGCGACATTCACTAACTGCAATTTTTGCACAATAATTGTTATAAATAGTAAGTTTTTAAATTGACGTATGTAGATTTGTGTGTATTAATAATACGCTGTAAATTTAATTTAAATCAATGACTATATTAACGAAAATTATATATATATATATATTCCTACCATCTCCTATAAAAACATCCTCCTCTTCTGAGACATTAGAGACGGTTTCGTTAATAGTAGTCATATCGCCTGTATCTGCAAATGTGAGGATAAAAAAAACATCACAACACAAAAGTATACACTGTTATAAAATGAATAATCTTTCCTGGTCTTCATTGGCGACATTTACTAACTGCAATTTTTGCACAATAAATGTTATATAGTAAATTGACGTATACATATTAAATACCTGTATCAAACGCTCTTCTAACATAAGGCCTGATATGTGCTAAAGAGCATTTATTTTTTTCCCATTCTTTGTTAAATGGGCAGGTTTTGTTAGAATCTCCACTATTGTAAATGGTCCAATCCACTTTGGTTGTAAGGCAGGACTTTTTCTGTGAATTCTTTTGCTATTTAATTTCAAAACTTTCATTCCTTTTGTGTACTCAATTGTTTAAATTTTTTTACTCATCCTTTTCTGGTATTGCTTCTTCTGTTTTTTCTCTCGCAACTTTGTTGTTTGTGTTTGCCTGTAAAAAGAAAAAAATACATACTTTCATCTAACAGTATGGTGAAACCATTAAAAATATTTGATTATTAATTTAAAAAATGTTAATTACAATTTTGCTTAGCTCCGGTTTTTGTTTCCTCAGCCATTCTAGGTGGTTGGAACAAAGATTTACAATGACATCAGTAGTAGGCCTATCCTCATTGCGTATTTCGGAAAAAAAAACAGAGTTCGCGACCGAACATTAACAAGTACGGGGACATTTTTGTCGACTCATTAAACTGCACCTTAGTGCCCACAATGCTTTGTCCAGATGATCATCCCAGTCCTATTGCTGGTCATTACAGAACTGAAAATTAAGGGCGATGAGGATGATGATTATTGTTACTTGCCTTCGTCAACGTCCGCTTTAAACTTTCGTTCGTCCTGGCCATTTGTTTGTGGATGGTACGCTGCTGTGACTGAGTTCTTAACTTGCTATTTTTGGAACAACAGGTCATTCAGCAACTGTAATAATTAAAACTGATTAGTACTCCTTTGTTAACCGAGATTTGTTCTCGCTAACAATGAAGACTATAAATAATGAAATGCTATATTTAAAAAATAATGTTACTGGATAATTACAGAATTTTAATTTTTTACTTCGTTACTTTATAAACAGGTAATAAGGCATATGAAACGAACCTTGTTGTTAAATTCTTTCCCCTGGTCTGTAATTATCCTTTCCGGAGCGCCAGGCCAGTAGTACCATTTTTCAATGGCCTTAAATACATATTTTGCTGATTTATCTTTAACTGGCCCTGCTTCTGTCCATTTCGTAAACAGGTTTGTCGACGTGACAACATATTTGTTACCATGTTCAGTTGTAGGCATTGGCCCAAACAGGTCTGTCGACGTGACAACATATTTGTTACCATGTTCAGTTGTAGGCATTGGCCCAAACAGGTCTGTCGACGTGACAACATATTTTTACCATGTTCGGTTGTAGGCATTGGCCCAAACAGGTCTGTCGACGTGACAACATATTTGTTACCATGTTCGGTTGTCGGCATTGGCCCAAACAGGTCTGTCGACATGACAACATATTTGTTACCATGTTCGGTTGTAGGCATTGGCCCAAACAGGTCTGTCGACGTGAAAACATATTTGTTACCATGTTCGGTTATAGGCATTGGTCCAAACAGGTCTGTCGACGTGACAACATATTTGTTACCATGTTCGGTTGTAGGCATTGGCCCAAACAGGTCTATCCCCCAACCCTTCATTGCTTCCTCAACCTATCATTTCAATAAGTGAATAAGATATTGGTAATTGATATTGACAATAATTCAAAAAGAGTACTAAACAGAATATGTTTTTTTGTGAAAAATTCTCTAATTGAAAAAACAGAACCGTATAATTGTATAAATTTCAATAGTACTTACAACTATAGGTTTTAATTCTGGCACAACTGTTGTCAGTTTAGTGGTCTTCTGGCATGAATGACATGAAGTGATCTATAATGTTAATAAATAAAAGCGCATGTCATATTACAATTCTGTTTTAATTTTTCTCTTCAAATTACAATATCCAACAGTATATATATATATATATATATATATTTACTAATTCATTATCATCCTTTGTAATAGACAACCAGTAGAATCTACTGCTAATGTTTTTAAGTGCATGATGAAATCCTATATGTGGCCCACCTTCCTCATCTGCCATGCACCTCTTTTAGCACGCCTGACACCTCTTCTTGAGTCATAAGAACTTTTTTGTTATTTCATTCCTATGTGTGTACCACATTGTGTTGCTAAAACATAAAACAGGTTGAAACTATAGGCTATGTACAACAAAAGAATTCAAAAAATATTTCGCATGCAGATAGATTTTGTTTAAAAATGTAAAATCGACCGTTAATCTATTATACGAAATCAAATCAAATTAAAAGTGTCTTTATTGGGATATAAATAAAAACGGAATCGAAGCGTTATTTCATAGACAAACAAATATAGAAATAATGCATGAACTACAGGAAAACGCTATACGAAATAACAAACACACGCGCGTGAATTATTTAAGACAAAAATGGCTTCTGTCAGTCATTGCGTAACTCTTTATTGTGGCTTTGTTTTTTTGCCACGTGCAAGCCCAGTAATTTTGGTGAACGTTCAACTAATATTATTACTGTTCTTGTATTGTTTAATCAACAATGCAAAGTGGTCTAACTTATATTAAATTAAACAAGTAAAAAACACATACTGTTTAATGTGAACGCTTTTGCTTTACGTTTTAATGATTTTATCCTGTTTGTCGTTTGTTTTTCACTAAAACAGTCTAATCAGGAAACCAGGAGATATTTTTAAAATATTCCTTTAAGCCTGGTTTCCATTAAAATCGCTACAGCGTTTCCATTAAAATCGCTACACGCGCAGATGTCGCCGATGCAATCTGGAAGGCTCCCCAATTCATCGCAGTCAAATCGGCAAAGTTCAACCATGTTCAACTTCAACCGATTTTGTCGGCGATGAATCGTATACGCGTACCAAAGAATATTTAGCGCTCAAGTACTAGATCCCCGATAAATTCTAGCGTTTAGTTGAATGTCATCCCTTCTCATGATGAATTATATTAAAGTATTAGTACAAAAACAAAATTTAAGAAACCACGTCAGCCTTCGTCTCTTTCTTCCAACACGTGTGGATGCCAGCAAAGAAATTAATATGAACGAGGGCGCATGTGTGAAAGTTTATATTAATATTCCAAAATCTTACTATGAAAATATTTATTTATTTTCTTTCCAGTACTGTTTCCAAAATCTCTCGACATCTAATTTTAGTTGTACTGTATGTTGAAATGAAGTGATTGCCACTATAATACAAGACCACATACTATACCGTACCTATCATACATTTATTTCCATACAGTTTAATATTTTTGATACTATCGCTGTTTCCACAGTATTCGGTAGCCTACGATGTATTGTTCTCTCCTACGATGTATTGTTCTCTCTTACAATGTAATGTTCGTAGCCTACGATGTATTGTTATAACAGGGCTGAGGGAATTTCATTTTTTTTCACTTGTCCCAGGTCAAGTACCTTTGAAATATTCACTTGTCCGATAGAAAAATATACTTGTCCCGCTATTATTGCGCAATACATAAAATACTCGATATTACACGACAACAATGAACTCCAAATAATGACAGGAGAGTCATGATTTAACATTTTGATCTTTATTAAAATGTTTTCATATTATATGTTTAACTGATAATATTAAAAACAAATGGATTTATTATGAGGGAATTGTAATTTTAATAAACTGATATGTAGGCCTAACAAAAATATTTAAAATCTCTGAGTAGAGCACATTTATTGCAGGTGCCATCGGGTGCCTCCTGATGTCAACCATTGGTTAATGGCAGTCTCTGTGTCAAAATCGGTGATGCTCCGTCCATCGATTTGAACAAGGATCAAATCTTGCATAATGTCTTGCTTCAATCAATCTTTGTGCTGTTTTTAGTAGATCAGTGGCGGATCTAGGGGGGGTGAATAGGGTGGCTAGCCACCCCCCTTAATTCTCAAAAAAAAAAAAAAAAAGATGCAACCTAATCGCGATTGACCGTCGCTAGACGTGGATTAATCTTTTAATTAAGAAGAGTAGGCCTAGCTAGGCCCTACTAGAGCTAGGGTTAGCATTAATAGTTGTGTGTAAATAGGCCTACACAGTGAAAGAGCTAAGAGTTTAATTACTATTATGAATTCAAGAGTTTAAAAAGAAAACACGATTTACAATCTTCGGAAAATACCCATTTTCAAAACACACGCACTCCTAAAACTACCAGCGTCACGTTGTCAAGCTCGCTCTCCTCGTGTGAATGCTGACGTCATCACTCTCCAAAATACACCATTTTCCATTGCAGTTAATTTCCGCCGCCCTGGTCCGTGTGTGCACAAAGCGTTAGCGTGGTATATTTACACCCCTGAGTGGAGTGTAATATCGGGAACTTTTTTCTCGCGCATGAAAGTTTTTTGTATAATATTATGGTATGCAGTATAAACGATAAAAATAAACGAGAAACATGGTGTTCTTTTATTATTTTATAGGCATAAAATAAACATGAAATGTCTTGTATGTACACGGGACGGCCGAAAAAAGTATGTGGCGTATTTGGCGTTTTTTTTATTTGTGTTATAGACACGGCGATTACTGCGATCATTGTATACCAAATTACATTGAGTTATTCACCCGGCTGTAGGGTATATATCTCTGAGGTTAACAGACCACCAAAACACGGTACATAACACATGCACTCTATCGAGGCATTTTCGGAGTACCGCATTACCAAAATGTTCATTTTGTTTGAAGGTTTTTCGATCAAAGTTTATTATTAGTTCGTCGAAAAAGATCCGTACAGTATTTAGGAAGGATGTATTTAACTTTACATTATGTAATATTTGTTATTAAGTGTGATGGAAACAGTTTCTCTAGCCTATTAAACAGTGTGTAAGCATCTATTTTTTCAAAAATTTTCGGAGCCTCGGGAGGGGGACACCCCCTCCCAAACCCTCCCCCGCTCGGTGCTACGCACCTCGTTTGCCACTTTCGTGGCCACCCCCCCTCGTCAGATCCTAGATCCGCCACTGTAGATTCATTGTAGAGAAGGTTCGCTCACACGATGCAGTTGAAACTTATACTGAGCATGAGCTCCACAACTTTGAGAATACATGAAAAGGCAGGTGGGGCATCCAGTAGCAATTGGGTGTAGACATCAAGTTGAACTTTCTGCTTACAGTATATGTTGCATTAATGTGTGCCTTGAAAAGAAAAAACTGATCAACAGCTGACTGTTGCTCTTCCTCCGAGATGATATGTTGGTAATGATGTAATATGGTTTTTAGTTCTTCAACCCCAAAAGCAGCCAACTCAGCACGTGTGTCTGGCCACCTTCTAAAGTTAAACAAATTAAAAGATTTCAATGGCTGCCTGCAAAAGTTACCAAATCTAAAAGAAGAGAAAAATCATTTATTAATTGTATTATTTTAAAATAAAAATGTAATTTTATAGATTTTAAATTTCAACCTAAATAGTCCCATGTTTGCTCATGCTTTCACAAACCTTGCATCTAGATACTCTAAAATATCATCAATAAGCTTTGTTGTCGCTGCTGTTAACACACTCCTGCTTAGGCATGGTGAACTAGCAGACCTACTCCTACCCACTAGCCTAACGAAACCACAAAGCCCTTCCAGTATTTCTATCCAGGTGGTACACCCTGGATAATGGCTTGCAACGCTATTAGTTTTAACTCTTGGCAACTAGCCAAGGGGAACGATTTCAAACGTATCAATTACAAGATAACGATCTATCTGCTAAGTACTACACGTAATGTGATACTACACTTGGCTTCGTTTTCTTTCTATTCTTCTCTTCTACTGTCTACTGTAAGTCCTTATCGTTAATTCCTCAGGAATTCCAGAAATGTATTCAAAAGACGTTCGTACACAACGAGTTACGAAAAGAAATGATGACAATAATAAGTGGGCGTGTCTCACTTGAGGGCGTACTGGTGGCGGACTGATCCATTATCCCACTGGGGTGCGGGAAAATTAATGTTATTAATGTTCTTCTTTTCATAATGTTTACCTCTCGTCGGAGAGAGAGGCTTATGTTGGTTTATCCAGGTAAGCGGCACTCATAGACTACCAACACCACTGTTGGTTTGTGTAATCTTTATAATCAGTTGGGCGACACTGTCCATGGAGCATCACAGCAAAAGTTCCATGTGCCAGGAATGACTTCTCTTCTACATTATAATTTGTGATCCACTCTTCCACATTTTTTCCATTGGTCTCTTTTAATTGAATAAGTCTCATCGCACAGGCCTCAATTGCTGGAGTTACTTGGAAAACAAGCTGGTCATCAGAAAAAACTGCAACAAAACAAATTAAAATTAATTAATCATTAACTAAACTATTTTTAGTAAAAATAAATGCAATTTTGAATACTGTTGTAGAATAAAGTTGCTCCCATTTATAAGTATGATTACCTTAGAAAGTTGTGAAAGTGGATCCAGTATATCAATCATTAAATGGAGCATCTTAAGAAATTTGACACTTCTCACTATTACCAGTGGCAACTTCTTCTCACTATTACCTGTGGCAACATTTGCCCTTTGTTGGCTAGACAACCAACGCACCTGAAAGATACAATTGCCTTTGATATTTAAATGAAATCAGGACAAGTATTGTTTTAACAAATTAATACAGTTTTTAGATTCATTTATTTTGAATTAGAATTAAAAGAATATTGTATCAAATCATAACAACTAGTACATACATCTTTAATTTGTGGCAGATGAACAAATTTAGTGTTTAAGATTTCTGCTACTGCCTTAACATCCCTCCGGTTCTTCGCATTAAATTTGTTGTAAAATTTATACAACCACTTAATTACTCGCTCAAATTCTCCGATTGCTGGGTTGTGTTTCACTGTGTCCAGCACTGCCAGTTCAAGTTTGTGTGCCACACAGTGAACTGGTATCACAGCAGGCATTGACTGCTGAATTCTTGTAGCTACACCAGACTGTCGGCCCATCATTACAGCTGCACCGTCAAAATTGGCTGCCACTGCTGTAGGTCCAGGTTTGGTTGAATCGGATAGCGTTTCCATGTCCAGACTAAGTCGTCCAAGACCCGCAACTATACCTGCCAACACTCTTTCGGCGTGAGCATGTTTTAGTGGAACAAGGTCTGCTAAAATTGTAACCGGATGGCCCTTTGATACTAGTCAAATCATAACAGTTTCCTGTTCAACCACAGTTCTGTCAGTGCTACCATCGGCCATAATTGTTATAAAGTTGACTTGTTGGATCATCATCTTTAAATCACAGCGCATGGCCTCGGCAATTGCATGAACAAACTCCCTTGCTTTTAATCTATTCCCATAATTTGTGCCAATATCAACCCCAACCTTTTTCATTAATTCACATTGTAACTCCATGTCACTAAGTGGCTTAGCATTCGCTGCCAACATGTAGACAATATTGAACAGTGTCTTCATACGATTTTTTGATTCTTCGTTTAATGCTCGCATGGCCTTCATAATTGGGGCATCATCGGCAACTTTCTCTGCACGCTGATGTCCATGTGTTTCTCTATATATACAAAAATAAGTAAAAACAAAAATACAGTGCAATAGTCTAAAAATGTATTTAAAAACATTAATTAATAATTAATTGTTAATAGGTATCCCAATGAAGCGGATTTTCGTTACCGCGATTTTAACACGTTCGTGAAATTTCAAAAAGTGACGTGTCTTTGAAGTTAAAAATATACTATTTCTTATATACACATGTGAATAAAAATTATATGTCTGGAAAGATCTTGTTTAAGGGATTATTTTCATATATTTTTAATCTATGTTTATTAAATATTTTAATAGAAAACGCGAGTTAAAAATGAGGTACAAAAGCCGGCGAGCCGAAATCCGCGCGCTAAAAATAACTTTGGAAAACACCTACCCATTTTCAAAACACGATCGCACGAGGTCCATAATAGGTGGTGGAGTAATTTTTGTTGCATGTTATCAGGCTTTAAATACTCTTTATTTTGATATGTAAATCGGTTATTATTATTATGTACATCCGCCTCAAATGTCAATTTTAACGATAAAAATTGAATTTTTTAGTCTTTCTCATTATCAAAATCTGGCTAATTTAGTATTGAATTGAAGCTAATTTATATTTCTGTTTGATAAACCACATCGTTTTATTTGACTTTGCGTGGACCTCGTGCGAAGAGGCCAACAAGACCAACCACTGAAAAAAATAATCCCTACCATAAATATCAGTGTTTACCATTTTCCTTACGGGGGGGATTCAGTTCTCCGCTTATTACTAAATTACCGTCGCCCAGACAATGTGCATGGTATGCATGTATTAGCGCGTTAATTAATGATTGGATAACCCCTGCAGTGGACTGTTCCATTTTCTGAACTAGTCTTCGCCGCACACGAGGCATGTCGAAAAATGTCGCCTCTCATGGAATATTTGCTTCGAAACGTCAATTTTACCGATTTATTAAATTATTTAATAAGTGGACTTTATTTATAAATCTACTATATAAAGCAAGTACGTTAGGAAGAAATGTACCGAAGAAATTTAAGAAGCTTTGATTTTGCTATGCAGCGGCCGTAAGCCATTCTATGTAGGCGGCCGAAACGCGCTTTGGCCTGTGTTGCCGTTGTATGTCTACGCTGTTTTCTAGGCCTAAATTTTATTCCGTATATTTCAATTCAAAGGGCAACTTTCGGTTAGAATTATCGAAAGGGAAATAAAATTCAACATGTTACAATTATACCATTGAGGTAATTACTTTGTTAAATAAAAAATTTCTTCCCGATATTTCTTAGGCAGAATTTTCGTCAGGCTTTTATTTAGACCTTAGCTAGGGGCCTATATAACTTAACTTGTAGTAGGCGCGGCCGAGTCTACGTTCGGCCCGGCGCTCCAAATGGAATCGAACACATAATAAGCACGGGCTTAATTCTTATTTTTGGCGGTTCGAAAATCAATTAAAATAATATATGATTATAAATATAACTTTAAATACTAGAATTATTAAAAAAATGTATACTTACGAAAAATAATATTTAATGAAAAGAAACAATACATTACCCACACAGTTTTTTAACGCAATATTTTTTTTTTTCACATTTTAACATTTTTTAACAATATTTTATGTTGTATTTCAGAATTACCTACCTGTCAATATAAATAACCTTACTAAAATACATATTACATTTTATGCAATGCAAAAAAAAAGAAGTTAATTCACACATTGGTTCAAAAGTTATGAATCATTTAAAGACAGGAACTTTTTGGGCATTTTTGAGACATTGGGAAAATCACGCGTAAAAAGCCCTCGGACGAATTTTGGAGGGCGATATCTAAAAAAAAAAATGTCGAGGACACCCAAAAAAAAAATATTCTTGTACAACTCTGTTGTATCTATGGGTTTGGAAAAAATAAGAACTTTAAAATTATTAGTATAAAAGTTATAACCCTTCAAAAATGGGTTCAAATATAATTAGAAAAAGTGCCATTTTTCAAGCAAAAATCACTGTTTTTTGGGCACTTTAACGGACCATAACTTTTGAATGGATAATCCGATTTCAATCATTTAAATTGCAAAAGTTTATGTTCAGTAAGTTCCTTCTGATTAACTGAAAGAAAAAGTACCATCATTAATTTGAATTTTTACATTGGGATACCTATTGTTAATGTTAAAATACTGAATAAAAATGTAGACACATTCATTGAGAACGTTAAAAATGAAATGTGTGCAAGAACACTGTTAGTAAATTTCCTACTGTACTATTATATTGGCATAAAGGCCAAAACTGTAGGTTATATCTGAAGTATGTAAAAACGTCCTTGTATATTATTGGAATCTAGGCCTAGGTTGGGGAATCCTCTGTAAAACAAACTGTGCGGCGGTGTTTTTTTTTTGTATGTCAAGCGGTCGTCAAGAAAACTAAATTTACTTTTACGGGGATAAAATTCCTACGATCAAAGCAGAGACGTGACTTGTACATCACACCCTTAGTTAGTTACAAAGAAGAAAACTTTTTACATAACAATACTTATAAATAGCTTACCTATCAACAAGTGCTTGGCACTCAATGTGGCTCTTGCAGTGGACATGAGCCCGTAATGTGTCAATCTGCAAAGAGGTACATCCATCGAGAAACGCATTTCTTTTTTCAAATCCAGCTGTACTCGCTGTAACTGGATGCGCTAGACAGACGAGACAAAACATTTTCTCTTCATCGTAACTCAGCCACGGGAACATTGTCAGCCAATGCCTCTGGAAGTTTTGCTGTCGCTTTTCTCTATCGTAACGACGATCTTTTTCCCCGTGTCTTTGACGTATGCCCTCTGCTTCATTATCCCCTACTACTGCCCTTTCTTCATCAGCATTAGACCTAGGCCGACCCCCGGTAAATCCAAATCGAAATAAACTCATTACAATTTATTCCACACTTTTCATTAAAAACTTTTTTGAAATGAGACCCGGTGCATGATGGGGGAGGACAGTATAATTGATTACATTTATAGGCCCCAAGCCAGTTTTGCATTATATTTATATTATTTTATTTTGTGAATTTAGTAATAAAAAATAATTTCCCTTAAAAAATAAATAAACATTAATGAAATTGTTTTGTCATTTTGTCAATATCAAAGAACTGTAAGCAACTGTAATCATTGCTGTAAATGTTCACCCCTTAAAGAATGGTCGAGTCTTAGCAATTAGGAAGGGCTTGGAGGAGAAGGACCATGTGCGTTTTTTCGCTGAGTTTCTGTTGTTGTATCAAATTTAAAAAAACATCGCATTTGTACAAACAAAAATGGATCTACAGTATACAATTACCGTCCTTAATTAAATATTCATTAATATATATTAAACAAAAACCCGTAAAGCAGTATATTCAATTAACTTTTATTCTGACTTTTTAATTCAACGAAAATGCGCATGAATACAAACATCGATTTTGAGTTGGCTGTCAAAAGTTGCCAGCAGCAGCGATCGCGCATGCGCCTATCTATAGTATAGCCATCTGTAAACCATGTGCTCTCAATGTTCGCTTCGTTTCATTTATTGTTTTGACTCCGCTTATCAGTAGTCAACGACCTTTGGCTAGAGCATAGTGTGTGCGTGCGTTAGACCTGGATCATGATGTCAGCGGTATCGTTAGATATCATGTTTACGTTTATTGTGGTTGAATGAATAGCTATTGAAAAAGTCGAACTTTCTAGGCCTGGGCGTACTGTAAAAAAGGGTTTTTATATATTATGAAAAACTTGTCCACGGACAAGCGAGCCCTATTAATATTGTTGTCCGAACGTAAAAAGCACTTGTCCCGGGCGTCGGGCAAGCGGGTTAGCTCAGCCCTGTATAATAATTATCTACGCGTCGATCGTAGGGTGGTTTGTAGGGTTAATAAACACCATTGTTACATCAACGTGGGGTATTGTTCTGAACGTAGTCTATGATGTATTGTTATGATAATTATAGTGTGTACCTAGTATCTATTAGTTGATCGAAACATGAGCAACAATTTTGCAACTACATTACTACTGCTTAAAATCTAAAAGATTAGAATACAGAAACTCCTACCACCTTTCGCCTATATTATATACCCCTCGCGGCCGCACGCATATACAACGGCAAAATGCCACAAGTTCTAGCCTAGGCCTAGGTACATAATTAATTTACAACAAACGAAAATTAAATAGGCCTAGGTGCAAAATAAACAAACTATAGACTAAAAATTATATTGACAATAATGCAGCCATCATTCTCACGGCAGATCAGTTTTAACAATTACCGACCACCGAGCGGGCCCAAACCAAAATAATTTGAATGAAAAAACATGTGCACAGAGAGCTCTCCTCCTCCTCCTCCTCCTCCTCCTCCTCCTCCTCCTCCTCCTCCTCCTCCTCCTCCTCGGCGGCGGCGGCGGCGGGGAGAGAGAGACAGAGTGAAAACAGTACAATGTTTCATGTCACATGGTCAACAACCAGATACGGTTATTACAAAATACAAACTGCGTACTATTTTTAGTACATTAAATTTTATAATAAAAATATCATAATTTTTAAAATTAAACAAATAATATAAATGTAAACAATTAAGCTTAGAATAAGTATATACGCTACTACTGAATAAGTAGGCTATAATATGAGAACTGTTATTAAACCTACATATATCAGTTTTATACCATTTTTTCTTGATATAATTATAGAAGTTTAAATTAAATTAACTGTTCTGTATTTTGTTATTGAATTGCCAACGAACATTGGGTGGGGTCGAATTTTTTGCTGTTGACTGTATTGATATGTTAATTCATGTCATTGTTTTACAAACCACTCGTGTTATTATGTGTACTGAAGTTATAAATCATTTTATTTTTTGTTTAATGAGCTTTCTTCAACATGTCTAAAACACCAATTCACATCAGATCAAGGATTGTCCGTTATTTTCATCTCGGATTCAGCGTATCGAAATACTTCACTCTAAAGGTTATCAAATTCACAAGACCACCGTCTCAAGAATTGTTATTCGGTTTGAAGAATTTAAAACTATTGGTGATCGACCTAGATCTGGACATCCGGGGAAAGTGACTAACGAATACTTGAATATAATTGACCAAGTGATGACCGATGAAACAACGGCAAGGCAACTTCAAGATATTATCATTGATAAGACTGGGGTTCACTTATCCATCCAAACGATTAAGATGACAAAAAGAAAACTACAATGGCGCTGTGAGGGAACAAGATACTGTCACTAGTCAGTTAATTCGCGGACCCAATAAAGTTGATCGTCTACATTATGCGGTGACCTGTATCGGTAACAGAGAATCATTCAGAAACGTAATTTTTACAGACAAATGTACTGTTGAATTTGACCACCACGCCAGAATAACATTTCATAAAATCGGAGAACCCAAAAAATTTAAACCGAAACCAAAACACCCACTTAAAGTTCATGTCTGGTCTGGAATCTCAAGAAAAGGTGCAATGCCCATCGTTATTTTCGACGGGATTATGCGAACAGACTTTTATGTTAATTCAATTTTAAAGGACACAGTCATACCGTTCGTCACAACGCACTATTCAGATACTGGCTACAGATTTATGCTGCAAAACGATATATACTGGTGGAAAACCCCTGCCGAAAGTCCTGATCTAAATCCGATTGAGTTGGTGTGGCACCAAATAAAAGATACGAAGGATCAACTGGTTGATGGAATCAAGACGTTCTGAACTGAACAAATGAATCCAGACTTATGCCAAAAATATGTCAGTCATCTTAAAAAAGTAATTCCGGCCATCATCAAGAGGAGAAGAAAAGCGACTGGCTATTGATGTATACCAGTATTGTCAAACCAGCCCTTTTACTGAACATCATCATTCCCCTCTTAAAAAAAGACCCATTGTGTTTTAATGAATATCTATAAACTTAAAAGCTTATTATATATAAATTAAAAAATACAACTTTAGCAAACATAACACTTTATTTAATATAGTTTAATACAAAAACATTATCCCGTTTATATTTTCTATTGCAATTAATATGTAAAAAATTAAAAGCTTATTATATATAAATTAACAAACACAAGTTTAGCAAACATTAACACTTAATTAAATATATTTTAATACAAAAACATCAAAAAATATTTACAACAGTACAACATTATTTACAAAATTTATTTACAGTACATGTTTTTTTAGTTATTCTAAACTTAATCTAAGTTCTCGTTTCTTATTGCGCCATGCGGCTTCTATTGCAATGACGCAGGTACGCCAAACCTTCTCTTCAAGAGCACGTGCAAAGAGTGAATAAAAAAAAGTTAACAACCTCACTTTGGTTAACTGCTCTGGGTCGAACATCTCTGCATTTCTCATGCCGCTGATGTTACAACGAAGTCGTTCTTCTTCAGTGAAGTAAAAAGACAGGAGCAGCTCCTCAATCTGCGCTGTCATCTGGTTAATTTCATCATCGATCCCATTCAAATCAGTCCAGTCGTAGTCATAGCCATCAGTCTGGTCGCTCTTTAGAGTTTGGTTTGATTGAGCTACATCAATCACTCGTTCAGCCTATAAAAAAAAAAACATTATAACATATTTTCATACAATAAGATTTAATGATGAAATTCCAGTTCAGTCAAATTTTAAAAGCAAGTAAGATTAATAATAAAGGGCCTTAGTACCCATGATCATGCTATGCAATTTAAAAAGTATATGATAAAACTCAAAATAAATAGATTGTTTGAACTGAATTAATTAACGAATCAGTGTTAAAATAGTAACAGTAAAAATCATCATTTGTACAAATTTAAAATAAATAGGTAAACATGGTAATGGACTGTCAACAGAAACGAGTTTAATTAATTAATGCGTGTTACTAACCGGTTTCTCTACATTTACGGTCTTGGAGCACTTTCCACTGTGTCTGTAGGCATATCATCCACAATTGGCTCATCACCACCATCATCATCATCATCATCGTCGTTCACATCTTCAGCGATATACTCATACTTTATGATAACTCCGATTGACGTCTTAACCTAAGTAGAAAACAACATTAAAAATACATGAATAAAATAAACTTAAATAAACGTGTTATTAACAATAGAACAATTTTATCTCTTCTATATTATCTGTTCTATATTATATGAGATGTTACAACTTACAACATCGGGGTTACCGGTATTTAATGAATGTTATTAAAGATTTTACCAAAAGAAATGCAAAAGGGCAATATTCGATAAATCGCGCATAACTATTACACTTTTTACTCAATTGTTAACACCTTAAGTTGGATAATTCGTTATTGACGTCTAGTAGGAAGTAATTTAAAGAAATAACAAAAATAAACGTACCTTACACTCAAACGAGTCATTAGTTTCTACTGTCAACGCTGTGGTGCATATTCCTCCACCTGGCAACGTTTTCCTGAAAGTATCGCCTGTCTGTAGTGTTCTAAAAAAACTGTGATTCGAAGAAATGATTCGCTTACGAATTGGTTCTCTAATAAATGAATCGCAACCCATGTCGAGCTTCTATATCCAGCCCACTGGATCAGTGCCTCGTTCTTTCTAATTTCCTTCACTTTTCCGGTCAGCCACACACCACATTCGACATCGATTGCTTGAACAGTACTTGATAATTTAAACATTGCGGATATAATAATTTGAAGACGAATAAAGATAAAGTACACAATACAACACCTAATACAAAGAAGCCATCTATTCACCCACTTGCCGCGCGCTTTCCACCAAACATCAAGGTGTCATTGTGTTATCTTCATAAAAAAATTAATTTCAAAAGAACAATACATGCTAAATTAACAAAGTTTTTCGGCTACATTTATTATTGAACATAAAGATGATGAGTCAAATTATTCTAATCTATGTTGAACACAAATTACTAATTACTGTACTGTATTATAATATTATTATATACGTAGCACTCTTTATATAAATGACACAGACTGTTGTTATATTCTCTCAATGGTACTTTATTTACACTATATACAGGTACACAGAGAGTGATTAAGTTGTAGCTATCGGTTCAAGTTATTTCCAAATTGTGTTAATCTACAAGAAGTGTTAATTACAGAACATACATGACTATTTAAGGAGTAGCCCAGTGAGGTGACTTATCAGTTCAGTGACCCTCCTTGTCCCCTCCCAAGAGCTGGTATATCCATTAAGATCACACCCAAGTAATCATTAGTAAGTTATTACCAATTCCATAGAATAAGGCAATTAATTATTAGGAGTTGACACCTTAGTGGTTACAGCCCAGGTCTATAGTCTACATTAGTTAAGAATGGAAAACCACATGAATTCCAGGAGAGTGAGTGACCTGCTACATCCACCCTGGCTTTCTGATCATCGCCCTCGATGTTACATAAAAAACATAAATCTTAAGCTAAAACAGTATAAAATATTAAAACAACTTACAAACTACAAAATTAACACAAAAATCAAATGAAAAGTACAAGCAAACTTAAGTAAGAAAAAAACATAACTTTCCGCTACCGTATGTTCAAGCATATAAACAATAACGGAATAAGCAACACCAATATATAAGATAAAACAAACTAGAAAAATACATGTTTGTAGAGCCGTATTCATGTCGCAGGACAATCCACTAACAGCGGCATATTGGCAAAATCAAAAGAAAGAACAAAAAAACAATTTAGCATACAAAATATAACAGGAATGAACATCTCATTCCAGAAACAAGTGCCACACTAAACCACTGACAATACAGCGTGTTCAAGGCACGTACGTATTACCCGTACATAAACATCAAAACAATCATGTTTCAAACAAATTTAAAGCAAAATACTGTATATCAGAAAATCAATCTTAAATTATTAAAGAAATCAAAGCAAAATAAATCAAACGTAAATAATCTAATGTTATAATACGAAATGTTTTGAGGGGCCGCTATAACATAACCTCAAGTGATAAAAGAAAAATTAAGTATAATGTAATCATGCATAAATAACAAAAATTAGCTTCAACATTAAAAATCTATGAATCAGTAAGATGAGCTTGTTTACTCTTCCAAGATTAAAAAATTTGACGACCCTTCTTAATTTTCCAACTACGTGACTTAATAATGTGTTGGTTTACATCGATAGGGTCTTCAATAGGCAGAAACATACAAGGGGTGAGGAGATTCCTATGAAGGATACGCTTATGAGTATCATTCTCAACTGTATACACAGGTAGAGTGGGGTGTTTATTAACAATAACATATGGCTTCTCTTCCCATTGGTCAGCGAGTTTCTGTTTACCAACTATAGCTTTCTTTTGAACAAGTACCCTGTCACCCATTTTAAGTACTGAATTGGTAGCTCGTTTATCATAATTATGTTTTTGCCTAGCCTTGGCTTCACTAGCTGAATTTTGGGATGTGACATAAGCATGATTCAGTTGTTCAAGTAACTTAATTACATAATCGTCATATTGTTCCCCATCCGTCGGACCATTATTATTTACTATACCAAATAGTATATCAACAGGTAATCTCGCGTGTCGTCCAAACATAAGATAAAAAGGGGCATAACCAGTGGTTTCGTGTTTTGTGCAATTATACGCATGAGCCATGGGACCTACATAATCCTTCCAGTTTAGTTTCTTCTCTGCTGGTAAAGAGCCTAACATGCTTAACAATGTACGATTCCAACGTTCTGTAGTACCATTACCCATGGGGTGATAAGGGGTTGTACGTGATTTTTCAATGCCTGTTAATTTACAAATTTGTTTAATAATGGTACTTTCAAAATTACGGCCTTGGTCGGAATGGAGGTCGGAATCATCAGCCATTTTAGGCCAGTAAAACCTACTACGTATCATATCTAGAGTCCTTTCATAACCTAAATGTCCAAGTTCATCATGTAATTTTGTCAAAACAGTTGATTTATGATCAGCCGGAAGTACAAGTTGAAAACGCGGAAAATTGTCAACAAAAGTTTTACGATAAAGTACATTGTCCTTCCATTCTAAATGATCCCATTGGCGAAGTAAAGTAAGCACAGTTTGTGATTCATTGATGCATTCAGTATGAGTCGGACGAGATCCGCGATTAAGATATACAATGACAAGACCAATAGTTGGATCATTACGTTGCATATGAACAATTTCTGTGGGGGTGTAGGAGGAAACTGCATCACACCCTCCCTGCACATTAATGACGTCATCGATGTTGCGACTTGAAGAATTAGCTGTGCTTCTTGTCAACACGTTACACTGTACAGACTTTTTCGGAGGATGAGTAAATATAAAACAAGAACTATGGTATCCGGACAAAACGGCTGAAACATCATTTGGGCATAAAACAGTTGAATTAGAGAAGTCATATTGTCGTGATAATGCATCAGTGGCAGCATTGCTTTTACCGGGGTGATAATGAATAGAAAAATTAAATTGGCTAAGGTCGGCTGCCCAGCGTTGGCCAATAGCATCCAATTTGGCTGAGCTTAACACATACACTAAAGGATTATTGTCTGTAAAAACCTTAAAATTTGTCCCCAGGAAGTAGTCGCGAAATTTTGATGTGACCGCCCACTTTAAAGCCAAAAATTCTAGCTTATGTGCAGGATAGCGAGTTTCTGATGGTCCAAGTCCTCGGCTAGCGTAAGCAAGGACGTGTTGTACCCCGTCATGTATTTGAGACAACACTGCTCCCAACCCTGTTCCCGATGCATCCGTTTCCGGGATAAATGGTTGCGAATAATCTGGATAAGCAAGTATCGGAGCGGTAGTTTAAAACGGGTCTTTAATAATGTGAATGCTTGGTCACAATCAGAAGTCCAATTAAATACAGTTGGCGATTTACGGGCATAACTACGTTTATGTTTCTTTGTGTTACAATCCCCTGATGTGAGTGAATATAAGGGTGCTGCTAATGAAGAAAATTTTGAAATAAAACGACGATAGTAACCACAAAATCCCAAGAAACGTTGAACCTCCTTGCGATTCGCAGGTTTAGGCCAAGTTGAAACTTTAGATATTTTTTCTGGGTCGGTTGATATACCCTCTGCAGACACGATGTGTCCCAAATAGCTAATTTTAGGTTTTAAAAATGAACACTTACTAGGTTTTACTTTCAATCCATGCAGACGAAGACGCTGGAATACCATTTCCAATCGCGTAAGATGTTGTTCAAAAGTATTCGAAAAAACAATAATATCGTCCAAATAAATAAGTAATGAAGAAAAATTTTGATCACTAAAACATGACATCATCAATCTCAGAAAAGTGGCTGGTGCATTTTGCAATCCAAAAGGCATTCTGTTAAATTGAAAAAGTCCCATTGGCGTTGTAAAGGCAGTCTTTTGCTTATCGGCATCGGCTACCTCAACTTGCCAATAGCCACTTGTTAAGTCTAAAGTTGAAAAATATTTTGAAGAACCCAAAGCGTCCAGAGCTTCATCTATTCTAGGAATGGGGAAAGCATCCCTAATTGTTTTGGAATTTAATTTTCGAAAGTCAACGCAAAGTCTCAACGAACCATCCTTTTTATACACAATAACCATAGGTGAAGCATATGGACTGTCGCTAGGTGTAATAACATTCGCGTCTAACATTTTGTTGATTTCATCACGAACCGCAGAGTATTGGGCTGGGGGTATGCGTCGAAATGGTAATCGGAAGGGTTGATTGTCACTTAATGGAATATGGTGCTTAACGGATTTAGTATGTCCAAAGTCTTTATCGGAAGTTGAAAAAACAACTCTTCCAAAAGGTTTTTAAGTGCAGAATGTTGTTCATTTGACGTATCAGAATTTGTTAAATCAATATTCGGTGCTTGGCTTATAACTTGCTGACTACATACATTATCAACACAGGCAATCTGTGTTAAATTTGCAATTGGTGTATTTTGTTTAATAAAAATAGGGGAATCAGAAACATTTAAAATTCGAACAGTTACCTTGTTTCCTTCAAAAATATGTGAAATAGAGCGTCCAATTAATAGTCCATCAGGAGTACCAGAGCACATTGGCTCAACTAAAACTGTCCCACAGGAATTGCTATACCACTGCACAGAACATCCTACATTAATTTGTTCCCCTGGTCGTAAACGTGTAGTTTTCCGATATCTGTAGACAGCCTTTCCTAACATTAACAACGATGAATTTTCTTTTTGCGTATGATTAAAATTAGAATGTAAGCGAAGAATATTAGTGCCAATAAGAACGGGTACATTTTTTCGAAAGTCAGTTGAAGGTACTATAAAAACAGGAACAGAACAATATTTCTCACCGCTCAATTCAATATCCACAGTTGCGGTTCCCAGATGAGGCATTGATTCTCCGCTTGCAGTTAAGATTTCCAAAGAAGATGGTTGAATTTGTACTTTGTAATCTGTGTGTCCAAAAATAGATTTCAAAGTATCGACAGTCATAGTTGTGATTTGAGAGCCACTATCAAGTAAAGACAGTCTCTCAGCTCCATTGATCTTTACCACCATGGTATTCGTTGGACCTACCAATGGTGGTATTCGCTTTACGCTGCCTACTGTTGCGGCAGCGGTCCCTCGTTTTTTGGAATCTGGGGGGCAAAACCTCTTTATATGTCCTGGTTGATTACAGCCATAGCACAACCGTACCTCACGCCGGTTATCTTTTCTGATGTTTGTCAGGGCAGAAATTTGGTTTTGTAGTGTTGAAATTGACTGCTGCATTTCTGCAAACTCAGATGACGGTTGGCGCACATTTTGCGCTTGGGTTCGAGCCACTATCATGGTACTTTCTTTCTCAAATATCCGAACCTCACCAATTAGATGACGGAATGTCGTTAAACAACGGAATGTCGAAAACAACGTGTAGTCGTCGTTAAGAGCAGACGTGTCCTAAATCGCTCTCTCTAGCCTCACTACATTCAGCCTCACTACGCGGTGACAGTTCAAATTTCCCGCAGGACAGTTGTTGTGTTAGGGCACTCCTGTAGCCTAGCATTTACTTGCCGGTGTTTGTCTGCTGTACATGTACGTATTAATACACCATCATGGCCGGAAAGAATACAAGGAAAGGTGGTAAAAAGGACAGCGGTAAGGAGTGTTGCGAACTGAACACTGATACAGCACCTATCATTGATGTGGAACCGCTTACTATTACTGTACAAAATGAAATTTCCAATATAATTAAAGGAAATACGAGTATTTTCAATGACCTAGCCGAGAAAATTGCGAGCATTGTTAAACACCAGCTGATTGAAAGCATTACACAAATTGTAACGGATGCAGCAATTGAAGCAATACGTTTCGAACTTGACGATACTAAAGATCGTCTCAGCAAAGTAGAACAACAGGTAGAGAACTTACAAAATGAGCTAGATGAAGCAGAACAATATTCAAGAAGGAACTGTTTGATTATTCAAGGAATAGAAGAGAAACAAGGTGAGATAACAGACAATATAGTTTTGGATTTGTTTAAGAAAAAGCTAAGCGTAGAAGTAGATAAAACATGCATAGACAGGAGTCATAGATTGGGGCCAAAAGTTAAGAAAAACGGAAGAGCAAGAGGAATAATAGTAAAGTTTAGTTCGTATAATGTTGTATGATGAAGTATATAGAGCAAAGAAAAAATTAAAGGGGAGCCATATCTACATTCATGAAAACCTTACGAGCAAAAGATCAAGTTTACTACGTACTGTAAAGCAAAACTATGCATCAGTGGTATCTGCAGTTTGGACACAAGATGGTCGCATACATACCATAATCACTGGCAGTAACGAGAAAGTTGTTTTATCCAGAACTTCCGATCTTAAACAATTACCTAAATGTAAAAGGTAATGTGTAAGAGAATTTTAAATGTCCTAAATTTGTATTGTATTTTATGTAGATAAGATGATTTTAGATTTTATTTGTAACGCATGTAATAAACCATTTAAACCAATTCAATTGTTAAACGAACATCGTACGGGAAGCCTTTTAGACAACGACGTAGACGACGCTGAATTACGTAACGACTCTATTGTTTATCCTGCTTTTGGCATACTATGCAAATTATGCGAGATTGATTTGTACAAAGGGTTTTAAAATTGGTCATTTAAATGTCAGAAGTCTCTATAATAAGGTGGACCATGTTCGGAGTTTACTTTCGGAATGCCGTTTCCATGTTTTAGGAATTAGTGAAACCTGGCTAGATCAAAATATACATAATAGTGAACTTGCAATCCCAGGATACCTATTAGTTAGAACAGACAGAAATAGACACGGAGGTGGGGTGGCTATCTATGTAAATGAAAATGTTGATTTTGATGTAATTGACTTTTGTGAAAATACAATTGAATCGGTATGGATAAAAATTAAGCCGGTTAACACTAAACCGTTCGTTATAGGTAATGTTTAAGACCACCAAATTCGTGTACTGGATTTGTTGATATAGTGCATGATCAAATATCTTTTATACTAGATAGTATAAGAGAGATTATTGTTGTTGGTGACTTAAATTGGAATATATTTGATAAACAGCATTCTCGGAACATTAAAACCCTCCACCAAATTTTCCAATTAAACCAGTATATTAAAACTCCAACGCGCGTAACGGAAAACAGTAGTAGTTGTATTGATTTAATTTTTTCAAATAGGGATGACTTTATAAGCAAAACTGGAGTTGTACCAATTGGAATTAGCGATCACTCATTGATATATGCAATACGTAAAAAAATTAAAATAAAATTGCCCCCGGGTATTTTACATACGAGAACCTTCCGGATATTTAACGAAGATTTGTTTATTTCTGATCTTGCATCTGCTCCGTGGAGTATTTGTGAGGCGTCCGAGGATGCTGACGAGGCTTGGGACATTTGGAAACACAGTTTTACTGATATTTGTGATATTCATGCTCCTATGGTGACGGTCAGGAGGAAGGGAACTGATATTCCATGGCTTACAGACGAATTTGTTTCCCTTTCTCGTGACCGTGATTATTTAAAACAAAAAGCCGAAAAAACTAAGAACATAGATGATTGGAATTCTTACAAAAAGGCAAGAAATAAATTAATTTGTCTAAATCACCAAAACGCGACTATATAAATAATAAATTAAAGGATAATGTTAATGACACTAAAACATTATGGAAAACCATGAAAGACTTTTTACCTAATAAAAAGAAACAAACTAAAACAACTCTCAATGTAAACGGTAATGAAATAAACAATCCAACTGATATTGCTAATCATTTTAATAAATATTTTTGTTCAATTTCTAATGAACTTGCATCCCATTTTAATGACAACCAAAACGATATTACCGTTGAATCGTTATCACAATTTCAACAACGTTTCAACTTTAAAGATATTAATGGAAATGAAATTGAAGCTTTGTTGGAAAAGTTAGAAATTGGAAAAGCTACTGGAATTGATGGGATTTCCGCTAGGTTACTTAAAATTGCATCTTCACAAATTTCTCAAAGTCTTGCCTTTTTGTTTAACTGGTCATTAAGATCTGGTGTTATTCCAAGTGAATGGAAATGTGCTAAGGTTACTCCGCTTTATAAAGGAGGATGTAAACATGAACTTAACAACTACCGTCCAATATCTGTTATACCTATTGTTATGAAAGTTTTTGAAAGATGCATCCATAATCAAGTTATGAATCATATAAATGAGTTTAATTTATTATGTAAAAATCAATCTGGTTTTAGGTCGTTACGTTCAACTTCTACTACACTGATAGATGTATGCAATTATATATATAAAAATATTGATAATGGCTTGGTAACTGGAGCAATTTTTCTTGACCTAAAAAAGGCGTTTGATACGGTAGACCACAATATTTTATTATTTTATTTTATTAAAAAAATCTGAAATTTTAAATGTCAACTATGGGGTACCACAAGGCTCAATTCTTGGCCCTTTGTTGTTTATTTTATACATAAATGACTTACATGATAGTGTTGATGGGATTTGTAAAACAGTCCTCTATGCAGACGACACTGCGCTTTTTTATGCATGTAAATCAAATGAAGAGCTTACAACAGTTTTAACTGAACAGTTGGAAAATGTAAAACAATGGTTAGATAAACATAACTTAACTCTAAACATTGATAAAACCAAATACATGCTTTTTGGTACTCATGCACGTGTTGATAAAACAACAGATGAAACAGTAATTTTTGATAACATTCCGATTGAGAAAGTTGAAACGTTTAAATACTTGGGACTTACATTTGATGAACAACTCTCATGGAAAGTACATATTGATTCTATATGTGCAAAACTATCAAAAATTCTACATCTATTTTATAGATTGAAAAGTTTTACATCTCCTAAAATTATTAAAAGATTATACAATGCTCTATTTTTATCACATATTGACTATTGTCCAACAGTCTGGGGTACTGGTTCAAACGCCCATATTTTAAAATTGCAAAGGGTACAAAATAGAGCTGCACGATTAATACTAGGTGCTGATATTCGAACTCCTGTTAGACAAATGCATTATGATTTAGGTTGGCTAACAATTAAGACAAGAATTGAATATCATACAATTTGTACAATATTTAGATGTTTACAAGAATCTGTACCTTCATAATTATGTGATGTTTTGCAATATATTAGTAGTGTACACAATATTCAAACCAGAAACTATGAAAATAATCTGTTGTATTTGCCCAGATGTAACCTCGAAATATACAAACGTAGTTTTGTTTATTATGGAAGTTCACTCTGGAATGGCCTACCTTATGAATTAAGAAAACAAAACAATTATAACCGTTTTAAATCACTTGTTAAGATTCATTTATTGTTGCCGGTGGTCTAGGATGGTTCCAGTGAAATATATTTAAATATGGTATAAAAGTTATAATAATAATGAGAACATGCATTGAAGTTTAGTTTTAGTTTAAGTTTAGTTTAAGTTGTTTTCAAATTTTGTTTAAATGTGCCGTAGGGCCCCTCGGAAGAGCAGTTTTATTTTATTACTGAGAGGGCTACCCTACTGAAAGAAAACGAAATAAATAAATAAATAAACATAGGTCTCATCGGCGCAATTCTATTGCGAAGTTCAGTGTTGACTATGCCTCGCAAAAACTGGTTTATTAAAATTCGGTCCCTGTCTGGCATTGGACCTCTGCCCATGATGGTTTCGGCTCGCCTCAATTTGGAATCCAATTCAATTGCGAATATGGATCCGTCTTCATTAGGTCCTTGGAACCGAGCATAGAAATTAGCGAGTGGGTCCCCACTGCAAATATCGCCAAACTGCTGTTTTAATTCGGCAAATGCTGTCTGGGGATTTTGCCATTCGACTGGGATGTTCAAAACCAATTTTCTTGCTGAGCCCCCTAAGTTCCTTACAATTGTTGCAAATTGTAATGTCACTGGCATGGTACTAGCTGATAGTAAATACTCCATATCTCGAACCCAGTCCTCTATTAATATACCCCCTGTTGTTCCTGTGAATATTGGAACACTTTTCAGTTGATGCACTGGGTTGTATGGCATATACCCAGCACCCACATTATTCCGCTGAATTGGAGTATATACATTTGAAATATTATTATGACGTTCGCTTACCCTTTGTGGTGTTGAATGTGATGGAGTCCTTTCAAAATGTGATGAAGAAGAAGTATCGTTGACCATGTCTACAATTGTGTAATCCATTCTATCGCTATTTTCCGTATAATGAATTAAAGAAATAAACTTGTCCGTACAATTAAAGAAACAAAATTCAAAATCTGCTGTGTCAATGTCTCGGTAGAACCTCCAATTTGTAGCACTCTTTATATTAAATGACACAGACTGTTGTTATATTCTCTCAATGGTACTTTATTTACACTATATACAGGTACACAGAGAGTGATTAAGTTGTAGCTATCGGTTCAAGTTATTTCCAAATTGTGTTAATCTACAAGAAGTGTTAATTACAGAACATACATGACTATTTAAGGAGTAGCCCAGTGAGGTGACTTATCAGTTCAGTGACCCTCCTTGTCCCCTCCCAAGAGCTGGTATATTAGTCTGGGAGCCCAGAAGGTTTTAATTAGCAATTTGAGTACAAAAGGTTTGAGGTGTGGAGTGTGTAGATATGGTCTATGGGACCCAGAAATGGCAATTCTTAAGTGACGGGTCCTGTTCAATTTTAGGGGGGAGCCACCCAAATGACCCCTAAAATTGAATTTAATTAGCATATCGAGTACATCGACCAAACCAATTCTAAAATGTTCTCTGACCTATCAGGAACCAAGATCCATAATTCTTAAGTGACCATTCCTGTGCTAAATTAACTTAAGAACGCACTTAATTAGTGCTAATTAGACATTTAATTAGCATTTTGAGTACATCAACGAAATTCACATGACAATCAAACAATTCCAAGAGGGTTCTTGCATATAACCTCTAGACCTTTTGCATCGTAATAAAAAAAACTAAGATGACAGCTTTTAGCTACTGATTTGACAGAAATATCTTTGTCAATTACACAATTAGGTTCCATTACTGTTAATTTATATTAATTGTTATTTAATGTTAAATATTACAGCTTGACTAAACTTGTTCCTTACTCCTACCCTACCTCCTAAATTAATTAACTTTGCACCATATGGACAAGCAATATGATCAAGAACAGTCGATAATGTAACGCACGCGAAAATAACTCATGGTTATTTTGCAAAATTAGGTTCCATTACTATTGTATACTACATTGTTATTTAGGCTAATGTTAAATGTAACAGCTTGACTAGAATGTTTTCTTACATCCTCCACCTCCGACTTGCTACAGTTTATACCAAATACGAATATGTATAGTGAGACGATCACGAACAAAATATAACGTAACATACTTATAACTCACGTATATTGCAAAATAATGTTCCATTGCTGTGTATTTATGTAATTGTGACAGGGGGATCCTGTCACAGTGATAACCCTTTGCAGGAAATGGAATAACCCAATGTCCTCTAGGAATGTAAATGGGCTTGTACCTCATTACCACCAGTCAGTCCTCAGCATAGGTACCTTCTGTATAAATACATTTTTAAAACTTTCTTTTTTTGATCAAAACCAACTGAAATCCAGCTGGGGTGAGTCAATATGTTTCATTATTATTTGTTTTTACCATAATTATTAATTAAAGTTAAGCTATTGGTAGCGACCAATGGTCGTTTAATATTATCAAGTTTAGTATGTAAAATGTCACAACTTGTTAAACTTAAGTTGTTGAAGTAAGGGATATTGTGCGCATAGTTAGTCCCTAGCTATAGTCAAGAATGATGGATCGGATGTAAATTCCATATTTCTCCGAAACCCATCTACAGTAATGTAGGATAAGCTTTTGTATTGAGATACAATCGAGTCGATAAATCATTGACATTAGTAATTTGTATATGACCATTATGTTTTGATTAATCATTAAAGGGGGATTCTGGGTTTAAAATTGCTTTTAAATATCGTTTATTTATTAAATAAAAAATATTATAACAATATAGACATGTCAGAATGAAGAAATAATAACGAGAAATTAAACAAATTAAATTTCATATACATTTTAAGGTAAATTCATGGAAAGTCTGTTTTTCAGCACATTAGGGAAGCTCATTAAATATTCATGAGATATTCACAAAATCACGTCATCAGTGGATTCCAAACTCGCGACGTCATGTACGTTTTGTTTGTCAACTAAATTTACATCTCTCTCCCCCTGTCAAACGACGACCACCCGATCATTGTGAAATACATTTTTTGTAGATTTTCTAAGCTAGGCCTAAAGTGTAATAATAACAGTAGTAGCATATATTTATTTGACATTTAAAGTGCTAGTGCCACAGACTTAAATTCAGATTTGGGTAGATTTAATGTCTATAAATCTTGACCGAAATTTGCATTGACCTACTTTTAACGGTATGGCCGTAATCACCTCTTAATTAGGAACGTTAATATGCCCTCGTACTTTATAAGCATGAAGTCACAGGCAGAAGACATTCTACTTCCGCCTTTTAAAACAACACACGTGCATGCATGAGACGCTGGTTTACTACTAATAATATATACTGTATACTGCTTTCTACTGGTACTAATTGTTATTGTTCAACTATTATTATTGTCAGCTACTTTTTTATTTATCTATTATAATAAATCAATATGCCTTCTCGCTGTGTTGCTGCGAATTGTGATCATGAAAATAACTTATTGTTTCGGTGGCCAAAGGACAGTTTCACCGCCAGGCAATGGACAAGATTTGTACGTACAAAACGCGATATTATGGAAACCCACAGCTCGATCAGTGCTTTGTTTTTAGCATTTTTCAGACGATTCATTTACAAACATGGGTCAATTCAAAGTTGGTCTAGCTACAAAGTAAGTATTTGTTAATTAGATGAATATTTTACCTTCAACAAAAACTGAATAAAATACGTTCGCCGTCGCTATTGTTAGGCCTGCTGGGCCAAGCCTAGCTTCTAGGCGCGCGGGCACATAATTTGCAGTAACAATAACATTAAAACTACATACAGTACAGTTGCTCCGTCTGATATGTGTATAGTATTTACTTTATGTTGGTTTATCTTTAAATAAACATAAAATAATAAGTAATAGTAACTAGTTTTGCCTACACACACAAATAACTCAACTAGGCCTAGGCCTAGTTGTTATGTATTTGGCTTATTATATTAATAATAATGGGATAGGGCTAGCCTAGCCAGGCCTAATTAGTACTACTGAATGCTGTACAATCATGATGGAGGGTAGTCGATGCCTACACTGTTATGCTCAGTAGGAGAATATCCTGTCGGTGTAAGTGGGAACTAACAACTACAGTATATTATAATTATATTGCTTACGTTATTTTGCCCTTAATATTAACTGGACAACGGTTTCCTCACTACTTTTAGGCTTTTACTGAATGCCAAAACAGCGGTACCAACAATACATGTTGTGAGGGAGACATCCCACGATGGTGGTCAGGTGGCCAAAGAGTGTACAGCACAGAGGTTAGTGTAATACTAATAGATTCAATAAATAAAAGAAAAAATGTTTTGGTTTGTCTGATATTTATTTATTAATAGTATTAATATTCATTCCAACAGGTCAGTATTTATTAAAAGAGAAAAGGCGAGAGTGATCAGGGAGCTTATTACTGGAACAGAGGATGAGGAAGAGGATGAACAGGAGGAGCTGGCCAGTGTATGCGATAAGCCTCTTATGGTGTCCAGAGGCACACAGACACGAAAGCAAATATATATACATATAATTATGTTGATGAGTTATTCAAGAGTCTTCTTGAGGTTGTTATGGAACTAAATCTAGATGCATTTACAGAGACCATACCACCATCATTGTGCGCAGCATTTGAAAGACCTGAAAAAAGTGCTGCAGTTGCCCAACATACAAGCCGGTTTAAAAAGCAGTAATGACTTGACACCATGTTTATTAACCATATAAATGAATTGAACACAGCATATTATTGTAGACATAATAAAATTGTTGAAATATTCACAATTTACTGTATTTTCAGACTATTTCATTTTTTTCCCAATAACAATGTATTGGAGATGTATATGAATGAGAGAAGCAATAAAATCAAAATGAGTTGCAAATTGTATAAATTATTATTTTATTTAATTAAAAAAAATTATTAAACTAATACTACCGTATTTTCCGGAGTATAGGTCGAGACTTTGTGGGAAAATTTTAATTGCAAAATCGGGGGGTCGACTTATACTCCGACCATGCGTTTTTGTTCAAAAGCCGTCAGCTGCCATTGTCAAGGCCTAGCTAAAAAAGGTCAGTGGCCTATCATCAATCAATCACTCACAGAAGTTTTTAATTTAATACCTGCATTGTACAAAATAATACAACTCCAACAAGTACTGGTCAATAAAATATTAATATATCACAAAGACTCATTTTGATGTTTATATTACGCTTTTAAGATAATTAAGAATAAATAGGCCTAGTTTTCGTTTGTGTTTTATATGCTTCGTATTCACTCGCGAAAACATCATAACACACACCACAAACGAACTACACGACGTTGGAATGTCCATGCAGCATGTTTGTTATTGTGCGATATTTTCATCTATACACATGCGCAGTTTGTTTGTTTGTTCGTAGTTACAATTACTGCGCATGTCTATTCATGTACATTCGTGTACATTTACAGATAAACGCGATTTACAACTACTCGCCTGTACAATTTAATAAGCCTCCTAACGGAAAACTCGTTTTAATTTATTTGGGTGACGCGAAAAAACATCGCTGATGGCAAGTACTGTAACGCTACATCGCTGTCATTTGTCAGGCATTTATTATAGGCTGGCGAAGACTGCGGCGAAGTCGTTGTGGTTTACATATAATAATAATAGATTGTCTTATAAATATTATTGATTACATCTTAGGCGCCTTCGGTAAATTATTTCAAACGGCAAGAACGCGTTTCGATTTTGACCGTCGTTGAAACGTGTTTGACAATCAACCGTTCTAATTAGTGCATCTAATTGAATATTCATGAGAAAGACCACGTTCCCGACACGCCTTTCCAAACGGAGCCAGAGCGATGTAGCGCGTTTGTGTCAGGGAAACGGCTTCCCTTTGTCTTGCCGGTTCAAACAAAACATTGACGTTCGAACATGTTTGTGTCACAGAGTCGTGTTTTCTATTATCTCGAACTCTTGAAAACTAATCGGGGAACCTCCTTTCGCGGCAAACATCACTGTATAATAATTACTAGGCCGGCCAGGCCGTATACGGTGAAGCCAAAACAACGTCTAATATTAATAATACGGTGAAGCAAAAACAAACGGTTTTCGTAGATTTTAAAGTGAAATAAAATGTTAATAGCGCATGATTATATAACCGATCGGCAGTTCACAAAAACGGGAAAAAATTTTTTAAATAACCGCAATTTAGGCTAGGCCTAGTTGATCGCGAGCGAGTGACAGCAAATCGTCGCTTTGCACATGGAGGAAATATTTCCTCCATTTTGCATTACCTTCTATCTTGCTAGCTACTTGGCGCCAAATCACGTTTACACGAATCAATCGTTTATAAGCATCACTAAATCGTATCTTCATATTATTATGACAGTATTAATATCGTGCTATTTACCGTTACTAAATACATCAATTTATATTTTATATAAAAGTTAAAAAATCTTCGGTAATCTGAAAGAAATCTATTTTAACAGTGCGGTGTTTGAACGTTATAATTTCGCAACTTTTTGGTTTAGATTTTATTATTAAAAGAATTAGTATCCCGTTGAGTTATTGTATTAACACGAACCGTTAGAAATGTCACTGTGCATGGTCTATAAATATAATGCCTACTTAACTATCATCAAACAAACTGGTTTCGGTCAGTAATTAGGAATAGAAGGAGCCTAAATGTTTTGGCCCAATTTTAATATTATTATACATGGTGGTAATAAAATATTTGAACTAAACAATCCAGTATTTTTAGTCTATGACGTCTTCATATTTAACAAAAAAGTGTCTTTCATGTGAAGACAAGCGATTGCTACTCAAGCATTCAGAAATAATAAACAAAACAAATTTATTTCATAAAATTAATAATTTATTATTATAGCCCAAAGCGCTGTACAAAAATAGAAGTCTTAATATACAATAATTTACATTTTAAATTTAATACAAACAAAATTAGCATTAGCATTAGCAAAAGATATTTTTACATTCTGTATGAATCTGAAAATGCTATAAAAGCGATCATTGTAAAAACAAAACAATTAATGAACAATACAAGTGGGATGTGTGCTCAGTTTTTGTGATCAATGTGTGTTATGAATAGGTATTGGGAGTAGTCAGGATTATCATTGCAATAGGTTGCAAAACAGAATTTAAAATAAATAATAATCCAAGTGTATATTCAATTGAAAAATAAATCGTAAATATTAATCAACATTAAAGCATCAAACATCAATGATTTTTTATTTAAATAAATTAAAATCCAATTTTCCCATAAACCATTATTCAGAAGCATTAACGTATACAGTATAATATATGTTTTAATGGATAGTACATAGTAGTATTAAACAAATCGTATTCGAATCGTATTATTATATCCGTTTATAGTTGAAATAAATAAAAATGATGTCTCAGAAAACGGTTTCATAACAATTGTTATGAATGTGAACCAAACTTAACTACTGCGAACATTGCGAACATGGGTAGTCAGTTCCGTTTTACTACTAAATGTGAATGCAGGGCAGTATATGCCCTGCATATACTGCATCGACCTAGAGATTGTTGCATTTCTGTGTCATCCGTGTCCCATGCAGGCAGGTTCATTACTTCATGAAAAGTAAGAAAATGACCATCTCTATCTTTGCTTGGCACGGGTGAAGGAAATCCACCGCCGTCATGAAAAATGTGTTGCATAACATCATGTGCTTGGATGGGATTACCTTGACAGTGATGACATAAAGCGTCTCTACATTTAGCAAATGATAAAAATCCAATTCTTTTGTCTACATGACGTAGCATAAACTCTACTTCCTCTACCAAATGACTCTCCCTGTATACTTTGCCACTATTTGACGACATCACCTTGTATGTTTCGTTATAGTCCGAATATGGAGATTCTTCAGTAACCGCGGATGGTATGTGACTTAGTTGGATAGGAAAACCACCGAATTCCACGTGTTTCAAATATTCCCCAAGTTCTTCCATCGCTTGGTCGTATACCTTGCATTCTTTGCCGGCCATTTCCTCTTCTGGTATGTCTTGATGCCATGGGCATATAGATTCACCGGGCAGCTTGTCGGGAAGTGATACCGATGCCAACGCATTTGTGCAAGGTGACCAGACATGCTCAATGGGGTTTAGGGCTGATTGACCAGGAGCGTATGAAGTAATGATGAGTGCATCAAGTTTTAAATCACGGAATAATCTGCAATAATACAGTAGATTTGACGCATGTCCAACATGGAAATTACACCCACCGTCTGCTATGATGAATATGACAGTTTTGCCAAGACGGACTTCTTCTCTTAATAATGGTACCAGGTCGTTAACGTGAGAAGCAATTGTACATTTAGTTAAAGGTCCTCTGTTGATTATAGTTGCGGGTCCGTTGCGATGGACAGTATATTGAAATCTTCCAAACGTGTCAGTTGTTCTTTCTGGAGGATTTGGCAACACAAGTTTCATATAACCGCAAGGGGTAATCAGGTTGGAAATCATGATCCAAATATACTGGCCGATCCGTCGTGGGAAAGAACCGACGTATACTAACACGACGATCCACGGCAAGCACGTCTTCTCCTGTAAAATAACACAATTTACATTACTATATGAATGAATTTTATTCCTTCTTTGATCTTGATAATATTTATGAAGGTGTAGAGGGTAACGCTCGGGACCCTATTCGAAACCGCTTTTTTCTTTTTAGTTTTTCTTAAATAGCAACCAGAGGCAAGTTTAGATGAAAAGTCTGGTATTGACATCTTAAAGCAGTAGATAAAGTAGATATAGTTAACAATATTTACAACATTAATTAATTTATTTAAAAAATAATCAAATATCCGTTTAACTAATGTTTGAATAACAATATTTAATTTCTTTCTATGTACATTTTATGTTTAATGCCAGTAATGAGTTCGGGATCCCGACCGGGATGGGGTCATCATTTGACAAATTTTTCGGGATTTTTTTTCGCAATATTGGGATAGACGGGATTTTTTTTAAAGAATTGCGGGATTTTGTACGCAATATTGGGATCGTGTTCGTAAACTATGGGATTTTGTAGGCAACATCGGGATCTTGTACACAAGATCGGGATTGGCGGGATTTTGTTTATAAAATTACGGGATTTTGTACGCAAGATCGGGATTGACAGGATTGTGTTTGTAGACTATGGGATTTTGTACGCAACATCGGGATTGGCGGGATTTTGTTTGTAAAAGTACGGGATTTTTTACGCAAGATCGGAGTTGTCAGTGATTGTTTTTACATTAGTATCGCGAAAAAAATGTTTCTTTTAATACGTAAAAGGTACATTAGTCGATAGGACTAGACATTTTACACTATCCTACAATTTTTACTGTAGGATAGTGACAATGTAGTAAATCTTATTTCCATTCCGGGTTTTAATACTAAAACGATGGCCTAAGCACCTATACTTCTTCTGCCTCTAGCTTATGGAATGACTTATTAGGTCGTGTTCTTCCAATTCCACCTTCAAATCTGCCTCATCTTTTTCTTTAGAAGCTCTCATACCTTTAATCACCTATTTTTAAATGCATTTAAAGCACAGATAGCTATATTGTCACAGAAGACGTCATACAATAACTGCGCGGTCTTTTTATTTTTATTTTCTATGGTTGATATGTGATTACTAATCAGCATGGAAGGAATAAGTACAACATAAACCCCACACTTTCCTAATAAAGCATAAAACTTGGAATTGTACATTTTTGTACAGTCCAATTTACAATGATTTTATATTTTAATTTATATATGATATATAATAATATGACATATAGGGTACATTGCAATCAATTACATTAATTAAAATTTATATACTAGCCTATTACATTGGATAAAACACATAAATTATTTTGTTTTAGCATTAGACCTAATTTAAAACGCTTGCGATGTTGTTGTGATCCTGAAAGAGAAAAAATATACTGTATGTTACAAATGTTTATTTTGATTCTCTACAAAAAACGTGTCTCTATTGTAAAAGACTCATTGGGCGCTTCATAGCTGCGGCCGGAATGAATCGCGGTACCAAGCTTTAAAAAGTAATTTTTATGTAAAGTACGTCTTAACAAACGGCGGGCGTGTAAAGAACAATATACCATTACCTGGTAATACTCAATGAAGGAATCGTACAAAATGACAAACAATAATGCTGCTCAGTCAAACGTTCAATGGGGCGGAGCAACATGCCAAACGTGAATAAACGCGTCCAAACGGTGTTCCCCCAAATGGTCTGCCAAACGCGTCTTTACGACCTTTGTCGTAATATAATAGCAAACGTGCCTGAACGCGTTCTTGTCGTTTGAAATAATTTACCGAAGGCGCCTTAATAATATAAACAAACAACCACATTTCATACATTTCTAGCCCTCTTTGAACTTCAAAAAGTTGTGTTATTAGCTGATTTTGGGGGTCGACTTATATTCAGGTAATACCAAAATCAACGATATTCTAGGGCAAAGTTGGGGGTCGACTTATACTTGGGGTCGACCTATACTCTGGAAAATACGGTAAATAGTATTCGAAAATTAAAATGCTGCTATGGCTGTTTTAATTCAGGTCTGGTAATTTAAATCCTGTAAACACCGGGTCATCTCCAGGTGGTGGGAAATGTGCTCTTATGCAAGAGACAACACAAGACGGAAGCACTATACGGATATTTTTTCCGACATATCCATGTATCCATCGGGCATACTGTCTGTACGATATGTGACAGTACTTTTTGTTTTTTGGTCCGTTATAGATAACTTTCTTATCATACTTCATAGTGTTGCTTATACGAAAGCCATGCTACTTCCAGCACCCAAGAGTCAAGAGCAACAGACTTGAAACCTGGATGATTTGTGATGCAGGAGAATGGAGCATCATTGTTGAACAGATTGACATTGTCTTCAAGTTTAGCACTTGTGTTTTCGTACTCTTCCCCTGAGCCCATGATTTGGCAATGTTCACAGGAACACTGAACAAGATGAAAAAAATTATTTAGTCATTATAAAACTAATTATTATTATTATAATTAGTTGATCATATCAGCAGTCACTCAAGCAAGTGAAATTCAAATGTTTGCTTAATGAAAATATAATTAGCACTTGCCCATTTGAACTATGACCAGAATATTAATATTAATACTTTAGGCCTAGTCCATCTATTATTATAAGTTATATTATAACCAAACCCAAGGCAAGGAGTAGCCTATTATTAAACCACCGTCCCAAATCCGACCCATCTAATAATCATCAAACAAATTACGATGGGGTCTTTATATTAACGTATGGCATCTCACAAAATTTGAAAAAAAAAACCAATTGTATATTTAGAATTTAGAAACACTGAGGTAGCTTTAGCTTCGATTGATTAATTAGGCCTAGCCCAATCAAGCAGGCGCTTCACTACAACAACCACAAGGAGAATACCTAACATTCTAAATTATCCAGGCGTGCAGCCATCAGGCATCATGTCAACATATTCACCTTGGGCTTCTTCATCAATGTCTTGTAATTCATGTTCCTCAAAACGTGGTTCGAAATTATATGGTATTATAAGGCCAGTACTATTTTTATACCTCGAATAGTACAGATCGTATTATCGGCTTCACGTACTAGCCTATAGGCCTAGCCTAAATCATTTTTTTTCATGGGTAAGAGCCATTCTGACTAGGGATTCCATGCCACGATGGCTACGTTAAAACATTGGGACCCATCATGGGCCTAGCACTAAACGATTGGCCCATAAATAACAAAACTCAGTGGATTCCAAACCCATCCTATCAACCAAACTCCTAAACAATCTAAACCTAAAACATTCTACAAAATCGGCTGTAAATATCGCCGTTCGCCGTCCGCACGTATGGTGTCCCGATTGTCTAAGTAGGCCTAAAATAGGCCTAGTTTACTCTCCAAAAAAGCGGATACTGCATCAAGCAAGTAGACCAGGTAGTAGGAAGGAGACCTAGTTGATCCGGCCCAGTTACAAATTGAGCTAGCTAGTGTAGTAGACCCTATGCGAATTGATACACTACCAGGCCTTTTACTAGGCTACAGTTGTTAAAATTAGCAATATTTATGTTTACAAATATTATCTATACCATTCCGGTAGGTCGAGTCGACCTTCAATCAAATACTGTACATCGTTCATGTTGTGATTATAGACGGGGTATACTCGACCCGACCAGTTTGGTATTGTATACTGTATCTGCTTATCACGTGACGATGCCAGGCATGGGCAGGTAGAGCATGTGTATCGTCGTCTCGCTCTCCTCGCTCAGCAGGAATGTATATGTTACGCTTCATTGATTTTGAAGGCTTTCCCTAAGTCAGTGCGAAAATCGGCAAACGTAAAGTGTAAACATATCTAATTTTTCACTGTTTTGATGAATTTTCATAGAACATTGACTTTATAAATGGGAAGACCGACTAAAATTACATCAGATAAGTATAATTTTACAAAAGTAATTGATATGGTTAATGATAACGAGTCGTCGGAAGATTTACCATTTCACGAATTTCCTATTCTGTAACACAATGTCATATCGCCGTAGCTGCACTTGTAATCTGGCCTTATTTCACAGCCTTCGTTCTGCTTCACTGGGCGCTTATATAAATTGAAACTTTTACCGTTCAAGAGACAAACAAATATATTTTACATTTTTTACTATTCATTTTAAACCCGGAACCCCCCTTTAAGTAATTATTATAAGAACATTGTACTGTATTAGATTCAGATAGGGTGACAAGGCGACTCATACTAAGGTACAGTAGGCTACCTAGGTTAAGTAGGGTCACATTGTAGTAGTATAGTAGTGGTAACTGCTTTGGAATGTCAACTCTAGCAGCATTGAGATACTAGATGTTGCCATGTCAACAGAGGCCTGTTCTATCTCTGCCTATCAATCAATACTGTACAGTATTCTAAGGCCAGGTATGGAGTATAGTGGGGATTAGTAAAATTGAATGAATTGCATGTTAAAGCATTAACTTCTCACTGTTTTAATCTAACACTATCTTTGACATTATATTTAGCGTTACTTTAGAATTATTGATTGTTATTGCGTGTATGATTGATTCATATAGGCAAGTAGGAAGTATAAAAACTAGGATATTTTCCTTACAGTAGTATAAATAAATTGATGTGTTAAAGCTGATAAAGATTAAAGACCCCTTCCCTGCAATTTTGGACGTTTTTTGGAAAATAATACATATATATCACTTTAAAAACATTAAACCATGTCATTCCTTGTCTTAAATGTACGTTTTATGGTAAATTATGATAAAAAGTGAGAAACAATGCACTACCTAAGTAGCTCGCGGCGATCGACCTCTCGTGGACGGTCTTAGGCCTAGCCTAGCTAGGCTTAGTTTTGTAGGCCTAGCTGGTAAACATCGATAACGTACGAACATCGTACGCTAGCTATATACCTAGCCTGACGTTGTATAGTTGCTGCATTAATTGTCTTTCTATTTTTGCCAGACTCCGTTGATACAAATTGGGGAAAACCCGGTATTTTCGCTGAAAAGTTACGAGTCTTCCATTTGTTTTGGCTTCACGATCGATCGAAAAGTGGGCAAATTACAGGTGAAAAACAAAAATATCAATCCGCGCGCAATGCATTTTGGGATTTATAGCGGGCCGCTATAATTATTAGAATCGATTTATTTTTCACATTTTTAACCGTTTAAAGACGAAAAAAGTTATCGCAATAGGACCATATAGTATTATTTTTACATTAAATATAGTTTGTGATCTTAAATTAGATCTAAAAAACGTAGGGAATGGGGCTTTAAGCATTTTGCCATGTTTAATACAGCTTTGCTTGTAATCTTGAATTTAGTATGTTTTTTCTTTTATGCTATAGGGTTTTTCCAGAGTCTACGTGAATTAAAAGATCGTTGATACACAAATGTCTGTGCTGTTCATTATCGTGTGTCACATAATGTTGGCAATGAATGATATGTATTTATAACTTATCCCTTACCCCTCTCCAACCCTCCTACATTAATTAACTTTGCACCATATAGACAAACAATATGATCAAGAACACTCGATAATGTAACGCACGTGAATATAACTCATTGTTATTTTACAAAATTAGATTCCATTACTATTTATCAATGTTATATTGTTATTTAAAGCTAATTTTAAATGTAACAGCTTGACTACATATTTTCTTACCTCCTCCCCCTCTGACTTGCTACAGTTTATACCAAATACGAACTAAATATTACGTAACATACTTTAATATAACTCATGTTTAGTGCAAAATTAGATCCTTTTACTGTTTGTTTATTTGTTATGTAACAACTAGACTAGAATTTTCCATTACCACTCCACCTTCGACTTGCTACAGTTTGTACCATATAAACAAGATGATGAAGAACAAAAGATGTTAACGAAACGCACGTGAATATAACTCATTATTTCATAGTTTGCAAAATTAAGTTTTTTTATATTCGGTGAATATTGAACAGCTTGACTAAAATGTTCCTTCTTGCTAAAGTTTGCACTATGTGAACAAAAATTCAAACGAGATGACTACTGTCCTGTAAGATGTAACATATAGGCCTCCAACCATAATCTATATTTAAATTTAAAAAAAAAAGTTTAAGTAAGTTATACATTAACAATAAATTAATTACATTGAAAATAAAGCTTATTTATAAACAATGAATCACTAAACCAAAATACCACAGCAAAGACAAGTAAATAATGGTGGTCTAGATATCTTACAACTGGGAAAACTACATGTCATGCTGATTAATGGGTGTAAATGCTTTTGAAAATTCAATCTGGCACTTGTTTAGCTTGATTAGGAATTTGTATCTATCATGCCAGTTCACTATACTTTTAGGTTAAATGTCACCATCATTCAAAAAGGGTACTCAGAGAAACAACCCATATTACTAAGTAAAGTAGAGCAGATTTTTGATAGATTTTGTAAACATTATGCCAAGAGAGCTTGGAAAAAAAGAAATTAAACATGTTCAATCTTTATATTAGATTAAGATCTGTATTACTGAACATCAGTTAATTTAAGTTTTAAATTGTTATTTTGTTGTAGGGCCTGTTTCTGCTGAGCAGAAATAATCGATTATTAACCGTTTATTTTGTTAATCGATTATTTTTGGGTAGCACAAACGGCTCAAAATAAAATAACCGATTAAAAATAACCAATTAAAAACACTCAATCCATTGCGTGTTTTAATCGATTATTTCTTGTTTTAACCGATTATTGACCTCACTTTGACCTCTAGAGTATATATATATATATATATGACAAACTTATTCACGTCAAAAAGCATGCTGTTTATTTGCTCGATATCGACGACGATCAGCAAAACCACGATCGCAATGTAGACCGAATAACAATCAAATGTTAAGCATTTGATTTTTATTATTTTGTGGGAGAGAATTATACCGAGAGACTCCAGGATTCTGTGTTACAAGTACACCCATTACATACCACCAGTCCAGGCCAACGATGTTTTACATGTCATTTTTTAGGCCTGTTGTCTGTTGACTTGTTTCGGTAGAAATATATAGCCTATAGGCCTAGTAATAGCAGGCCGAAGGTAGAACCAACGAACGGCCGACCGACGTGTCCTTATTAATATAACATCATTATTCTGTTGTATGTTGTACGGTAGTAGGCCTAGATGTTTATTTTACAAATAATATAGCTTTACGTAAGAGTAATTTTTAATCCTACATGTGAGAGTTTTAGGCAGCCATAGGATATGAACAAACCAACTCTCATCGGCCTTTCATAACTTGAACTGCGCTGTGGGGGAATGGAATGATGACGTAATTTAAAAAACCGATTATCTGAATAGCCGATTAAAGTCGTAGCAATTTTGAATTGCAATGCGATTATTTTTGTGGTTTGCGGTGACTGGAAAAAATCGATTATTTTGTTTTTTCAGCAGAAACAGACCCGAATGAGAGTACGTTTATTGTAAATACATAATATAAAAATAACGCTTAAAAGAGAACGACGTTTCGACTCCATCATGGGGTCATTATCAAGTCCAATGAATAAAATATAAAACAACAACTAATTAAGTAGCACAAGCCAAGGGTCAAAGTTTAAATAACAAAAGACCTATTGTCTAACATCCTGTCAAATGAAAAGCTTAGCTTTTACAGAGTCACTTTGTTTATTCAGACTAGGTTTTAATTGTCTGATATACAACATTTCATAGATAAGACAGTCAAATTTGTTTTTGCATTTCCTAAGTATACTAAAACATGAATTAATTTTACTGGGATTAACAATCACTTTATGATCCTTCAAATGCTGTCCTATTAAGCATCTACTATGTTCAACAATGCGTTGGTAGAGGTGTCTATATGTAGGTGTAGGTCTAGGTGTATATCCAACATAGCTTGCATCACACAAGTCACATTTAAATTTATACACAACACATTGTTGACTTATAATAGTTGGTTTCTTTTCGACTTTCCTAATGTTATCTTTAACTTTTTTACTTATGAATACAGGGACAATGTTTTTGTTTATCTTGTGACTTAGTTGGCATAGTTGTCGCTTGACGGAGTTCGCAGATTTCTGGTCTTTGAATGGCAGGATGATTCGCACTGGTATTTCGGATAGATCTGTTTCATCTTCTGCAGTGTTGTTATTGCTCTCTGCTGGTTTAAAGTTCTGTATGGTTGTTGTTATTAGTTCATCTGGATATTTCAGACGCTTAAAAATCTTCCTTAGAATTTCACATTCATCATTAAAAAGCTGGTGGGTCGACGATAGTTTGTAAGCCCGATTTAACATAGTTATAATAAGTGACCTTTTATACTTGTTGTCAACGTGACTATTGTAGTGTAGCAATAAGCCTGTGTCTGTTGGCTTTCTGTAAACCCGTGTGTGCAATTTTTCCAAATCTTTGGTTATCAGCATTCCTAGGAAAGGGATTGAATTGTTCACAGCAGTTTCCATTGTGAACGCTATCGCAGGATGGGTTGTGTTGAGTAAAGCTAAAAATTCATTGGCTGCTTCTAGATTTGGCATGAATACTAGTGTGTCATCAACATACCGTTTGTAGTATTTGGGCATGTGGTTCGTAGATTCAAGGCGTTCCTCGATGTGGCACATAAATACATTTGCCATAAGGGGCCCTAGAGGTGATCCCATTGCAACTCCATCAACCTGTTCATACAAGTTACCATTAAATTGGAATAGCTGATCTTTCGTTGCTATATTGAGGAGTACAATTAAATCGTCCTTATCTAAGTTTAGTCCATAATTATCATTGAACCAGTTGTTAGTAAATGCTTTATCAGCAATAATTTGAATTGTCTCGGTTAAAGGAACATTTGTGAATAAGGACGAGACATCATATGATACCAAAATATCACTAGCATTAATAACGGTGGAGCGTATATCAGCTGCAAAGCTAAATACATCATCTATTGTATATGCGTTCTGGGATAGCGGTTTCAACTTCTCATCCAGCCACTGAGCTAATTTATAATTGTAGGTACCTGTTGCTGACAAGATTGGTCTCATATATAACTTTTCTTTGTGTGTTTTAGGCAATCCATACAAATGAGCTAACCTTGATCCGGTTTGACAAATTGATTTAGCAATTTCTTTTGGAAGAATTTTATGAACCGTTGAAATCATATCTTTCTCCTTTTTCAGGAGTGGATGGTAATGTGTCATTGGTCTTCCTCTTGTTCTTGGTTGTTCAGTAGAGATTGGTATAAATTTGGAAACATTGTTGACTGATGCTTCACATAATAAATGTTCATATTCACTTCTATCCATGACTACTACTCCTGATCCTTTGTCTGGCTTTGTGATGATTATATCATCTCTCTTCTTTAATTGGCCAAGTGCTCTTGTTAAGGCTTTTGGTGGGGATGGTCCTTTCCTTTCTATATAATTAAGTGCGATAGACTTTAGAGTAGCTGCTGTTAATTCTTTAGTTTCCTCACCAACAATTTTAGGCTCCAGCTTCCAGTACGCTTTCTCGAAATTTGCTTTAATTTCCCTGGATGAAACTCGGTGAGGGTAAGCAAATTGTAAGCCACGGCTGAGCGCTAGCTTTTGAAAGAACGATAGTCTATATGATGATATATTAATGATGTGTTCATCCACATTCTTACCTCTGTACATTAGGTTTGCGATTTTCTTAGAATGTCCATTCATTTCTGCTCCATACTGATTACAGCGTAGCTTGGTCATAGTCTGAAGTATAGCGAGATAACGAAATGACGAACATTGACTTCTGATTTCTGTGTAAATAGTATTTATTTCTTTTCTGAGATTACTAAGAAGTTTCAGCTTCGCTTTCAGCTCTTCCGATATTACATTTTTCTCAAAGAATTTAGCAGAATTGCTCCATCTCTTTGACTTTTCCTGATCCACTTTAGCAAATGTCGGAGTGAGTCCAAGGTTTTGACATAATTGAAGAAATTCAATTGACGTTTCACAGCTTACTAATTTCTTGCTACACTGTTCAAGTCTCCTGAACAAGTGAAGCTGGTCATCGCGTTTCAAATTACGAATGAGAGTACGTTTATTGTAAATACATAATATAAAAATAACGCTTAAAAGAGAACGACGTTTCGACTCCATCATGGGGTCATTATCAAGTCCAATGAATAAAATATAAAACAACAACTAATTAAGTAGCACAAGCCAAGGGTCAAAGTTTAAATAACAAAAGACCTATTGTCTAACATCCTGTCAAATGAAAAGCTTAGCTTTTACAGAGTCACTTTGTTTATTCAGACTAGGTTTTAATTGTCTGATATACAACATTTCATAGATAAGACAGTCAAATTTGTTTTTGCATTTCCTAAGTATACTAAAACATGAATTAATTTTACTGGGATTAACAATCACTTTATGATCCTTCAAATGCTGTCCTATTAAGCATCTACTATGTTCAACAATGCGTTGGTAGAGGTGTCGGCATGTATATCCAACATAACTTGCATCGCACAAGTCACATTTAAATTTATACACAACACATTGTTGACTTATAATAGTTGGTTTCTTTTCGACTTTCCTAATGTTATCTTTAACTTTTTTACTTATGAATACAGGGACAATGTTTTTGTTTATCTTGTGACTTAGTTGGCATAGTTGTCGCTTGACGGAGTTCGCAGATTTCTGGTCTTTGAATGGCAGGATGATTTGCACTGGTATTTCGGATAGATCTGTTTCATCTTCTGCAGTGTTGTTATTGCTCTCTGCTGGTTTAAAGTTCTGTATGGTTGTTGTTATTAGTTCATCTGGATATTTCAGACGCTTAAAAATCTTCCTTAGAATTTCACATTCATCATTAAAAAGCTGGTGGGTCGACGATAGTTTGTAAGCTCGATTTAACATAGTTATAATAAGTGACCTTTTATACTTGTTGTCAACGTGACTATTGTAGTGTAGCAATAAGCCTGTGTCTGTTGGCTTTCTGTAAACCCGTGTGTGCAATTTTTCCAAATCTTTGGTTATCAGCATTCCTAGGAAAGGGATTGAATTGTTCACGGCAGTTTCCATTGTGAACGCTATCGCAGGATGGGTTGTGTTGAGTAAAGCTAAAAATTCATTGGCTGCTTCTAGATTTGGCATGAATACTAGTGTGTCATCAACATACCGTTTGTAGTATTTGGGCATGTGGTTCGTAGATTCAAGGCGTTCCTCGATGTGGCACATAAATACATTTGCCATAAGGGGCCCTAGAGGTGATCCCATTGCAACTCCATCAACCTGTTCATACAAGTTACCATTAAATTGGAATAGCTGATCTTTCGTTGCTATATTGAGGAGTACAATTAAATCGTCCTTATCTAAGTTTAGTCCATAATTATCATTGAACCAGTTGTTAGTAAATGCTTTATCAGCAATAATTTGAATTGTCTCGGTTAAAGGAACATTTGTGAATAAGGACGAGACATCATATGATACCAAAATATCACTAGCATTAATAACGGTGGAGCGTATATCAGCTGCAAAGCTAAATACATCATCTATTGTATATGCGTTCTGGGATAGCGGTTTCAACTTCTCATCCAGCCACTGAGCTAATTTATAATTGTAGGTACCTGTTGCTGACAAGATTGGTCTCATAGATAACTTTTCTTTGTGTGTTTTAGGCAATCCATACAAATGAGCTAACCTTGATCCGGTTTGACAAATTGATTTAGCAATTTCTTTTGGAAGAATTTTATGAACCGTTGAAATCATATCTTTCTCCTTTTTCAGGAGTGGATGGTAATGTGTCATTGGACTTTAATGTTTATGCATTTTTGTTTTTGTTTTTTACATATTTGTTTAGTTAAGTTTGTGAATTTGTGATTTCTACTTACTAAAGCACCAATTGTCATTGATTAAGTGCCACCGATTTAAAGGTGTAAGTTCAAATAACCTATTTTTTTTTTCCATCCCTTCCGAACCAATTTTTAATTAGTGACTCTCATGTAATATTGAAGTGGTATACTTCAACAATTTTGCCCCAATAACAATGGGTAGGCCTATAGTGCACACACACACAGTATGCATTTAAGATTATACACACTCAACGAGATTAATTCCCTATACTAGCGCCACACATGCACATGTTGATAAGATCTAAAAAAATAACCTAAAGGTTTTATTTATGTAATATATATTGCAGAATAAACGTCACCAATATACAATGTTCTGCAGTGTTATTATATAAATGTAGACATTAAATATAAAAATACAAAGCAAAGAGATGGATAGTAAACTTAACCGGTAATTCCTAAAATGTCTCGGCAAAATAATGAGTAAAACCATTCATCTAAAACATTTAGTTTAGGGCGTATATAATTAAAAAAAGACAAAAAGATGTAATTCATAAAAATAGGGAATAATTTAAATACATGTAATTACTGCAGCCATCAGCACAAGCTAGTTCGGTGCAAATTTATGTATTGCAAGCAATCTCTTATTATAAAAAAAAACATAAAAAACAATATACTAATTTTTTCGAACACAACTACACTAGGCTTATAATTAGTTATCCGCTTAGTAGCGGATAACTCCTTGTAATCGTCCTGTTTCATCAAATTTTTTTTTTTCTGTATTATTAGTTATCCGCTTAGTAGCGGATAACTCCTTGTAATCGTCCTGTTTCATCAAATTTTTTTTGGTTATCCGCAACTTTAAGTTGCGGATAACCCTTGTGATTGTAAATTTCTTTTTTTTCATCTTCTTCTTTGTTATTCTTCTTTCTTTCCCGGATTTTTGTGCATCGCATATCCCCTATTGCTTGTGAACATAACTTTGTATAACTTTGTCAAAAGATTGACCTGTAGCTGTAGATGTGCAAGAAACACGATTTTATGAATTTCAATGATTGATCATAGATTATAAACTAAAAGTCATTTTGTTTTGACACTTAGTGAAAATTTAAGTCATATCAAGGGCAAACTTTCTATGGATTAAAAATGACATGTTTCACAAGAAGTTACGCGCGCACGCGCATTTAAAATTTAAAAATGCGCAAAATTAATTTCTAATCAACTTTCTACGCTGATCATGACATGCGCGTGCGAAACAATTTACGCGTAAGGTGCGCACGGAGCATGAAAATCATGTGTTTTTTTCTTGAATTATTATTTTACAGCCTTTCTTACCGTATATTTCGGTGTATAAGTCGCACTTTTGACACGCAAATTTGACCTCTAAATTAAGGGTGCGTCTTATACACCGAACATAATGCCTCACCACACAGATTGTACATATAGGCCTAGGCTATCGTCACCTCGTTTGCTAGGCCTGAGTAGGCTAGGCCTAGCTACAGTAACTAACTAATGTAACGGCAACCTGCTTCTGCCTAGGCCTAGTTTTCAAGTCATTTTAGCATGATGTTATACTAAATATGATGAAAAGATTTGTTCATTATGGCGCTCCGATAAAATTTCATTTGTAAACGTTTACGTCTTACGATTGGAATAGTATTTATTATACTAGTTATACGCACGATCGCCGTACCCCAAGCCCTTCTTTTGGTGGCACATGTTGTACGGTATTCGACTAGTATATTCTCCAGGTGATCATAGCATGGACCTGGCGTACACACTTCTCGGATACATAGATACTAATCGAATACGATTGTTCGTGAAAACGTGCGCCCTCTCGAAATGATCGAGCGAGGCTAGCCCACACACGTGCGTGTTACACACACGGTCATGCACTCGATGTTGCGGCGAAACTCATGAATAACAAGTTAGAAAGAACTTGTTGAGGCTGGGCGCGGTAGAGCCTAGGTAAGAAGAAACCTAAATAAAGGACGCCGTTGTAGATATAACAAAATATATTATTACAATAATATTGATTACAATTTAAAAAAACATTGTTTTGATGAAATATAAGGTGCGTCTTATACATCGACGATATAAAAAATACCGATTTTTACTCTCAGTTGGGGGTGCGTCTTATACACAGGTGCGACTTATACACCGAAATATACGGTAGTCATTTTAAAAAAGATTGACATCATTTCAAATTAAAATGACGTCATACGAACACGTTGATTTAGACAATTTGCGTGCGTTTTAGTTGCAAAAGTGACAAAATATTGTCAAAATTATGCCTACTTTGAATCTATTATAGCTCCTCAGGATCAACCGTTACCCCCAATTTTTTTAATTTAATATGTAAGCAGATATGTTTTAGATATGAATTCATGCAGAATCTTTACCCCTCGGATGTTATGACGTCATCGTATGGCCACACAAATGTAAAATATTGGATTTTTGACTGTTTCGTTATTGCTCATTACATTAAATAGAGCGCATATCGCTTATACGTATTCCATTTCCTCATATATTCTAATACTATCTAGGTCAATCAACTATCTTTCGCATGAGTTAAAAATATTTTAATTTTTATGATGTCATCATGTCTAAAAATATAAATAATTTGGGTCACTTATTTTTATCTTTACAGTAAATTTCAATCGGTTATAGCTCGTCAGAATTATAAGTGATAATCATTATTAAAACGCTTTCTGGAAGCTATTGGATTTTAGATACGAATTCATGTCAATATTTTGTCAATCAGTTGTTGTGACGTCATCATATGGCCAGTTGAATTCAAAAAGTCATATTTTCACCTCTTGCATAAAAGTTCATTGCGTTTAAACGAGAGCGCATCTCACTTTACGTGCCCAAAATTCTTAAAATTTGTTTTAATGTAATTATTTAGATATTTATCTTCTAAAATTATCTTTATATGTCAATTTGATGATGTCATCGTGTTAATAATTGGATTTAAAAGATGGGTCTCGTAATTTTGTCTATGCTACACTGTATATAACATATACAGTGTATTCTGTAAATACTGTAACATGATGTATGCTACAAAATATCACTGTAAAGATATTTATTTCATGTCATAGGATTGCATAATAATTGTCGAGGTTCAATTTTTAAAATTTAATATGTAAGCAGATATGTTGTAGATATGAATTCATGTAGAATCTTTACTCCTCGGATGTTATGACGTCATCGTATGGCCACACGAATGTAAAATATAGGATTTTTTACTCTTTCGTTATTGCTCATCATATTAAATAGAGCGCATCTCGCTTATACGTATTCCATTTCCTCAGATATTTTAATACTGTCTAGGTCAATCAACTATCTTTCGTATGACTTAAAAATATTTTAAATTGTATTACGTCATCATGTCTAAAAATGTAAATAACGTGGGTCACCTATTTTCATCTTTACAGTAAATTTCAATATGTTATAACTCGTCAGAATAAAAAGTGATAATCATGATTAAAACGTTTTCTGGAAACTATTGGATTGTAGATACGAATTCATGTGAACATTTTGCCAATCAGATGTCGTGACGTCATCATATGGCCAGTTGAATAAATAAAGTCGTATTTTCATCTTTTGCGTCATAGTTCATCACATTTAAAAGAGCGCGAATCTATATTTTACGTATACAAATTTCTTCTACACGTTAATATTTTGTTGCTAAGAAAATTGCCTTTCTTAATTGTTATCTTAGTGTTTCATTTTAAATCCGTCACCATCTTAAAAATTGCAATAAATGGCGGGTCACGAAATTTCATCTATTGTGTATACACATTATACTCTGTATACTGTGTGACACATAGACAGAGAAATCAGCACTAACAAGATGTCATATTCTTTATTTCAGGTCATAATGCCATAATCATTTTGTGTGCAATATGTCTATATGTCAATTTGATGACGTCATCGTGTTAAAAATTGGATTAAAAGATGGGTCTCGTAATTTGATCTAAGGTCGTGTTTATACAACACCCTAAATTTGAACACGGCTTTAATTTTTAGCGTGTTGTTCGGACCGAGGTCAACCCACCTTAACGTTTGCTGTTATACTAGAAATCACGATACCGTGTTGTACCGGAAGTTTCATCAACACGCAGTGCATGCTAGGATAAAAGGTCAAATCGTTGATCGCTTGAATTGAATTGTTGGCTGGGTTGTCAACAATCAGGGAGTTGTCAACAACTCCCTGCAACAATCATCGTCGCCTCTCCTCGCTGTCCGATGTATTCGCGCGGTTTTTACCATTTTCATTATTGTATTCGTTCACGTTTGCATTGTTGTTTATTTTGTTCTCGGTTCATTTAAATTAATAAAAGTTATTTTAAGGGTTTCATTATTTCATCTATACACTATGGAAGAAGATGCCATTTTTGCGATGTTATTTTTTATTCTGTTTGGAGTGGGAAACGATAGTCTATAGAGGCCTACTACCACTACGAGTTGGTTGGCCCAACCAGGCTAGGCGTAAGACGTGGTAGGAGGATGATTGCTGGCAGCGAAGCAGCAATAAATGGGCCCAATCTTGTTAGACGTCGCATGACATGATTGATATTACGACCTGTTTTAACGAGAGGTCAAAATATACCCTGAGGACACTTCCAACACGGTAACGGCGACCGGGAATCCACCAAATTTTAGGATTCAGCCAAGTAGCCTTTTTTGCAATTAAAATCTCATTACACGGAATCTCTTTGTTGTTATACAACACACTTCTCGTAGGCGTGTAGAATATGCGTGTAATAGCGTGTTGTATAAACGCGCCCTATGTTACACTGTATAACATAATGTGTTTTATACAGTGTAGCAGAGATCAAATTACGAGTATTCTGTAAATACTGTAATATGCTGTATGATACAAAATAGGTACAATTTAGCACTGTAAACATATTTAATTCATCAATGTAACATTTATTTCTCTTATAATGTCATAGTAAATAAAAATCAACAGTAAATACGATTAATATAAGTGCAAAAATGCGAAGCTTGTATAAAGCAGCCCATAAAAACTGAAAAAGAGTTGTCAATATTATAGTAGTTTATATATTTAAAAAACTGAAAAAGAGTTGTCAATATTATAGTAGTTTATATATTTATACTTTTTAAATACATTGTGATCAGTACTTTTAGCTTAGTTGGTAAATCATTATACATCAATACACGATTCTAAATCTAGGCCTAAAATGATCAGACAGTTGATCTCTAATCAACTATATTACAATTGGCCTATTAATCATAATATCAATTTATACAGAATGCGTTGCTGCAGCGTTTAAACAAATGTAAAGAAAGAGCGAATGCATTAATAGGTGCCTTAAATGTCGGATACCATATTCGCTTGAAGAGATAACAACTTCCAATTGGGCACCTAATAAAGAAAGAAACAATTGAAATGGGTATAATGAAATTATTAATAATCTTCTGTGAATGTCTGCAATTAACTAGTTAAAACAGTAATTTTATATCGGTGACATTCCATATATCTCTAAATCATATTCAACATGCAAAACTATGTTCATACTATAATACTATATAGAGATAAGAGATAATAGAATAATAATATTTACTCACCTAATATTATTTCTCTCATACGAAACAATGACATGGGATATTCCCTGTCTCTCATTCACAGAGAGACATAATGATTTTATTTATATCTTTTATTCCCCTTTTCAAGTTGATTATTATCCAGTTGTATTTCAGTCAAGTTCTTGCATTCTTTTACTTTCGCTTTCGTGTAAATTAAGTATATATTAATATCTTTTGATTTTTTTCTTAACCATTGCACATAGTGACAAAACAATATATATTCCATTTTGACTCTGTTTTTCTTTTTCGTTTAATAATATTCTTAAAACAACAATTTCTCAATTTCCAAATAATAAACATAATCGGAGTAATTTAGAATATTGCAATTAAAATTTAATTTGAATAGCTTCATGATAGCTATAATAAATTGGAATTACTTCAGCCTGTACTGAATCTAGACCTTTGCTATATACATGATCAATCAATGTATTATTTTCTGTTGTAGAATTTGTGACATGTTGTTGGTACCCATTCTCTAACATTAATGTATTCACTTTGGAAGGTTGTTTGAAAAGATTTTCATTGAAATCACCCATTATGATACATTTAGTACATACTTTATGTATCTCTTCCAATAATTTGCTCAAATGCTTACAGAATTGTTTCATATCATAACTTGGAGGTCGATAAATTACTGACACGACAACTGAAACTGGACTTGTTATTAAAAATGAAATTGCCTCTATATCATTGATACATATGTTTAATCTACTTGAAAACATGTTCTTCGAATACACACCAACGCCACCATGAGCCAATTTTTTTAATTTTGAAGTCAGAGAATTTGTATTAGAATACGAGTCATACCTTGATTGATGATACAATTTATACGGCTGTATATCTACGCCAAAAAAATCGTCATCCTTATTCAACCATGTTTCAGTTAGACATATGATACTAGAATTCATAAACAAATCATTACATTGAAGATCAACAAAGTGTTGTTTAAGTCCTTGAATGTTATGTAACATTATGGAAAAATTAGAATCCAAATCATGACTTTGTTCATCATATTGTATATATGAATTCATTTTATTTAAGCATTTCTGTATGTTTGGATCACAATAAATCAGCTTTGGATTAAAATGTTCAATGGTAAGTCCAGAAATTGATGTAACACGACTGAGACTTACATATGCTTGTCCAGGCGCAAAAGTATTTTTAAGGCAGACTGATACTTTATCCATTGTCATCCCTTGCACTTTATGAACTGTGCATGCATATGCTAATTTGAGAGGAAATTGCTTTCGACTGTATTTATTTCCAACAGATTCCTGAAACATTTCAATTGCCTGAATACCAATTTCATTATTGTCAAATTTCACTTTAATAGATACTGGTTTAGGGCTTTGACTGGCCTTAATTATTTCTTCAACATGCCCCATACATCCATTTGTTAAGCCTTTTTTAACATCTACATTTTTTATCAACATCACTCTGGCATTGACTGCAATCCACAAATAATTTAATAAACTAGTTTGACGTCAAATTTGTTATCTGGGGCGAAAATGCCCAAAATCGGGGTCAAGGGTTAGAAATGTGTGGTTCTTATATCTCGACAACCACTTGTCATACAGATTTGCTTTTGGTGTCAAATTGTTCAGAATATACATATTTATATTCGGTCTAACACAACTTTTACCCAAAAAAATGACCGGAAATGCTTTTACTGACCTTTGACCAAAAAACACATTTTCGGGTTAAATATTTAAAATGTCAATGGACACACTGTATGGTATCAAATGAAAGCATATACAATATGCTACCCATTGCTACCCAACTTGTATTTAATTATGTGATGTTATTTTTGGAAAATATGCATATTTTATTAAATTTAGACAAAAATGAGTATAAATTAATGTAAGTTTATTTTAGGTGAAATAATTCTAGTGTTTTAATGAAATATTTGGTATAAAAAAGAAAAGAATTAGTTGTAGTTTATTAAGTTCTTTATTTGGTAGACCAAACAAAATGGCATTGCAGTAGTCTAACCGTGATGTTATTAGTGCATGGACAAGTTTAATAAGCGAGGAGTGTGTTTGCGAATTGATCTTATGTTACGAAGGTGGTAGGTATCAGATTTACTAATGTTGTTGATATGTCTGGACATAATCGTTGCTGAGTCAAATACAACTCCGATATATCTAACCTCCAACGATGATGTGATTGATGTTTCTAGCAATGGCCAATTTCTTGCAAAGTGTTTTGAATGAAGAAATAAGATTTCTGTTTTACCAGGTTTATTACGACATGTGGAACATGCAGCTGACACTTACCTAGGGTACCAAAGCAAGATAACAACTTGCCTGTACTTTACATCTAAATTTTTACAACGCGACGATGTTTTTCAGCTTTTATATAAGCATAAACTTGTCCTAGCCTAGGCCGGTATTATTTTCTTACACGCGCGCCGGGTCGATTGCGGTGACTACTTCTTCGCATCCATCATCCATGCAGCTAAAGTAAAATGACGTCACGTTAAAGCGGGTCGTCACAGACGCCCGTATTCTTAAACCGGACTTTAGTCGTAGTTCGAGCTAAAACTAAAAAAATGACGTCATTTTAATTCATAAACCGAACTTCAACTAAATCACCGACTAAATCAGGCCAACCTCGACTAAATCGAGACGGATTTTGATCGATTTTTTTAGTCCTGGAGAGGGCAGACTAAATGGTCGACTAAATGGTTTTTAAACGATGTTTATAAAAAACGTAACAGTCATTGAGTTGTTATATTGGCCAGATATTGAAGAATGAAATATCTATATTTATATTAGCTTAATTAAATATACATTGGTATAAATTATAATAATGAAAATCATCTTTATTTACAACTGTATACAAATTACATTATTTTCTTCGCGCAAGTCCGACTTGAGCTACGTCACGCCATAGCGACAATGGGAGATGCGGCAATTCACCACGCGATGGAATGTTTAGGGGGCCTAGCGCTTTCTTGTCACGCTATGAAGTGCGTGGTTCGTGGCGATCATACTTTGTTGGGGGCCTAGAAAATATAAAAGTTACCGTACCGCCATGGTTCCTAAATATATTTTAAAGATTTTATTTGTTGTTAATCAAATATACTTCACTGTTAAATTATTACTGATATTGTTCTAATAATTAACGATTAAAATTATTTTTCATGTATATAGTCCTGATGCGTAAAAAGTGTTGTAAGAAATGGAAAGTGATATCAATGCGCAAAATTTCGTCTGCTCCTCAAATACTCTCTTGTCATTGGCCAATGTATAGCCTTTGTTACCCAGACGTGTGCAACTCGACTAAAAGCTCGACTTCATTAAGTTGAACTGCAAACTTCGACTACTTCGTTTTTTAATCGAATTTGAAGTAATAGCTCGAACTACGACTTTTCCAAGTCGAACTTCGAACTACGACTAAAGTCCGGTTTAAGAATACGGGCGAGAGTCTCATGCATATTAATGAAGCAAACTTGCTGAGAGTGTTTTCCACCACCACGCAACACATGCGACGCGAGATTTATCGAAACTCCGAGCCATCGACTGACGATCATGTTTTTGACAATTAAAATCACGGCATATTCAACGACCTGGTTTAAACGATCGTTTAAAAATTAGCGGTCCGGCTCGATCATCATTACATTATATTTAGTGATTTGAAAAAAACAAAACACCCCTTTTGTCATCGCGATTTGTTTATGAGAATCATCGACGGAAAAGCAAATAAAACACTACAAGGGTCATGAAATTCTGCATGCAGCATTGTTAATATTTTAATAGTATGTTTTAATAAAATATAGGCCTAACGGGATAATTTTCATAGGCACTACAGTCCTAGCCTTTGTTTTTATTGTATTTAATAAATGGGCGCGTAGTGTAGCACTGACCATGTGACTTCATAAACTCTATTGATCGTCGGAGGTACGTACCGCTACTCTACAATACGGGAGTGACGATCACAAAGGATGCCGACCTGCTTAGTAAAACGCAACCAAGCTCACCACGTGGCTTTTATCAACTTGCTCCTTTTAGTTTTACACTTAACTGTGAATGATCGTTGGTAACTACGCTAGAGATTGATAGTACACAAAGGATGTCGACGTACATGCTTGGTGAAATGCGATCAAGCTGACGATGTGCTCCGACGTACTATTTTCACTATGAAAATGATACGTGTTTTTAAAATCTATTTAATTTAAAAAAAAAAAAAAAATCTTTAAAAAATAGGGGGGGGGGGGGCGTACGCCCCACACGCCCCCCGCTAGATCCGCCACTGGGATTCTTTTCGAGATTTTACGGTATTTGTATAATATGAATTTCTAATACTGATGGGCGTTTCTAGAACTAAGAAGACCGAGCTAAAACCATGACAGAGAGAAGACCGCGTGCGCAAAAGCCAAGCCTAAGACCCTACGAAATGATAGTGTGCACAAAATCGTACAATCAATGATAACATCGCATTTACTTACACAATCTATAAAAATGTGTTAATTTTGGTCTTTCGATTTTTGATCTCATCGATTTTAAATGACAAAAACGCAAAGTTAAGTAAAACATGCTTTTTTTAACATGCTTTTTTGTTGAAAATCTAAAGACTAAAAACGAAATGTGTTTATAGATTTTGTAAGTAAATGTAGTCTACGGTGTATATCATTGAATTTGTACGATTTTGAGTTGTATTTTGTGCACACTACCATTTCGTAAAGTCTTCCTTGGCTTTTGCTCGCGCGGTTTTTTTCTGTATGGTCTTAGCTTTAGAAACACTATCAACAGAGGGCGACATTACATTACGTAAACAATTCTGATAACACCTTTGCTTTCTCTCCTTGTCAGCATTGCCAGCACCCACTGATTATCACAAACGAAAAACAAAAAAGTACCAATTCCTGGTAAGATTTCTTAATGGTATTGACAAGTTGGCTAGTATATTAAACAACAAAAATAACAAATGAAATATCATCCATTCAACGACAGTATACTTTTATTCAATACACAGTACCACTATAACTACTAAGTGTAAACAAAAATTTTCATTTGCGAATTTAACTTATTTTTTAAATAAAAACGTATTAAATTCAAAAAACCGTAAAAATGCTATAAATTATTCACAATGATTATACACTATTATATTCACTATAAACTATTCACATCTTTTAACATCAGTTCTAAACCATCCAAACATGTGAATATTGTATAAATCATAATTGTTATTAACAATTATGATTTATACAATATTCACATTTTTGGATGGTTTAGAACTAATGTTAAAGTTTTGTTTAGGCCTACATGTAAATTACCCTTATTATGATTTATACAATGTTCACATTTTGGATAGTTAAGAAATCAGATTAAAGTTTTGTTTAACTGTAAAATACTCTTATTACAATTATGATTTTTTCACACATTTGGATGGTTTAGAACTGATGTTAAAGTTTTATTTACATGTAAATTACACTTATTAAGAATTATGATTTATACAATGTTCACATTTTTGTATGGTTAAGAAATCAGATTAAAGTTTTGTTTAACTGTAAAATACCCTATTACAATTATGATTTATACAATATTTACATTTTTGGATGGTTTAGAACTTATGTTAAAGTTTTGTATAAATATTAAATACACTTATTAACAATTATGATTTATACAATAACCACATTTTTGGATGGTTAAGAACTCAAGTTAAAGTTTTGTTTAACTGTAAAATACACTTATTAACGATTACGATTTTTTCACACATTTGGATGGTTTAGAACTTATGTTAAAGTTTTGTGTAAAATACCCTTATTAACAATTATGATTTATACAATATTTACATTTTTGGATAGTTAAGAAATCAGATTAAAGTTTTGTTTAACTGTAAAGTACCCTTATTACAATTATGATTTATATACAATATTCACACTTTTGGATGGTTTAGAACTTAAATTAAAGTTTTGTATAAAAGTTAAATACACCTATTAACAATTATGATTTAAACAATAATCACATTTTTGGATACCGGTAGTTAAGAAATCAGATTAAAGTTTTCTTTAACTGTAAAATACCCTTATTACAATTATTATTTATAAAATATCCAAACTTTTGGATGGTTTACTTTAAAAAAAACATGCAAAAAAACACCAAAAACTATAAAAATCACTCACTCACTACTTCTATTGATGTAATAATTCCCTCGGAATTACTCGTGTACTTTACTGAAAATGGAAGCTCCATACGACCATCAAAATCAATGTTTTCGGGTACGTGATAAACTTCGCCACCCTGCATAACAATATCTACAGGAAACCTATATTTGAAAGAAGTAAAAACTTACTTTAAAACCAAAATATTCAACCGATTCAGTGACAACATTTACACAATATATATTTAATTACAACAACCTACATCTTTGGCAGTTTTTAAAAGCAATTAAGGCCAGTTCTTTTCCGCTGATAACGCTCTCAATTTAAACATAACAGTAACTTCGTATAACATTATACTATACAATTATTTTTATCCACTTTTCAACCAATATCCTAGCGTTTAAATACGTGGAATTCGTCTACACTTACATTTCCGATTCAGAACTATACACTACTTAGGTAATAATTTCACTAATTACATCAGTAAGTATTTCCATTAATATTACAATACAGTATTATAAATATAAAACACTTTAAATATACTACAATTCAGTTATAAGCTACATACCCTTCATCTTGATCACCTATAGCTATCACAGTGTCTTCCATGACTCCAAGGCTATCACTCTAAAATAAAAATTAGATACATATTTATCCTAAATTTAAAGAAATTTGCTAATAAAACCAAACTTACGGCATGATATTGGAGCTTTACTAATTGCCTTCTAATTCCAAAGTCTATGGTTAAATCCTGACCTAGTACAAATAACTCAATACTCTTTTAATTCCACTTCCGAAGCCTTAAACCAGTTTATAAGTACAAGGAATAATTATAATAATAATGTGTTTACTGTTGGATGCGTGTAATATTTTTTTACAAATAAAATAATACCAAGTTCAATAACCAATTTATAGACATTTCTTTTTATCATTTCACTTCACTACCTTTATAAGATATAATACTGTAACCCGTACCGGTACCCTAAAGCATCTTCCATTTCAATATAAAAAAAAACATTTTTTTCAGTTATTTTACCTCAAAATATTAAACTTACCTCCACAACAGTGGAAGAAGAACTTTTCAATTTCAAGTTCTCTTCCTCCACTTCCTCCACGGCAGATATGAAAACATCACGTGACTTTAGATTGCTTGGCACATTTGAAGCAGCCTCACCCCACAACATCACATCGATGTTACAATCTTCGGTGCCCAATTTCAAACACCTCCGTTTGTATGTCGTTGTTTCCACCAGTTCACCTACCTACATATGATAAAATAAAACTATATTTAATACAAACATTTCAACCACACATAACATATATCACATTTTTCATATTAAAAATCAAATTTTTAGGTAACAATAACACCAACTTATATTTTCTTTTTCAATGCGATTCGCGTACAAAATAAGTCGCAAACGTATTGTCACATTTAACGCTCTTTTTCATTTTCAGCACTTTATCATAACATACTCATACAACTAACTCAAAATCTAAAGTAGATAGGCCCTATGCTTAAAAACATTATACACAAACGTACATCTACAAGAATATAATAAATTCAATTACCTCTAAAACATTTCCCTCTAAGGAAAACCGTCTCTTACGAGGACTCCCCTTAGCCTCCATCACTGAGATTGCATTAGGGCGTATAAATTCATTTAAAACATCCTCGTTGACCTCAAACGCGCCAACATTGGTTAGTACCTAGAATATTAAATACACCAAAAATACAACATTTTAAATATATATGTATACTCCATCCAACCTCAACAACACATAAAACAAATAATGATCATTTATCAACTAAAATAAACATAATTACAATAAAAATTACCTTCGACTTGTGAGACAGCCTTATGGAAACATTTATTTTTTCCGACACATCCGTAATTAAAACTGGCTGGCGAACGTCTAACTCTAACAATTTCTCTGCTACTGAACTATTTACATTATTCTCGTAGCACGCAACAACTTCATGGCTCCCTTCCACCAACACCTTTCCTTGTATAAACTTCCTACCATCTCTCGAAAGTACTCTTTTATTAAATTTTTCGGCCACAACAAACTTCACTATCTTTCGAATACTCATCTCTAACAGCTATCCACACAACAAATGACTTATACCTACAGTTTACAGTGTATCACTATCAAACTTCTACAGGCAATAGATGTTGTAATATAACCCATGGGAATTCACCTCAAGATAAAACTTCCTGACATTGAAATCTAGCAACAATCACTGTTATCATTTGGACTGACAGGTATTGGACTCCCATTACATTACCCATATATTATAAACGTTACAAATTCTCAACTTTTAACTTCACCATCAACTCCTGTACTTATTCATTTACATTCAACAACTTCATCAAAGAAAAACACCTAAACAAACCATTATAGATATGAATGCATGTACAAATTTGCCCTCCGTGAAATTATAACGTTGACAGAATGAATAAAAAACCAGAATTAATTGTCACATTCAAAGAACACACACATCAAGCTCATTCTTCCTTTTAAATATCATTACATTCTTCATAGAGGTATTCTTTGCTTTGAACATTCTTTTACGAGAATGTCGATCATTCATATTTGTTTAAGACGTCATCATATTATAGTCCAGTCAAAATAGTACCTTCACCCACCACTAATTGCAAAAGAATTTTTTTTACTACAATACATTTTAGTATGGTCCCCTAAACACTATACTAAAAGTCCCCCAAAATCCCAACATGGGAAATTTGTCTAATTTGCATAATATGCAAATTAGCCTTTTTTCATGATGAATTAATCTATTTTCTTTATAAATGTGCATAAAATGCTGCAATTCAATCAAACTAAGCAGTAAAACTCACATTTTCATGATCAATAAAAAGATTAAACACGCGTTAGGAATAAATTAGAATAAATTTGCATATTATTCAAAATTAACATTCCAAATGTCGTATTTTTGTTTTAATAGTGAATTTTCGAAATGAAAATATGCATATTAATAACATTAATAGGATTATGTATAATTTGTAATTAGCTCCTTCATACAGTAATCACGCAACGAGGATCTTAAATTTGGATTCAATAAAACAATGTCTAAAGAACCACCTTGATTTTAAAATTTAAATCAAATTTGCATATAATTTAGGCAAATTCGGATCATCTAAACTGTAATATTGTTCTTGATTTTACCTGTTTAAAAATAATCGGGAATAAATAAAGCACTTTATGATTCTGGAATTTCAAATGTTGTAAAGCATATCAATCATTATCACTGAGATCATCTATATCTACTGAAGAAGAGTTTGTGCAACTGGAACCTTTGCACACCCCACATATCCATGTACAACTAATTGAATATAGTTTACAAGTGCATCTGCTAGTACTGCAACCAGTTTTGCAGTTACATCTGATTTATCTTGATCAACTTTTCAGGTGCAGCCGGGAGATGTGTGTGGCAGCAGTTGTCCATTAGTTACCTTCCATCTCCATTCTTCTGCTTTCATTTGTGCAGCAGTTTCTTTCCATGTTTGTATCTGAAAATATACTCGCAGACTATGGTATTGTGTAGCTGCAGATTACAAAGGCAATGTCTGTGGTTCAACACATGTGCTACTCTTTGCCACCTTCTCACAGAACCTCTTTTGTAACCAGGTCAGAAAATTGCTGGAAATCAACACTGTTCTGGACTTGCTTCAGTGCTACATTTCCGATCTATACCAAATACTCTCGACGTTGTGTCGCATCCAAGTAAAGCATGCACAAAGAAAAGTCTGGAACATAATTTATTCCCCAAGATCATCACTGTTTTCTGTATGTTCCATACCTTGTGCTTTTTGGTGTTGGTCTTTATTTCTGGTATAAAAAAGGTCCTTCTCAATTGTATCTCCATAATAGCAAAGCAGGATTAGCAAATCAGATCGTCACCAACAAGAACTCCCTTGCTGACTCAACTGCTGTCTTGACAATTAGGATATCTGCATCTCCTTTGGCATGAATTGTTGTATAACCTGCCTTTTCAAGATGTAAACTCAGCAAATGAAGAAATCGTTGCTTGTTTACTTTGTTGGTCAGAAATTCATTTTTCTTCTTAATTAGCAAAGTCTCTCCTGTAAACAAAAAATTTGGTCCCTTGGAACTGCCTGTACGTCTGCAGTGTGTAGCATCTTTGATTGCAGGTCCATCTTCATAACCATCAAATACAATAGTTGGAATTCCATACCGACTTGTCACATGATACATATTTATGACAAATAGTGTCAAATGTTTGACCTCTTGACCATGATAAACGTTGCAAGAGGGCACCACAATCAAGCACATAATGTGGATCATTAAGGGGGGGGGGGGGGTCTGTCTGATCCTGCTTTACAATCTCCCAAAGGGCATCGGCTAGTGTCGCCTTATTTGCCTCCCTTGGAAGCCCAACATTATCGAATAATGCAGTTGGATGACTGCAAAATTCATATTTAAATAAATTTGCGGGATCTCCCACCTCTTCACGTGTTGCGATAACACTTAATCGCTGAAAGAGTAATTGTGGATCAACTTGGACTGGATCTCCGCAAATGACAACAGCTGTTTTGGATCCAAGTGTGACTGCTTGTTTTTTTTCTTTGGAAAGAGAACTCATCAATGTTCTTTCCAACCATCGATTCAAGTATACGCTGGCCCACATACCTTGCCTGGTCAACATTTACATTGTCAGTAGCAGCAACACCACTTACTATGCTACGCAGTGATGACTCACTACCAAATGGATCCCACTCCTTGAATGCTTCGATTAGTTTTAAGTATCTTCTGGGTCTCTTTTTTGACGAGATTGTGATGTGTCTTTGTGTTGCTCCCTAGTGTTGTAGTTAACACTGGTGAGCTCTTGCATTGCAAAGTTTACCTCGGCACAAGAAGGCATTCCCAGTACCCAGGTCAACCGATGAACTTCTGTCATGCCTCTACCTCTCATTAACCCACCACTTGTTTTGACACTTCTCATTAGGACTTGCTCAATAATAAGATCGGTAGATAGTCCTGCCCAGTACCGATCACTTCTTCTAATCACATGAAAACCATTTATGAAGTTGGTGTAGACATTGGGGTGAGTCTTTTCGAGTTGGTACATTTTTTGCAAGTACAGATACGCAGATTTTGTGTACAGGTTATGCCCAGCCGCAGCAGAAAAAGGTAACATATCCTTTACTGCTGAAAGATGTAAAGTCCAATTCCCACGTTCAGCTTTTATGAATTTTTTAAAAACAGCAACCATGTCCAAATATTGCAACCAGAGTTGGGCATTCCTTTTATCACTAAGTAAGTTCCGCTCGTCTTTCAATCTATGAGTAATTCTTGTAAGGACATCTGAAGAGGAAAGGTCAATATGAGCGTCGGGATCATTTATTAGATTATCCAAAATCTTACTGGCTTCGAGCAAACCTTGATCTGGCCGTGTGTTTGGAATAATGTCAGCATCAACTTCTATTTCCATTTCTTCTGAATGTTCTGTTGTTTGATCGTTCTCACAGGTTGTTTCCGTGTCTCGATTGTGTTGTAGTTGATCAGGTTGAAAAGGGGATATAGGAAGATTATATGCATTAGCTAGTAATATGGTATGTAAGGCAGCATCAACCAAGAGATGTCCTCGGACTGCTCTGGAGATTGCTTTTCCACTCAGCATATGCTTGACGGCATTTCCTGCATATGCTACTTCAAGGATCACTTGTAGACCACTTCCTGCCATAATATAACCAATGCAGCCCAAGAAGCTCATTTCCATATGTAAGCCCTCTAGTCTCAGGACAATAGACTTCAGATAACTGCAATCTGGCTCTGATTCGATGATCATCATGGCTTTCCACCAAAGTGGTTGATCAAATGTAATAACGTGTGTGACATTGTATGCCTTAGCTTGTTCACAAACATACGAGAGTGTGGAGAAGATACATGACATGTCAGATGGATTTAAATCTATCATGAGCAGGAATCGCATCAATGATTTTCCAGGATAATTACCATGATTTACGGCCTGCATTAGACCTGACCACCCAGGCATTTTGGGGTGAAGAGCAAATACCACGTCCCACAGAAGATCAACATGATACGTTGAATCATACACTTCCATTGATTGAAGTCCTGTGTGCTGGGATTTGAAAGTTTTGATGTTAATCCTGCCTACTTTGATGATGTTGTAACTGACATTCTAGGTACAGGTTTATGTAGACATTTTTCTGGTGTAAAAGTGGCAATGAGTCCCATTCTATGAAATGTTCCAAAATGATTTATATAACTGATTCCTAACAATCTGGATGCAGTGTATGGTAAAACCTGAAATTCATGATGTACAATATTCACACATAGATGTGATGACTTTTTTATATGGTTCATGTATTCAGGAAAACCCCACTTGTTTGTTGTGTATTTGTGTATCCAGTCTATTGGTAATTTGCATATTTTGTAAATATTCATAAACTGTAATTTGATTAAGGGTATGACTGTCTTGTTTATATATTATGAATACTTTTGCTGACTTTCTGATATATGACTTCTAGTTCATTTATATTTTCTGCCAAAACCTTACCGGTACTTGCTTATTTAGTTAGGTGCTTCCAGTCTAATGTTTATACCCAGAATAAAGGTACTTCTATTTATGAGCTAATTTGCATATTATGTAAATTATATGCATTATACTGAATTGAAATAAAAGTATGGCTATCATGGTAATTGGTCATTAATACTTCTGAACATTTAATTGTTTAAATCAGACCATCCAAACTAAAGTTTTAGCATAATTCTGATCTGTTTTACACAATTTCAATAACTAATTTGCATATTATGCAAATTAGAATCAAATAATTAATACAAAAGTATGTTTATCTTGTTCACTGACCATGACAACATACCTTTGAACACTTAATTTGTTTCAATTGGACAGTCCAATCCAAAGTTATGGCAATATTTTGATTTTTTTCTAATGGCGGAAGCTAATTTGCATATTATGCAAATTAGCAAATTTCCCATGCTTAGATTTTTGGGGACTTTTAGTATGTTGATTAGGGAGCCATGCTGAAATGCACTGCAGTGAAATAAATTCTTTTGCAATTAGTGGTAGGTCACCCCCTTATATTTGCTAGATTGACTGGACTATTAGTATATTGTAATACAAGTGGGTACCATAATTCCATGAAATGCTGTATATACGGTATACACCTTACTATACATTTCACAAACAATTACAAGCGAACGCCCATTTTGAATTTCAAAATTAATTTGTCCTAAACTTTCAACACGCTATTCCTATTATCTCAATCTAGGTGGGGCCAAACTTATCAGACGAACTTGTCAATTATAAGGGCACTATTTACTTAGAGAAAAATAACATAGGATAAAAAAGTTCAGGAGTCCATTATCAGTCACAGATCCTAGTCCTACTACAATTGCAAAAGTAGGCCTATATATTACAAAGTTCACCAACATTATCAATGACACCATCAAATCAATGCAAACCTTCAAATTCCAACCGCTTTCCCATAAATGTCCGTCCTTTTATTTCTATCAGCAACATATGATTTCATAAAATAATAATAGCAGCTAACATAACCGAATTCTTAGAACTCAATATCTTTTATATTCCCATTAAAATTACATTACATAAGATGAAAATAAGTGACCTAGGTTATGCAAAGACTTTGACATAAAAATAGCCATTTCTTCATTTTAATTATGGCCATCTAGAAAATATTATATCAATCACAACCATTAGATGAGGCTGAATTAACGTTTCGCCAGCCGTACAAATAATATAGGCCATAACAGCTCATATCCTATATGTCATGACGCTAAGTCCACTCAATGCAATTTTTTTTTACAATTACGTGAATTGTTAATAATAATCAATGACACCAAATTGTTGTCGAACAATAACATAAAAACACATTGAGCTAATGATCAGAGCGTCTGCTTTATCAAAACAGAAGTTTGTAGAATCGATTCTCGGTTGAAAAACTTTTTCAAATTCTCACGATTTAGAATTATTGTTATAATCAATTAGGAAATTCAGAGTACATTTCTCTCCCTCTTATCGCATTGGCGACACACTTGTCTAACGAACTTGTCAAATATAAGGCCTTTATCTTATTTTCCAATAGCTGCTAATAATAAGACAGACTAACATTTTCCAGGTGACGTATATTTCAATATATTATAAATCCTCGAAATGAAAATTTACCCACGTGATTTAAACTTATTATTTAGAAGCTGTTAAATTGTAAATACAGTATTATTCATGTTGTATATTAGCTGTAGACACGTCATCATATGGTCAGTTGATATAATAATATTTATCGCGTTTAAAAGACCACTCATCTCACTTTTACATACCCAAAAACCGTCCATATTTTATGAATGTTATTATTTAGATAATTACCTTCTATATTTGTTACCTTCATCATACCATATGGGTCTCGTAATTTCTTCTATGCTGCATGTATATAATATATACAGTGTATTCAGAGTAAATATCCAGAGCCATATACATGCAGTATATGCATGCTTTGATGACTAATTACAATAATATGGTGTCACGGATATATTTGTCAATATGCTGAAAAGGGTATGAACAATATTGAAATAATAAAGGCAAATTATTACAAATAAAATGATGAACGAGTCTCTGAATTGTAATAATGTTGACGGCGCAGTTTGTGTCAAAAACACAAAAAGAGGGGTGAATGTGTGTAATTTTATTTATTTATTTTATGTCTATAGGCAATGTGGCCAAGGATTACCAATAGTGAATTAATCACTGTCCTATCAGATAGGTGGTAATCCCCCTGATACAGGGGCTATTGTGTGAACCAGTTCACCGGGGTAACCCCCTACTCTTTTTAGAATAATGAACTGGGTTCTTTAAAGTACACACAGGTTATAAATGTGTACACTGGACCTACGGTTTATAGTCCTTATCCGAGAAGACTTGTTCCACCACCAGAACTAGGAGCGAGTCGGCCTCGAACCCTTGCCGATGTTGCTGTTGGCTCTTTAGGTACGGTAAACGGCGCCCCTGCCTTAACCGCTCATCCATATGACTCACTCATATGATTTTTGTATTGGTTCATGCTTTGATGTGTCCTAACTTGCACGTAGGCCCTAGCATTTTTTTTTTATTATAAAATATATATATATATGGAACCAAATCAATACCATTATTAAAATTAATTATTAAAATAAAAACGGAATCTAATCATTATTTCATAGACAACAAAATCTAAAAATAAAGCATGAACTACAGGAAAACACTATACAAATTAGACGCGCGCGCCCTCTTTGACAAAAATAGCTTCTAATCTTCAATATGTCGTAACTCTTTACATTATGGCTCTCATACAAAATAAATCCGCGCGCCCACAGCGTGAGAATTCTTCGACACAAAAATGGCTTCTAATCTTCAATGTCGTAACTCTTTATATATATATGCCTCTGTAAATATCTTGTTAAAACACTATTTGTCAACCGAAATGTTTGGTCTAGTGGTAAGGGCTCGCAGACATGCGTTTTTTTAAAAATAATAGTTAAGAGAGAATATTTAGAGTTAGGCACCCGATTATGCTACTGTCAACAGGTTTTTCGCTTTTTTTTTGTATCTCCAGCCACTGATACCCACAGCATTGTCATATTATCAGTAATTTGCCTTTGGATTTATACAACTATAGCAAGTTACACGTTCCTGTCTGCAGAAATGATGTACTTTTAACATACATTATAGAGGGCGCTATATAGAGTTATCCGATTCTGCTACTATCAAGAGATACCTATCTATAAAACTATAGCAAGTGTTGCCCGAAAGCTCTGCTAACTTTTCTGGTTGTTTTACTTTATCGTTTTGATTTAGCATTTCGCTTTTTTTTTGTATCTCCATTGACATCCAGCCTCTGAAACCCAGAGCATTGTCATTTTTTTCAGTAATTTGCCTTTGGATTTATAAAACTATAGCAAGTTATACACGTTCCTGTCTGCAGAAATGTTGTATGACCTACTTTTAACACCGTACACTGTCCTGCAGCACAGTGTCTGTTGACAATTTACAATGAGATTATTACTTTAATTATTTTATGTTATAAAAAATTACTCCCTAAATATACAAACCCAACCCTCTAAATAATCTCTCTCAACTATTTAAAAAAAAACGCATTTCCTTCACAGACCTCCAACGTTAAAGCCCTTACCACTAAACTAACTACGTCAACATATTATGGCCAGTTGAATTCAAAAAGTCATATTTTTATCTCTTGCTTAAAAGTTCATTGCGTTTAAACGAGAGCGGATCTCACTTTTACGTGCCCAAAATTCTTCAAATTTGTATTAATGTAATTAATTAGATAACTATCTTCTAAATTGTTATTTTTATATGTCAATTTGATGATGTCATCGTGTTAATAATTGGATTTAAAAGATGAGTCTCGTAATTCCGTCTATGCTACACTGTATATAACATATACAGTGTAATTTGTAAATACTGTAATTATTATGATGTATGCAACAAAATAGGTACAATTCAGCACTGTAAACATATTTATTTCATGTCATAGGATGGCATAATAATTGTCGAGGTTCATATAGTTTAAAGTGTGTGCACGTTACGTTTGCGCGGATAACCCGAACTCGTCAAAGTGACGAGTTCAAGTCTAGTTTTTCTGTATTATACTTCTTTCTTTCTGTCATTGAAATTCATAAAATCGCACGTAAGTCACGTTGCGCAACTCTGACGTCATTCAAAAATAGGAGGTGCACAAGTTCACGTAAATGTCGATATGTTGACAAAGTTACGATATGTTCTGTTTACACGTTTTAGAAAAACGCGACGCACAAAAATGACAGAAAGAAGTACTAGACATGAAACTCGTCACTTTGACGAGTTAGTTATCCGCTCGACAAACGCCACGTGCACGTCATACGTTAGAATTCAGAAATAACAACATATCATATTCTTCAGTTCAGGTCATAATGCCTTAATATTTTTCTGTGTGCAATATTCTAACGTATGACGTGCACGTGGCGTTTGTCGAGCGGATAACTAACTCGTCAAAGTGACGAGTTTCATGTCTAGTTATATTTGGAGTCTAAAAACACGTCCGAATATAAAAAGACTATAGTGTCAAAGGTTAAATATGTGGACGTGTTTTCAGTAAATATGTTCCTAACACAGAAAATATCGTAATGGGGACAAGTAATTCGTTCCTCGAGTTATTCTCCATTGCAATGTTGTACTGCTTTCGTAGGCTCTTCAGCTTTGATTTTACTTGCTTTTAAGACAAGTCTATTCCGTACTCCTGCTTTATTTTTTTAGAACTGTCTTTATAATAATGTGGTTGTCCCTTTTATTACCTTTTAGTTGGCCGCACAAAAAAATACCGTATTAAATACGGTATTTTCTTGGCAGCAGAAACAGGGCCCAATGTTTGCCAAAGTTATGATTAGACAATATATTGTTAGATAATAACTTTTTAAAATTATGGCTCTGTGTGATTACCAAAGATTTTATAGCCAAAGGCTATAGATTGCAAACTCCAATGTTATTGCAGATCAAAAAGTGATGATTCTTAATGGAGAGGGAACCAACAAGATGGTGGCTGCAATCCACCAATCAGATACGCCCTACACAGTACGCACTAGCTATTATACAGCCTATCAGCTTGAGAATGTTATGCAACATTTTGAAAAATAGAGCTGCTAGGTTCCCGGCCAATACTGCCAAGCCCCCTCCCCCTCAAAGGCAAAGGGAAGTATAAGACAACATGAACAAAACATGTTTTTGTGCCAGTCGTTCTTAATAGTGAAATGTGTTTATATAGGCATATGTGATTAGATAGGTAATTAATATACTATTCTAGGTATAGTAAAAAGACTAAAAAGTGATATTTTAGCTCAAAATGTCCCATACTTCTATCTGCTTTGGTATTATGAGCGTAGTTTCTCTGGAAAATACTGTAGCACATAAAATGGTTAAATTCGGATTTGTATGTAAATTATTGAGACAAATAGAATTGTTGAAAAATATACATTGTCCTCTAAATATATCATAATTGATGTATCTTCAGTGAATATTATTGATTATCTAGTGATAAATCATTTACTGGCAACCGTTTCCAAAATGAATTTGCTGGTATGAATTGGCAGAGGTTGGTCAAAATGTCATTTTTCTATTTGTCTTGGATGCCTCTTGGTGATTGAAGGCAAGAAAACGGAACTGATTCCACAGATTTCTCAATTCTCTCGGCAATTTTCTTTTTCAAGAATAACCCAGACTGGTAATGTGTGTCGTCGAGTGAGGTTTTCCAGTGTAACATCATTGAACCTTTGATGAACTTCGCTTCCTGTATGGTACATAAAAGAGGTTTATGGGTATACTTTCCCTGGCTTACACCATTCTCAAACATAAAAACATCTCCATATTCCATTTTAGTTGCTGTGCCTCCTCGTGTGTTGATCACAGACACGAATTCTTCGCCATCATCATTAAAGTTGCCATCAAAGGTAACATTACTTGCCATCTTGTATTGCCGTTATTGTATGTTTAACTTTTAGAACTTTTTTTATTGATTAATAACTTGAAATATGAAACGGAGCCTCTACTGTACCTCAGGCCCAGTAATTTTTTGAAAAATAGAACTGTTATCTCCTGGAAATGGCACTTTACATGATTTTTTGAAGTGAAACACAATATAAGATTCACCAGGACCTCAATTCCACCATGGCTGGAACTGAGCTATTTTGAAAAATAAATCTGCTTGGTTACTATAATTTGCACTTTTACATTGATACTAAACAAAATTATAAGTCTACAGGACCAGCTTGCCATGGTTGGGGCTGAATCTTGAAAAATAGAGCTGGCTAGGTCCTCATAAATTGTACTTATACTTTAAAAGTATTAGGATTCTACATAAATAATACTGTGTGATACTAGGTAAAATTACTGCACTAATTTTTATTGTATTTTACTAAAAATTAAATTTATTAAAAGAACGTTTTTTTTTGTTCAAAACTGACGAAGTATTTCCAGGGGAAATTTTCTTTCTTCTCTCTTTCTTTAGCTGAAGGGGCTACTCCAAATAAATTTCCGATGGTTTGAAGGTCACAGTTTGTAGAAAGGCAGTTAATACAAATCGCGATTTTTCTACAGTAAGCAACCGATATTCCCTTTCTCTTGGTAAATATGGGGCTAGCATTTGACATAGTCTATCAAAAGTTGGCTTTGTCATTCTAAAATGTTCTTTCCACTGGGTGTTACTAAAATGTTCCAGAACATTAACAATCCACCAGTGGCCTCATTCTCATCGGACGGTTTATTAAATCTTCCCCAACAGCTTGAATATAGGTGATGGCAATCATGTCTTTAAGAAATCTGGAATACATTACACCCATGGTATTAACTTGACGTAGCATTCGTCTTCTTGATGCACTCCTTATCCGACCTACGATACTACTATTACTAGTAGACCTAGGCCTGTTTCTTCTACCGAAGAAAAATATCCATAGCAAAAACGACAACTCCATGGGCGTCATTTCACTAGAATATACTTTTCTTTGAACAGCGAGCGTAATATAGAAATCAAATATTCTTAAATGTTTGAATTTGTGAAAGAATTGTTCATCATGCAGAGTACTGTTCACCGGTGTCCGCGATCCATTGTTTACAAAAAGCTATACCAGTGTACCTTTCGCGCGACATGTTTTCGTTTATTCGAATATAGCTTGCTCTATGCTCTATCCGGCTACAGTGTGGTTCGTAAACTGTTACAGTATTTTGGATTTACCTTGAGCTAGCTTTTTCCATTATAATATAATAGTAATAAAAAAAGGTTACGTCTTAATTATCTTTAGAGAATATCCCTTCTTTCCTGCCTCACTCTCCATATTCCCTCTATATCTTTCACAACCTGTGCTACATGCTTTCCAGAAATGTTCAATGTGTCCATCATTTAGGCCTTGAACCGGCTGATTGTCGATGGCTCTATAGAAGTTATAAAACTTTAATGACATGTTAAAAATAATTCTGTAATATGTATCCATATGGATGTAATACTGGTATTTGATTCGGAAGACGACTCGGATGACAATGTTTCGTCATCAACGGCGACGTCGGTTCTCCTTTTCTTTTGTGATGTACGGTAGCCATCAGGTCGTCTCTTTCTCTTTCTGATTACACCATCTCTGTTAGTAGTCAAAAAAAGGTCGATAGCGCGCTGGTACCGCTCATCCGCGAAGTTGTCATCTACACGTAGCCGCAGGATGTCATTCAGAGTTGCGTTGGAGAGTGACTGACGTTCTTTCGAAAATATGCGCCACAAGAACGAAAATGTGCGTTCGGTCACTGCATTGCCAATCGGAAGTGAGATGCACAGCTCGGCAATCTTCGAGATGTGCCTTATTCCCAGTGTATTTTTTAACGCGAAAAGCTGTGGCCAAACGTTTGCTGGTTGATTGCATTTAAAGAACGTTAGCACATGGTTGTGAACTAACTTGAACTCCGACTGGGCAAGCGCTAAATCTACTTCATTGGCGTCTAAAACATCGTGAAATCTGTCGTAGACAATAGCTATGGATGGTGCAAGTTCTTCTGTGCTATTGAACCGGTAGGACTTCGTGTCCAGCAACTTGCCACTGCCACGAACAGTTCGTCTTCCGTTATTGACTTCAGCCTGGTATACAGCTTATCCTTTAACTCTCGCATTACGATCCTAAAATCGCGAAGGCACATCTCCGTTGCATCCGATAATTTTCCCTTCATCTGTAAAATGAAAAACGGAACTTTTATTCAGGAAGGCCTAAAGTACTCTAGCAATTGCTAAATAATTATAGGCTATATGCCTATGACTGATTAATAAAACTTGTGGAAATAGTCGACTCCATAATTTGCAATGCCAGAGGAGCATACAAAATTGGCCTAATACAATATTAAAAACGGGTATTATAACTTACTTGTATAACTGGTTTTCCATGAGGTGCCGTCTTAATTAGGATCAGCGCAAAAGTATTTTTAGGCAAACTAGTGCTTTATTTATTGTCATTCCCTGCACTTTATGAACTGTGCATGCAGATGCTAATTTGAGGGGGAATTAATTGATATTGGTTTAGCGTTTTGACTGGGCTTAATTATTTCTTCCACATGTCCCATACATCCATTCAGGGCTCGCAGAATCCTAAAATATTTGGTTGCCCTTCGGGCAAGTAGGTTTTGGATTTTGGTTGCCCTCATCATTTTTTACTTTCCCACTATTTTAACTTAATTTTAACGTTTTACAAGAATTTTACCGCGACTGCACCGCGAAAAAACGTCGGTGACAAACGCCTTTGCTTAATACACTGTGGTGTTTTTTTCGATGGATTTTAAGTAGTAAAAACAATTTTTCAAATTGTTTTCAATTACACAGTGATGTAGGCCAATCTTTTAAGAACATTTTACAGTAATTTTTTTTCTCATACGATCCTCCGTTCAAGAGTTACGATTGTTTAATTAACATGGTGTCCTGAAATCCCCTGAAAATGCTATGTTATTTCTGTTGGTTACGCTTCGTTGCACGGCATTATTCACGTGGGTTTACTTTGGGAGCAAAAACGTTTTGCTTCTATTGTGTGCAATGACATTCCGAAATCAAGCTATTTTGCGATATTAAAAATGTAGTGGCCTAGACCTGGCGCTAATTATCTTACAATTATTTAATAACTATATCTAAAATGCAGGTCTAGGCCTAAAAAGTTTAAACAAAGTACTTATGACTTAGGTGATGAGCTTGCCGAAGCCTACAGTAGTTGAAATCATTGAAGAGAAGAAAATAAAAAAAAAAACAAACATCAACTGACTACGTGAAACAATACGCATGCGTATAGCAAAAACCCTCACAGCAGCTGCCGTACGTAGTAGGAGCACATGTGTGGAGAGTGCGGGCTTGTGGCTTGCACACAGTAGAAGCTCGCACAGGTTGGATGAAAACAACCATCTGCTCGCACAAGTTGGTGATCGAAAACAAGGGAACTAGCTGTGCCGAATTGTGGTGAAAACCATGTGCTCCGCCAAGGAGTACAGTTCTTTGAAAGTTTAACTCTCGGCGATACCCGAAGAAGTGTATTATTTTCAATGTTGATAATAAAAATAAACTGTAACTATTCAAGTATTCAATGTATTTATTAAATAAATTATTAGGCATATTAAATTTATATTCTGTAATATTTATTTTTAAAAATGGTACTTGCCTGTGTTAAAAACATCGGCCGCCGAATCCAACTCCCGGTGCCTATTTGGCACAGACAATTAAAATTACGTATTTATTATAATTTAATAATATACTGTATTTTTAATACAACTATACATTTGAACAATAATTACAGTAATTCAGCAAATTATTTATTACAAACAAAATACATAACATGAATGTAATTAAACATAGGCCTAATCTACTATCTAGGCTGTATGTAGGCCACATAATTATTTTAATACTAAGAAAGTAGTAGATTCCGATTTTATTACCACCGTAAAATGATGTCGATAATTGAGAAAAACAAAAACATACTAGTCTCTATTCTATTCGGTTTATATATTCTTATTATAGAAACTCCCTGGTATAACTTCAAATAAGTTGAAAGACAAGAGTTCAACGCTTCCTATTTCGCGATCAATGGATGCCGCGAGAGACCGCGTGCTAATTGACAGACCTGGAAACATTATACGCAACGACTTAATATGCGCGCCCGACTGCATAGAAACACATGTTTTGGCTCCTGGAGATAACGTTCCATACCACCGAATTCCGATCCATACACTGGTCTCGACGTCAAGAGAATTCGTTCGCGCGCGACTATTATTTTCATTGTTAAAGTATTTCACAACCCCTGTAAAACATCGTGGACATTTTCGGTGATTTTAAGAGGTTGCCCGTCGGGACATGACATGTTAAATTTTAGTTGCCCGACGTATTTGTTTGGTTGCCGCGGGACGTCGGGCATGCGATTCTGCGAGCCCTGCCATTTGTTAAGCCTTTTTTAATATCTACATTTTTAATCAACATCACTCTGCCATTAGTGCAATCCACAGATAATTTAATAAATTAGTTTGACCTGATTTGTCTTGTTTCTTGCTGTTTACTACAGTATCTTCTGCTTCAATGCATATAATATCTAAACATGTTTTATGCAACATTTTTTTATTCCGTTCGTTCCCCTAACTGGGTTTTATTTCCGCAATATTTAGGCCTCTGGCCCTTATATCTTAAATACAAATCATACAATAATATTTTATGGCTGGGTTGCAAAATAATATTTTCTATTTTCGTAAGCTAGATAAACAAAATTTGCCCAATCTTGGACTACTCTAGTGTTGCACATTAAAAAATAAAACTTATTTAAACAAGGAAACGTGTGATAAAAATTAGGAATATATAAGTTTCTGAGTTCGGAATAATATGGACAAAGTAACATAAAATGAAATTCGTCTTCAATGGAACTCACATTGCATAATTTACATTTTGAAGTGGGATTTTGTTCCATCTTCCCTTTTCTATTTCCAAATCTAACACTCCTAAACGAAATTTTGTGAACATTTTTTTTTTATGTTTCCAATCTTTTAAGTGTAACAAATGATAACTTATTTCAATTTTCGTTTTAAAAAACCTAAAATATTTTAGTTTTGAATGTAAAGAAAATTGTTCAAAATATTTTTGTTTTTCTAAATCAATCAGTTGTAATTTAAATTCATTAATAAATAATTTCTTGTCTTCAGTCATTTGATATAACCAAAGCCAGTTGAACAAAGTAAATATTTTACCTGACTAGCCCAGGAAAATTCATTTCTGTTAATTTTTAACTGGAAACTGTAACATTTAAAAATAAATCTATTTTTATCCATGTCAATAATATGCAACCAAAAACGAATAATTGAAATTAAACAATCGACATGCAAGGAAACTCTGCCTAATTCTGTAGTTATGGCTGCGCATAGGGGCACTTTTTCCAATGTTCAAAATAAACCTTGCAAAACGCGTATGGAAATTATTAATTATTTGGTTAGAAAACCCCCATATTTCACTGCCGTAAATTAAAATTGGTAATACTTTTGTGTCAAAAATATAATTCCATGTATTTTCTGGTAAATATTTCATATTACGGCTAATAAAAGATTTAACGGAAAATAACGCGTTGTTTGTATTTTGACAATTATATTCAAGTGCTTTGTTCCACTGGCCATTTGAACTAAATACCACTCCTAAATAAGTATAAGACGTAACAACCTCCATTTGAATATTCCTTTAATACCATTTTTCAAAATATTTTAATTTCCCACCCTTTTTAAATACCATTATTTATGTTTACACTGAGACCCCATGTGTCACAAAAATGTTCGAGTTTATTTATTAAAATTTCTAAGCCCCTTACCCTATCTCCAAATAATACTAAGTCATCAGCGTAGTATAATAAATGATTGATAAAGCTGTCTTCAACTTGTATTTTGTCCCTATCTCTACTCTGATTTAGATCATAACTTAAATCATTCATAAATATGTTGAAAAGTAAAGAGGATAAAGGTGAACCTTGTTGTATTCCAATAGAACAGTTAAACGGAAATGTTACTTTGTTACCAAATTTTACATGTGCAGTCAAATTGTTATACATAGACTGAATTATATTGTACATATTACCATTTCTGGGGTAGCACTAACATTTCATTTTGTTTAGCCATTTGGCGAAAGTCGAAATATTTTTTTTAGTCAAATCAGTTTATCTATAGCCAAAATGGCTAAAGTCAAATTTTTTTATTTAGCCAAATGAATCGGTCATTAGCCAAAATTTAAAATTTTTGAAATATAGTGGTAAAAACATTTTAGTCAATTTATCTATGTCAACAGGTCTATACACTGTTCCCTGAACATTTTCGTAAGGCATTGAGATAAAGAACCATGCCTAAATCACTGTCACTGTATGATTAAAAAAAATATTTTTTTTGTATTTTTTTTACATGATCAAAACAATTGTTCAAACTGTTTTTAATCATACAGCATTTATACAGTTATCAATTTAATAAGAAACATTTTACAGTTTTCTAAAATCCCCTGAACGCTATGTTACTTTTGTTTTTTACGCTTGGCTGGTCATGTTTGCTTGTGACGGCTTAAATTGGGTATGCTCAAGAGGTGCGAAAGTGCAAAACCGCCGGCCTAGGCCTACAAAATTATGTACAACAACGCAACGGTATATCGTATGCTAAAAATATTGAGGAAAATTCCTAGCAAACGAACACTCGTATCGTTGTTAAACGTAAGATAATATAGGCCAAAGCTAGCACAGAGTACACGTCTTTCCATCCCTCAAGGCTGCGCCGAAGCGTTTTTATCAGGGCGAGAAATTTATCCGATTATTTATTTACACAACAACACAGAAGCCGGCGGCCGGCCCCGCTCAGATGCACGTGTGTGTTTAGCTAAATCCCCGTTAGACTCTACCATTTCCCGCATGTTGTTTTGTTTACACTGACGCACGAGGGAAGTTTATTAAGGGTAAAATATGAAACTACATTAAATTGGAAGACTCTAAAATGCATAACGCATACATTTTTGATTTCGATAAGATTAAGACGTCATTCATCGAAGATACTATAATGTTTCTTTTTAATCTGAAAAGTACACCCCTATCGAAAAATAGACAATCCCGGTAATTAGCCGACCGTCGGCTACGTAGTCGATCGTTTGTGCAGCGCACAACACGTGATAGTTTGGGTAGACTTCATCATCCATGTGTCGTGTAACGTCTGTGCAGTCTACCTCTCTCTCTGCTATCTCCATCTTTTTGAAATAACAAAGAGACGCCTGGTACAATTAAACGAAACAAGTTGACGAAAAATGGAGCTTGAAGTAAACAACGTGATAACGAACAAAATGAATGCTTGGAGATCGACAAATGGACCTTTTAGTTGGACTTTATGCTTTCGCCAAAATGATTATTTAATTATCTATTTTATGATATGTCATCGCCAAAATGGCTAAAGTAGCCGTTTTATTTTTCGCCAATCTAGAAACGTTTTCGCCCATGGCGACTTGGCGATCGGCCAGTGCGAGCCTAGCATTTACCCCTATTCATTTTAATTTAAGTAAAAGAAAACTATGATTTATACTATCGAAAATAAACATATTATCGAATGTGCGAAATTCCTTTACGAAAACCTGCTTGCTCTTGATAAATAATGTTGTTATTTTCGGTGAAGTGGTCTAATCTTGATTTAAGGATGTGTAACAAAATTTTGCCAAGTATCGGAATAAGAGCAATGCCTCTGTAATTTTCTGGCTTATTCTTTTTGTAAATAGGAATTATCATGCTCGTCGCCCATTGTGTTGGAAATTGGCCCAACTGAAAAATTGAATTAAAAATAAGTTTTAGAATATCAAATAATAAATTGGGTGCATTTAAAATATATTCTAAAAACATACCATCCATACCAGGAGATTTTCCAGATTTCTGCATTTTCAATGCTTGTTTGATTTCACCCAAGTCAATTTCTGAATTTAGGTTATCGTTTTCGTTAATATGTACTATTTCGTCTGTAACTTTGTTAACTAGCTCGGGGGGTTCAAACAAGGATTGGAAATGATCTCTCCACTCGTTAATTGTTATTTCAGAAGTTATTAATTAATTAATTTTGACCAAAATGGTTTTGAGTCCCTATTACTGGCTGCTATTAAAATTACATATTACGCTACAAGTGTATTCAAAAGTTTGTTGAAGACATGTAACAGCCTCGTCAATTTTGTTTTGAGTTATTGCGCCCCGTATTGCGCTCATGAAACTGTTGTCCAACTTCTCAACTGTTTCATGTTCTCAACGTGCCCTAAATGTGTCTTTATAGTTTTCTTTCCATTGATATTTATTTACCGTTTTAAAATTACCATTTTCATTATTATTATTATAAAGATTATTAAATTCAGTATTTTTTTAAATTTCAAAGTTGACCGGCATGTGATCAGACTCCACACGTTTGTCTATCAACAAGGAAATATTGTTGAATTCTTTGTACTGCGCAAGTAAATAGTCACAAACGCTATTTCCCTGATTCATTAACCTGTTTATTACATAGGTATATTGAACAGCATCGTCACATTGTTCACCTGTTTCATATGATTTTAAAACTGATAAATCTTTGTCATACAAGCAATCATTTTTTTCTTTTGTGCGCAATTTGTTTAACAATACAGCAAATTCTTTATCTTCTTTTTGCCACATGATTTCATCTAACTGCACTTTTTTAAAGTTATCTACCCATAATGAGTTTTCCAATGTGTTTTGTACCTTTTTACCTCATTTGACATAATACATTGATTCCTTTTATTTGTGGTAATTTGAGTAAAATAAATATTGCCATGCATCAAAGTAATGAATGATGGTTGTGGTTTTTTTTTTAAATGCTGCAATACTAATATGGCGATCCGAGACAAGACGCTTGATTGTAACACCATAGCCTTGCAGAACAGACAGCGTTCGTTTCAGCACTTCTAACTCCATAGCTGGTGAATTGGGACATTCGTCTTTCTATAATAATAATAATTAAAAAAAGATACATTATTTATTTTCAAAGCATGTCTAGTTTTTGGTGTACTGAATAGTAAAATTTGTAAGAAATTGCTGAATAATTAATGGGTCAAAATTTTGAATAAAAACAAAAATAACGTAGATTCTAATAAAGATAAGGGTTAACATAATGTTTCTTGTGTCAAATGTCGATATATTTAGGTTTTTTATTTTGAATTTTATATCTGAATTATTATTTTTATCTGTATAACTGTTTACAATTTATTGATTTATAAATTGGACCTATAGCCTTGAGGTGCGATAAATTAGCAACAAATGAAAAATAAATACCTGCACAATTCTATGTGAATAACTTTCTGAGTGAGCTGTATCAATAGTTGTGTAAGTACCGAACTTGGCTGTGAAACCAGAGCTGTCACAACACATATCACAAGATACATTCATTACACTTTTAAAGTGTTTCTCTCTTTGAGTTGCAAATATACATGAAGTAGCTGGCAGCAAATACCTAAATAGTATATTTTAGATAATATTCAGTTAACTATGTCACATAATAAAAAAAGCATACTTTTTTGGTACACCAATAATATTTTTGTACAGTAAAATACTTTGTTTGAAGATAAAAATTCAGATAGCAACATACAATACATCCTACAATTTTAAATAAAAGAATTCTTTGTCAATACGATTGAAGTAACCATAAATGTTCAATTATCAAAATAGATTAAATTATAAAAAAATATTTTTGAAAGTCTTAGCCGATACTAAGATTGCAGCGGACAACAAGATGTTGAATAGGAACATCTTTGCACTTTTGGGTTGTTCGAAAACATGTCTACATGCTCTATTTGTGCAAGTGGCCATCACCTCCACTGCCGTTCCGTATTCTCTTTTAATTTTGTTGTCAGCTTGACTTCCACATTCACGACATCTGTCGAACAATGACAGAAGCTCAGAAGAGTATATTTCCTCTGTCCACGGACAGTCTCTCCAGATTCTATGTTATCAGTGCTACAAAAAAGAAATGTTTGTTTAATAATATAAATGTACAGTATATATTTTAAACATCCAAAAATCTACCACTATAAAAGGTGGTTATTATTAGGTTTATAAACATCACTCAAGAAGTTTGCTTAACTCGCAGTGATTCTTCATCAGATGATCCTTCATAAGGGATGTAATTTGAATCCGCATCATCATGGTCACTGTCAGTTTCTTTGTATAAATGTATGCCACGTTTATCTATGTCGTCATTACTGCTTTCCCCAGTTTCTTCGGAACTTGAGTAAACTGAATAAATTATATAATTAGTTATATAATTATAAATTTATTTTTATTTTGTGTGTTAAGTGTGTTACCGCCGCGTTGGTCCTTTTTTTTGGTATTTTATACAGGTATAATAAAACAAGAAATATTTCTTACAAAAAACGCTGCTCGCTTGTTGACGTACCAGTTTTAAAGATATATTGTCCCCCTGAAAAATATTTTTATTTCAAATTTGTTTTTGAATGTGTCATTTTATTGTCACATAATAGTAATATTCACATTAACCAAAAAATTATTTACCTGAAAAAATGTAATTTGAATCATAATTGTGCAATTGAAATTGAAAAATAAAAAATACTGAATCTGTAAAAGATGATGTGCTTATTAAATAATTTAAACAAAAATGATGTCTAAATAATATTACTTTATTATACTAGACTTAATTTCTTTCACTTTAGTTTATTTTATTGCTAAGGTCAAGTCTGGGGGTCACTTCATCAAGCATAGATGCTTCAAGTGTCAACAAATTGTACTTTGCTATTACTGTATATGAACTGTTTTGATAATTCAATGATTTAATCTGACAGCGAATTGCAGTATTAGGGCCTATTTCTATAGAGCAGAGAATACGGTTTTGAATACCGTTCTTTTCAAGAACCGTTTTTTCTTGCCAGCAGAAATGGGTCCCCACAAAAAACCAAAAAAAAGAACCGATCTTAAAAACGGTTTCAAAAACCCCAATTGATTGCGGTTTCGATCGCAAAGAACCGTTCTGAAACCGGTTTCCGTGGAGCAAATTTTAGCTGCAACACAATCGCGGTCTCAATTTGACCCCAAAAACTGAACTCTCCAGTCTGCTGTACTGGGACGATTGCGGTCAACTCGCAGTCAAACCTTTATTTCTCTAGATAGTGAGTATTTTATTTAACTAAAAAATGTTGACCGATGCCATTACGAGGTTCGTAAAAAATATGTGAAGGGAAGAAGATGAGGGGGCTTGTCGGGAGTCGGAAGAAAGACTCACGTAGGCCTAAGGCCTACATGTTTTTAAGAATAATTGTAAAGCGTGTTAAAGCTAGACGAGTTCAACTTGACAATATCAGAGGCCAATCATAGTACCTCTACTTTAACCAAGGACCACAATAACGTTTCAGGTAATAATTCCCCCTTCTATGATGAAATGGATGCTATTTCTTGGGGATCGCGCTATGTGAAAAAAAATAAACATGACCTCGATCCAATCACGCTTCCGCCTAACGAACTGCATTGTGGTGTATATAATGATGTCATTCATAACGAACGCACATGGACGGAACCGGTTTTATTGGAGTAAAAATTGAGCTGCAACGCGATCTTTATTTATAAACAACAGCCGAAACCGGTTTCCAAAAAACCGTTCTTTTTTTATTTTTCAATAGAAACAGGCCCTCAGTGTATGTTCAGACCTACGGAGTTATGCTTTTGTATCACAGCCAAGGTCATATTTTAATGAGCGTCGTAAGAGCAAAGTGTTCAGATTCATTGCAACGAAGTTGCGTTACAAACGGATATGATGTCACTCGCTGGCGATTAACCAAACGCTACTGCACGCTTAGACCTACCTTCGTTGTTATTAAATAATAGTAGTAGTGGTTGGGGTAGAAGTTACAGGCCTAGACCGAACACTTGGGCTCGGCATTATCGATGGGTTGTCAGGCATACCAACCAGCCGATCGTTTTGGGGTTTGGGTTTATATTTGGTCTATATGACCTAAAATATCATTTATGGCAGAAAAATTTTCAAATCCCGTACTTGCACCGGCTCCAGATTTATTTACTCGGTCTTTCGCTGCTTTATACGACGACCCCTTCAATTTCATCTGCTAACGTGTCCGCCATCTCGTTGAACACAGACATCTTGTTGCCGGTGCTTTTATGCCAGTTTTTCACTTCCAACTGATCTCTAAACTCAGGGCTTCCCCACAATGAAATAAGGTATTTTACTTCGGTTTCTCGCCAATGCGCACGCTTCGATGACATTTTAAATTAATTAATATAATAATATTAATAATAATACTGTATAGTGTAACAACAAAAGGTATGATTTTTTCGCACGTTCACCGATCACAACAAATGGATCAGCTTGGCTATACGATGAGGAGCACATGTCACGATGTGATGTGGCGAATATTGTAATTTGATTGGCTAGATATCTAACCTAGGTCATATTCATCGATGCGTGACTTTCGTATTGTAAGCGACGTCCACTAAACTCATACCTTGAGCTTTCGTAGCGTACGAAATATCAGTGTCGTACGAGGTGGCTTCCACTAATCTTTTCCTGGTTCAGACCTATGGACTTGTACGCCGCGTACAATACGAAGCATAACTCTGTAGGTCTGAACAGGCCCTTATATACTGTATATCGGTCTATACTAGACTAACTAGCTAGGCCTACATTGATTGACAGATTAGTAAACTAGTAATAGGTAGACTAGGCCTCCTAGTTGTTGAGGCTACTGTACTGTTAACTTTGTTTGGCTTTTTAGGGTGCGCGAGAAAGTGACCTGTGTATAAGAGGTCAAATTTGTGCGTCAAAAGTGCGTCTTGTACACCAACATATACGGTAATGGTTTCAGATCAATTAAAAAACTCTGATTGAATTAAATATCCACCATTGGATAGATAAGATAGACACCAATAAGAGTAAAATAGGTTTAAATCTGCTTAGTAACTTGGCTACAAACTCATTTTTGTCAGGTTTTTGCATTTTCTCTGCAATAGTGCCTGGGTCACACATTATCTCTGGTGTGTAATATAGTTCTTTTGTCTTTGATTTTGCCATGTACATTGCCATTTCAATGACGTTAATTGCATATTCTGAAAGGAAAAACAAATAAAAAATAATAATAAGATTTTTTCGATTACAGGAAACATATTCAACTCTAATAAAGAGTACGTTTCAGGCAATTTTAAGCGTTTACAAAATTGCCATGAGTGCGCAGATTTTTGCGCATTAAATGTTATTACGCACTCTTTTTGCCCAATTTCTGTTTTCTTGACTTAATTTTCAACTCGAAATTACATTATATGAGCACGTCAAAAGTGACAGGCTACGCATGTGTAAATTAAATTACGTTCTGAAAAATAGTAACAAAATTTGTTTGTCTTTCACCATTCCAATGACTCGATTAATTTCTTTTCTTTTTTTCATATTTTAGCTTGTTTTGGGAAAATGTATAATACTACTTTGTTGTAATCATTCCCTTGAAACGGTATGGATGCATTTTTGGAGCGAAGTGATTGATAACTTGATGGAATGATTTGTTAGAATATGTCTGGATAGTAGGTGATAACTGTTGAACTGATCTTAAAAGATATAAAGAATTCAGAATCTTGACAATACTTTCTTAGCTTTAAAGCCTGTATTCAGAGATAATAACAAATCATGTGTTTAGACATTACAGTAAAATGTTTGAATGTAATCCTGTTCTTCCAGTTTACCATGCATGCATTTGGGATACAAGGGAGTTTCATGTTCATGTTCGTGTATCCCTCTTACATGATTGTATATACTTTTAAATTTTTGGACTCTTTAATTCCTTGTCGTAACTCAAATCATTGGTCTCGGGTGTAGTTGACGCAATCCAATAAATCATCGTTGCAATGGATTTGATCTATTTTGTTATCTGGTCACAGTCTTTAATCTTTCCAGCCTTTCGTACATTGTTTTTTTTTACACCTGCATGTCAATTTAAGAAAATATAGTTTTTATATGTATTTAACTACTGCAGTTTGATCATATATAACATCTTTAAAAAAAAACACACTTTTTATTTAAAAAAAAATTAAAATATTGTGTTTAAAGATTGTTGGCAATTAAATGAACTACGTACTGAGATAACAGTTGAGTGTATAATTTTCTAACAATAATCATGTTCCATATTAGTGCTGGTCCAGCAAAGGTGATGAATTGAAGTAGTTAAATACTTGCCTTTAGCAACATGCCACACATCAAAGTAGAGTATTATATTCTTCATGAACTTTTTGAGGTAGGCAGCTACACTGCCTGTTGGAAAAAATTCTTTCCACTGAAACTCCATAACCCTTTAAAACCAACAATGTTCTTTCAACCCCTCCAGTTCCATTGCCGGTGAATTTGAACATTCATCTTTCTGTAAAACAAATTCAGTTAAAAAGTTATTACCAATAATTTAGGAGGTGGCATGTCCAAAATTGTTATAAGCACAGTACAGGTAAAGTATTATGGTACAATGAAGATGGAGTAAATTTGACTTGACGACTTACTTGGACCACTTCAATGTGGATTACTTTATGGGTGTCTGCATCAATTGTGGTATACGTGCCAAACTTGGCTGTATGTCCTGGGCTATCGCAGCGCATATCACATGAAATATTCATGTTGCTCTTGAAATTGTGTTCTCTCTGCACTGCGAAAACACAGGACACAGCTGGCAGCAAATACCTATTAAAAAAAAACATAACTTGGTTTGGTATGTTACTATTAGTAACACAGTAACAACACATCATCAAGCTGGAGCGTTTATTGCTGTGAATGAACGCGATAGACCATTTAAAAAATATAATAATAGTTGTACTGTACTTACCATTTCTGGTGGTAAAAATATGTTTGAACAGTAAAAACTGCAACTTTTTAAAATCTTAGAGCTCTTAAGAACTGTGTTATACAACAGCCTAGAAATATATATATATATAAAGCGCCAAGATAAAGACTGTATTTTATCTTTTTCCCCTTCTTTCTAATCTCTTGTATTTCGGTGTGGTTTATATTATCTTCTACACAAAAATGCTTGGTGCATATTTTATGAGACGGCTTCAGATCTATCCTTGTCTAGTTAGTTGCACGAAATCCTCTTTTTAAAAAGTTTCCACTTGGCTTGGAAAAGGCAGAAAGGATACATGTGGGTAGGATGTTGGGGTCCTGTTGCACCTCCCCCCAATACAGCATGCTTTAGGCATTGTTCGGAATACCTTATACTGTACTATCCAACTGGATGACTGTACTGTACAACTTGATTTTTTCTCAAACCAACATGTCTCAGGAGGAGGCGCATGCCTCTTTATTGAATTATCCAAAGGGTCATGTCAGAGTGTCACTCTTGGTATGGATTTATTCACAACAAGTAACTTTTTTAACTCTGTATTAACAATTTTACGTGTGATGACAAAAACAAATAAAGTTATGTGTACATACACATTGTAACAAAGGGATATTGAACGGTGATAATGAATGGTACTAATGCACGTTCAGGTTTTTGTAAATATTTTGAAAATTTACTTTCATCGCAACGCTGCTGTAGGCCGCTGGCGAAAGTCGCAATAAAAGTATAGAGTTCGCACTGTCTTTAACTGCTCTGCTCCCTGAGAATAATCATATGGCGCCGCGACTAGGCTTAGATTAATAATTTAATTTATGTTAATAATTTAATTTAGTAAATTTTTGTTTGGTATTGCAAAAATTCACAGCAGTTGTGTTAAAAAACAAATAATTAATGTCGCCTCGTTAAATAGAGCAGTCAATCTTTTAACGAATGAAATATTTGTATACTATATTTATTTTTCTATAGTTATGGACATACACATTTGGTTATGGACGTACATGTCTGTTATGTACACATGACAATTGTATATAAAAACTAAAAACATAATTTAGTAAAATAAAAAATGGAAGTAATCCGAATCTACTCTGCCAATTTCTTTTTTTTTTGCTGGTGAGTGGGTGTCGCAAATAGTATACTGCTATTAAGTTACACCAATAGATTTCAGGATTACCAGTGCGTCGGGTGTCAAGGTGTCATATGCACTCTTGACAAACTTGTTGATCCTTGAATTTTCCAAACCCCAACTCGGCTATCTTTGTTAAGAATTCAACAGCATTTACAGTGGGATACAAGGTTTTGGGAGTGGTGTCGGTTTGTTTTTTTGTTTTGGCTTGGCCGATGGTATGAGATGCCTAGAAGCGACGAAATATGCTGTGTAGGGTGTTTCAGGTGACATTCGGGTCAAGAATGTGGTAATCTTTTTACGATGATTCTTCATGATGTCGCGTTGGAGGTTGTTGCACTTCTTGTTGTTCTTGTATTCTTGTTGTTGTTCAATGCGAACTTATGCTTTATGCACAGTTCGGCGGTATCAATGGCGTGCTTTATTGTTGTGGCATTTTTTGCGATAGCTTCAAACATAGCTTGGTAAACCATTGCCAATCTGGCGCCCTGGGTCTTGGAGAGAACCCCTTTCTACGTTAACGTTAAGGTCAAATTTGCTTTCGCAAAATTTGCAAAAGGTCGCCGATTTTCTTTCGCAAATTTGAAAATACTTTCGAAAAATTTAAAAACAATAAAAAATGGCCAAATGGTCTGTAAATACATTTACATGTGTACACTGTTGTCTTGTGTTATTTTTACTTTTATTTCATTTAAATTGTAATAAGACATGACCATAGCAACATTCTACCTAGGCCTATTACGGTACATCACATACATATATGCGCAAAGATAGTATTCAGCGGTTGGCGCCGGCCGAAAGCAAGAATCAATCACCCAGTGGTCGGAGTCGAGCGCGACGTCGTCAATATAATATCCATGTGTAGCCTAGAAAAGTATTTTTCGTCAATCAATAAAAAAATAAACAAATTGTTTCTGTTTGTGTTTTTTTTTATTCACAACACAATACTAGTACGTATCGACGTGGAATGTTTCTCATCACACACACACACACACACACGTGTTACCCGGCCCTAGCTGATGCTCTCTCGCATGTGTGCTCTGCATACGTTATCTGAAAATAAAAATTAATGCGCATGTTTCTCATGATGTTAAATCCCAAATTTACAAGCAAGGATCGGATCGTTTATTAGGCCTACTCACAAACCGGTTTATTTTCCGGTAATGAATGAACATATTTGTTTTTATTTATGAATTATAAATAATTAATAAGGTGAGTAAAAATATAAACATAGCACACAATAAAAAACAACTGTTCATTTTGTTTTTTGATTATCAAGGCTAAAAAAGGTCTCATGCAGAGGACGATTTGAAAAAAAAAAACGCATTTAGTAAATTAAAAATTATAAACAAAAATGTTTGAGAATTAGAGTGATAGTAGGCCTATATTAGTCTAGGACCTGGGTCAGATTTCTATGCATTTAATTTAGGAGAGAATATCTCAACTGTTATAGGATAATTTGACCCCAAGGAACAACATGGGATATGTGCCAAATTTGCTATCCGGGGTCAAAGATTAAAAATGTGTGGTTCTTATATCTTGACAATCACTTGTCGTACAGATTTGGTTTTGGTGACAAATTGTTAAGAATATACATATTTATATTCGGTCTAACACAACAGCGAAAAAATGACCGGAAATGCTTTTACTGACCTTTGACCCAAAAATGACCAAAAAACACATTTTTGGGTTAAATTATTCTTTAAAATGCAAATGGACAAACTGTATGGTATCAAATGAAAGCATACATAATGTGCTACCCACTGCTACCCAACTTGTATTGAAAATATTTAATTATGAAGCTAATTGTGTGGAAAATGTGCATATTTTGATTAATTTTATAGAAAAAATGAATATTTGGTAGCGTAATTGATAATTATGTTTATTTATATAATATTAAATAATTTAAGTGTTTGGAAAAACTATTAAAAAATAATCTGGAAATTAAACGATATAGTTATACAAAACGAAACAATACAACAGAAATTAATGTAATGCTGAATTGTGAATTACTACAGTATTTTGTATCTTTCTTATATCACCGTCAAAAAAAGCCAAAAACATATGAAATGAAGTGATTTCTTTATTATTCAATAATTCCGGCCGATAATGTAGGTTAAGAAATTGACAAACAATTATTTATAACCCTGATTAGGACTAACTAAATCGTGTACAGTACTACCATAACTACATAACTTTCGAATAACTTATAGTAAAGTTAATCGTTAGATGATGTCATCTATACCAAATACCTTGGAAGTTTTTATGAAGCACGCGTACGCCCTTTGAATTTCGTCAATTTGCGCTTTTGAAAATGCAGATTGTTTCCTTGGGCGGTTTTCCTTTTTCAGATGTTCATGCGTCGAGGTGCACTCTCTCTTGTGTTCTCTGAAAATCTGGTCTTTTGTTTTCCTGCACTTTGGACAGCACTGTTTTTTACTGTTTGTTCTTTTAAACTCAAAACACATATAAAAATTATGATAACTGTAATAGCCTTTTACCTTTTTTAAAAAATTGCTAAATATAAGGCAAAATAAACTTAATTTGTTTACTTGTTTCCGGAGCTCAGCAATGCTGGGTCCGGAGTCGAGGCTAGGCTATGCCTATAAGCCCCTCTTGATAATTACATCAACTCTTGAATATGGCGCAAATTAAGAGGGTGGTTGGACCATGCCCGTTCAAGACCGGACTTAAATTGATTGGTTGATCTTGAAGCTACTACTGTACATCCTCCGATAACGAATTCCATAATATAATAGCTTTTCGACCAAATGAGTCCCTCATCCAATTTGTGCGTGAGAACTTAAATTTTAATTTAAAAGAATTGTTAGTTTCATGTCCCCGCCGGCGGCATGGATTTTAGCTATTTAATGTTACAAACTGCAGAAAGACTAGATATAAGCCTCTTCACGGTTCCAACTGCGCATGACCATGACAAAGGTTATTTGAAAAAAAATAAAAAATGCGAAACTAACAATTAGTTTTATTTGGCCTAAGAGACTGCAAATATAGAGAAAGTAATAATTAATATGTGATAATAGAGGTATTGGGACCAATGTTTTAAAGTATTAACAAATGAATATGTTAATTGGTTTATTTAAACTTACTATATTAGATTAATTGGTTGTGGTTTACCTGACGTGTAAATGTACCGAATACGTCCGGTAGGGAAAAACTTTATCATATTAACTAACATTTGCCTGAACTAAAAACAAAAAAACAAATTAAAATGCAAAACTTACTCTTTGAGGAGTTTCGGCCAACTCTGACCCTGAGCTGCTTTCATTATTAACGTCATCATTGTTCTGTAAAAAAAGTAAAAAATGTTTATTTTTATTATTAAAGCATGAATTAAATTGTTTTAAAATGGTTTTAATTCCTGTCGTAAAGATCCAATTGCCATTTAATATTAATATATTAACTAACATTTAATATTTACCTGGACTTTTTGAGGAGTTGGGACCCACTCTGACCCCGAGCTGTTTGCTTCTGACCCCGAGCTGTTTGCTTTTTCGTCATCATTGTTCTGTAGAAAAAGTAAAAAATGTTTATTTTTATTATTAAAGCATGAATTAAATTGTTTTAATTTAATGGTTTTAATTCCTGTCGTAAAGATCCAATTGCCATTTAATATTAATATATTAACTAACATTTAATATTTACCTGGACTTTTTGAGGAGTTGGGACCAACTCTGACCCCGAGCTGTTTGCTTCTGACCCCGAGATGTTTGCTTCTGACCCCGAGCTGCTTTCATTATTAACGTCATCATTGTTCTGTAAAAAATGTTTTTTTTTTTAATTATTAAAGCATGAATTAAATTGTTTTAAAATGGTTTTAATTCCTGTCGTAAAGATCCAATTGCCATTTAATATTAATATTAACTAACATTTAATATTTACCTGGACATTTTGAGGAGTTAGGACCCACTCTGACCCCGAGCTGTTTGCTTCTGACCCCGAGCTGTTTGCTTTTTCGTCATCATTGTTCTGTAAAAAAAGTAAAAAATTTTTTTTTTTATTATTAAAGCATGAATTAAATTGTTTTAAAATGGTTTTAATTCCTGTCGTAAAGATCCAATTGCCATTTAATATTAATATTAACTAACATTTAATATTTACCTGGACATTTTGAGGAGTTAGGACCCACTCTGACCCCGAGCTGTTTGCTTCTGACCCCGAGCTGTTTGCTTTTTCGTCATCATTGTTCTGTAAAAAAAGTAAAAAATTTTTTTTTTATTATTAAAGCATGAATTAAATTGTTTTAAAATGGTTTTAATTCCTGTCGTAAAGATCCAATTGCCATTTAATATTAATATTAACTAACATTTAATATTTACCTGGACATTTTGAGGAGTTAGGACCCACTCTGACCCCAAGCTGTTTGCTTCTAACCCCGAGCTGTTTGCTTTTTCGTCATCATTGTTCTGTAAAAAAAGTAAAAAATTTTAATTTTTTTTATTAAAGCATGAATTAAATTGTTTAAAAATGGTTTTAATTCCTGTTGTAAAGATCCAATTGCCCCATCGTTGTGATGTCTGTACTGTATTTCCAAAGCAACGGACCCACAATTACATCAATCTTTGAACGAAATTTTTGTTGTAAATGTACCACTTCACTGAGACCTCCTGGTTAATTTCCCTGGTGGAAGATTGAGGAGGAAACAAACCAAATAAATTGAAGAAATAACCTTTATCCTACAATCTAGTTCAGAGTTCACCAATTTGGCCCCAGAAAGTCCAGCTGTCACCTTTCCCATTGTAAATTTATTAGAGACTGTTACCTTTTAAGCACGTTTTTTGAAGGGCCAGTCAATCACTTAACCCCCCTCCCTCCCTCCCTCTGATACCATCTATAATAGAGCCACATACCATAGGTTTTTCTTTTTTCACTGTAGGCTGACAGATGTTTGATTGAACAAGGGTTATGGGTAGGGCTGAATTAAACATGAAATAAAATAATAAATATATTAACTAACAAGTATCATTTTAAAATAATGTATAATAATGTAAATGGAAATTCTTTTACGTTAATGTTCGGCTTCGTGTCCTGTCCTTGTGTCTGCCTGCCCTGAGAAAACGAAAACAAACAACTTTAATATTTAGCAACATTTTTTGTTTACTGGTTTTAATTTAAAGATGCACAAGTTTGGCTACCTTTAAAAATTTCACATTAAACCCTAACCCTACCAAAAAAACCTGTAACCCTACTCAAAATGTTGCTTACCCGTTCCTTTACAAAAACAATTCTTGGCATGTTAAAATTATTAAAATAAATAACAACAAACAATTTGATAGTAGATGCCTGGTTTCAACTGCCCAAAATGTAACTCATTGGCCACACCATCATCATCAACCAGTCACGCCTCACTGGTCCCAGTTATAATTAGTCCAAGGAAAAAGGTTATAGGGTTAACATAAAAAATCAGACATACAATTTAAAATAGCATATATAAAAAACCATGAGACATAAGACCAATAAATAAATATATAACTCAAATAAATAAAAATTGATATTAAACTATATTAACTTATTTTATCAATATTTTATTTGCTGCCGAAAAATAGAGGGCGATATCATGATTCAGGAAAACCCGCCATCGGCAAAAATCGCAATAAATCATCTTGGAAATTAAAATTAAATTAAAAAATACTCACAACGTTTATGTTTATTCCATTATGTCAAATACGTAAAGTAGTTATTCCTTAACCAGCCACCAACTTGGTTTCCCTAAATAATCCATTGCTTGTCGCAAAATAAAACGATAATCTACTTCATGATGGGACATCACGCGGCTCCAACCATAACATAACCCCGATGCGCCCTCTGGAGTTTAGGACGTAAAGCCATGATACCATATTTTAACCATGAATTCAGGGTTAAGATATGGTTTGCTGTATAAAATCCTATCCGTATGTCCCATAATTGTAATTTGTCATTAAAAAATCAGTTTTTGTAGTAAAAAAATCAAATAAGTCCCGGGACATAGAGCCATGTATTATAGTATAACCCTGAATTCAGAGTTAGGCCTATGTTATGATTAAAGCGGCGTGGATGTCCCATCAAAAAGAAGATTATCGTGTTTGTTTTTTTTATATTTAGGGTTTATACTAGTAAAGACAGTATAACCCATGAATATTTTTTTGGTATTTTTTAATTTTTATTTGACTCACTATAATGTACAGGTTAAAAACAAATTAAAAAGTTAGCTGGAAGGGTTTTAGAGGATGGGTGAATTAGGGGCTGTCGGTGGTGTCCTCATTGCATTTTCTTTAAAGAAAAAACAATGATTGCAATCCAACCGACCTTGAACAACCATGATTGGGTACCTAGCCCATGGCGTCCGTGGCATGATCAACCTACGGACACAAAAGTGATGTCCGCAATATAGTTTAATAATTTTCACGTTTGCATGAACATTGCACTGATTACACCTTTCCATGATGGTAGGTCAAATACAATAAATGATAATCTTGACTTTTTGGTTAAAAATCGAGATTGAGGTCGCACTAAACTCCGAATGTTTATAGTATTCAGTTCAATTCAATTCAATTTCTTTATTGCTGCAATTGCCATCAAGGGCTAATTTCCGCTAAACATACTAAATCATACAAACATAATTATACATATTTACATTTAAAATTTAAACACATAAAAATTATAGTCATTACTATTAGTAGTTATTGTTTTTAATAATTGTAATTATTGTTATAATGATGGTTTCTACATGAACGTGAATTGCAACTTAGCTAGTACTACAGTATGCGTAATGTTATTCACTAAAATTTACATTTAAAGAAACTTTAATGTATATACCTAATTATCTTTTCCTTTACATGCTCCTCATCACCATCTACCTCAAAGTGCACCACTTGTTCCCCAATCCCATTAGCTTTTGGCAAATTTTTTTCTTCTTGGGTTGAGATGGTCCAATCGTCGCACCCTGCCAGACAAATCACATGCCTTGAAAACATCCTGCATTGTTCTATAAGATAAAATGTTTATTTGAATAAGTCAAACCAACAATTAGATGGAACCCGTAGCTGCTGCACTATGGTCAATTATTGTATCTTGTTATAAACATGGGATGAACATTATTAAAAACTTCATAAAACGTACATTCAAGACGGAATGGCCTGGTTTAATGTTTTTAAAGTATGCATTACTTTTTACAAAACGTCAAAAATTGTAGGTCTAGTATCTTTTATATTTTTAATTTTATTTTGATTATTCTTTTCTTACTTTTTGCTGTTGGTCTGCCTGTGGTATGCTAAAGAAAATAAAACAAGAAGTGATGTTATGAAGTTGCTTTAGCACTATTTGACAAATTTACATATAGCCTTGTTTACAACAGTAGCTTCCTAGGCCCGTCCCTAACCAGGGACTAGTAAAAGTGGGGTTCCCTATAGAATTTCATGAAAGAATGTAAGTAGATGATATATACGATAACTCTCGTCTTTACATCAAGGTACTACATGACATGATATTCAACTCTAGAGTGACTGAATATGGCACATAATACAGAAAAAACAAGTTTTGATTGAGAATTGGTATTAGCTTGATTGATGATTTTTATAATCTCACTAGGTCTTTTTTTTACTGACCCTTCATGCCCTTTTAAAGTTTCTATCGAATATTATAGCTGTCATGTACAGTTATTTGTGTATCCTTAAAATATATATTAGAATAGCAATGGAATGGTTTAAAATTAGTAATTGTTTACTTTCGTTTATATAATAAATGTTAGAATTGTAGGTTCTCTTTTGAAAGATATTTGTATTATTTGGTTGTATCCCTTACGTCTTGAAACTGAAAAATAGAGCTGTTTTTGTTCTTACCCGAAAGAGACGACTGTGCTCTTGTAAACTATAAGAAAATACAGGAAAAAAGATATTGGTATGACGAGTATTTCTATGTTCTGTCTAGCCTCATACTCCAGCATCATTCAAAATGTCAATGCCCACCATGTTTGGGGTATTTGTAATAAATGATCTAAATATAGCACCCGTAAGACTATAAAATTAAATGTGCATAATGGAAGGAAGATGTATTGTTGCTAATGATTATCACAGATTTAAATGTATTAATCTTTCTATTCAGGTTACTTCTGTTTGGATTACCAAACTGACAAGCATCATAGGAACCATGAAGATAAACTTTAAGGGATGATAAAAATACTGCCTATATTTAATTTATCAATTGAATGTTTTAGAAAAAAAATAATGTATTACCTCCGTGCAGATGCAGTTAATTGGCCAAGTCTTCTTGAAGTACTAGGCATAGCTGGAATCCTTGAAATTGAAGCTGTTGCACTACTAGTAGTGGAAGATGTTGCACTACTAGGCCTAGTAGTAGAAGATGTGGCACTACTAGGCCTAGTAGTAGAAGATGTGGTTGGAACTTGACTCCTACTAGGGTCATTCCATCTCAGATCACCCAATGAGTTAAACCCTACCTCTTCCAATTTTGATGAAATTTGGTATATGGGTGATTCATAGCAATTAAAGCCAAAATTTCAAATTTTAACTTTATCGGACCAACGGTTTTCAAGATATCGCAATTTCAATTTTCGGTTTTTACGCAAAAAAGGGCGCGTCCGCCACATTTCAAAGAGCTGTATCTCGGGAACTATAGGTTCGATTTTAAAAGCAAAGGTATTTTTGTAAAGGGGAGACCATAAGGAATCTAAATATACTAATTGTGTGTGTTTTATGTTAATTTTAAGTTGAATAAAACTTTGACATATATTTTGACCTTGAAATTGACCCCGTGGAACACGCCCGTTTTGTTGGTGACTATCATGAAAAATGTAGCCCTACGTGTCAACTACAACATATAAAAAAATTGGAGGGGTTTTTTTCTTTGTTTCCATGAAATTACAATTTGAAGTTGACATACCTCTTCCTTTTAGTGTATTTTTGGTGTCTGTCCATGCATTACTTCAATGTCAATTTGATGTATTCCAAAATTAATTATTATAATGTTACAATTGTCTATGTCTGGCCTTTACTCCTTGTCATCTGGACAATTCAAACAGTATTTAGAAATGTTGTGGCGATCATTTTGGGAAATACTGTAATTCCTAGTCGAAGAGGATTTTATAAACGGAGAGGCTATAATACAATGTACATTTGATTCAGGAATCCAACAACAGTCTTCTTTGGACGGCCAATAAAAGGTTTTCGCTGGCCCATGAGGATGCAATTTAATTTGATAATCCCCAAACTCTTCTGAGAGTGAGACATCCACCACCAAACCAATCCATGGGACACCATCATAACTACAGCACACAAAATTCTGAATTCTAATCATGGTGGGTTGTGTATCAGCAACAATTTCATTTTCATCACTGAAAGATTCTTGAATCACTACCACATCCGGAGAGTTTATCTGGGTACTAAGTTTGTAGACCTGCATCTGTGCCAGAGAAACGGGAACAAAGCGATGATATTGTAATGTACCCTTGATGGTCTGGGCGAGGTTGAATCTCGGCTTTATTTCTTTTTCCACAGTAGATACCTCATCTATTCCCACATGAAAAAAGTTGATGCCTGGAATGTCCATATGAGCGAGTCATATGGCCGAGCGGTTAAGGCAGGGGCGCCGTTTACCGTACCTAAAAGAGCCAACAACAACATCGGCAAGGGTTCGAGGCCGACTCGCTCCGTTCTGGTGGTGGAACAAGTCTTCTCGGATAAGGACTATAAACCGTAGGCCCAGTGTACACAGTTATAACATGTGTGTACTTTAAAGAACCCAGTTCATTATTCGAAAAAGAGTAGGGGGTTACCCCGGTGAACTGGTTCACACAAAAGCCCCTGTATCAGGGGGATTACCACCTATCTGATAGGACAGTGATTAATTCACTATTGATAATCCTTGGCCACATTGCCTAAAGACATAAAATAAAAATAAAAAATTACACAGTAGTCGAACATACTGAGAGATGTGATAATATGACATTCAGTCAAACGCTGTAAGCTTCTCTTAGTGACAAGCCTCTTAACTGTTCCACCTATGCCATCACACGCACTCTTGCCATGTGATGTAGCAAAAAATTTCCACTCGGCGTCTAAACCAAAATCTTCCTGGTGGTGGCAAAGGTTAATAAAGTTATATTTGTTTTTGTATTGGCCGCCACATCCATCTGTGAAATAATGAACTTTTTTCATGGTTGGTAGTTTTGTTTTTATATAGGGGATGACAACCTTTAAAAAGGCATATACAGTGACTGTTGTATGTTCTCTGCAATCACTTATTATTATTATGCATATGTTAATGTGCATAATAACATAGTAAGGACACTAAACTATGTGTCAAAATTGATTTGAAAAGTATGTGAGTTACCCAGTATTTCTCATATCAAAATATATCTACTGTTTAAGTGGGCCTGATGAGAAAGCGTAACAAAAGACACCTTAACAGTTAGTGTTCACACTGTGTATAAGTATAACAACACCAAAAATACACTAAAAGGAAGAGGTATGTCAACTTCAAATTGTAATTTCATGGAAACAAAGAAAAAAACCCCTCCAATTTTTTTATATGTTGTAGTTGACACGTAGGGCTACATTTTTCGTGATAGTCACCAACAAATCGGGCGTGTTCCACGGGGTCAATTTCAAGGTCAAAATATATGTCAAAGTTTTATTCAACTTAAAATTAACATAAAACACACACAATTAGTATATTTAGGTTCCTTATGGTCTCCCCTTTACAAAAATACCTTTGTTTTTAAAATCGAACCTATAGTTCCCGAGATACAGCTCTTTGAAACGTGGCGGCCGCGCGCTTTTTTGCGTAAAAACCGAAAATAGAAATTGCGATATCTCGAAAACCGTTGGTCCGATAAAGTTAAAATTTGAAATTTTGGCTTTAATTGCTATGAATCACCCATATACCAAATTTCATCAAAATTGGAAGAGGTAGGGTTTAAAATTCCATTTTTTTTGGGTGAACTGAGATGGAATGACCCACTACTAAAGTCAGCAGACCGGGCATTTAGTGAGTTTGGCAAAGTACTCATTATATTGTGCAGGGCACTTAAAAGTTGCCTTGCTGTCTCCTCCCGAACAATCTCTTCCGACATCGAGAAATATTTCTGTGGAAAAAAAAGTTCATTTTATATTAAATAATTATAACAACACAGACCTACAAGTACTGCCAATATACAATTTGTTTAGTAGACATACAGCTTATATAGACATATGCCTACTTATACTGTACCTTGATTTATATAGATGGTATTATGCATCACATCATATTTTATTTCGTAGATTCTTTAGGAGAGTAGGAGGGTAGGTAGTAGTATTAGTCTTTGTCTAATACTAGGCTAGACCATAACTAGATTTAATTAATAATACTAGTTTATACAGTATTACACTGCTGACAATATAATAATCAAACTATATAGTACACACTGAGCTGAGGGAGGCCTAGTAACTAATAGTTAATACAGACCTCCTCTAGCCTAGACTCCTTCTACTACGAGCCTAGGAGCATATAGATAGGCCCTAGGGCTAGTATCCCCTTCTCAAATCCTATTACCGTACTGACGCGGGTATAAGCCCATACTCGGGTATAAGCCCACCCCCGACTTTTGACTAATTTTCATGAAAAATGAGGCACTCGGGTATAAGCCCACCCATTAATTCGAAGATCTAGTGTGTGTCGTAATACATATTTTTGTATTTGGCGATGTCCATACACCGAATCATAACCAAGCTAGGCTAATATACGCTAGGCCATATGAGGCCTAACGGTCCTGTTTTGTTTACACTCCATCGCGGTCGAAGATCGCTTCACACACGACGCTACATACAAGCCGCCAAAACGGAAAACCACTATTTGGTATCGGCTGCCATAAACAAGCTTATTAAATTTCTTTGGTACATTTCTATTTAACGAACATTGTATACTTGCTTTTCTGCTTGATAAATTCTTGTTCAATTGATGTTTAAAATAAGATATTCTACGATAAATTACACGAACTATAAGCTTAATTTTCCGACACTCTACACCTCGTGTATTTAGAGGCAACGTCGTACACGTGAGGGCGCTCGCTCGCTCGCATGGTGGAAATACACAGTGTGCATGTGCTGTTTTTGACAATCTGCATTTTTGGATCCTCGGGTATAAGCCCATCCCCAAAACTTGACGTGATTTCATGTTCAAGGGGGGTGGGCTTATACCCGCGTCAGTACGGTAATTATCAAGTTAATCAAGTAATTAAGCATTTAATTATATTTAATTTGACAATAAATATGTAAAAAATACTAAAGCTACCAACCTTTTGTTAATATTGGCAAGCAAAGGCTATTACAGCATGCAGTTGCGAAAAAAATACTCGGAGTTCATCAATCAAAAGTTTCGCGCTATGCCACAGAAAAGTTTCATGTTTCTTCTGTGCTAAAAATAACCACTGTTGCATAGTGGCTGCATGCTGCCCTCAACGTTTAAATTTAGTTAGACTGTACGCCAATATTTGTCCTTACGCCAATTTTTGTCCTTACGCCAATTTTTGTCCTTACGGCAATTTGTGTCCTTACGCCTATTTTTGTCCTTGCGCCAATTTAACCATACGGCAATTTTTTCATATGGCAATGTGTGTGTGTGTCCGTACGGCAATATTTGTTTGTCACACGAGAAATTAGGTCATTAACGCCATTTATTTAGCTTACGGGAGCGGAATTGTTCGTTCGGGAACGTTTGTCTATTTTTGCCCTAATGGCCGCCCATAGGTCACTACACTGTGGTCAATCTACTTTCACATGCCATTCGAGGATTGAGCTCAAGATTTCTGGTCAATAATTTAAATCTTGCATGCCTTGTCAAGTTGATCCATGGGGGAAGAATAATATTCAATGGTAAAGTAAACAGAACAGAATAACAAGATAAAAGACATGTTTTTTTTAGAAATAACAGAGTTCTTTCTTTATTTTATCAATACATACCAAACATATTTTTTATAGAGACCAGCGAAATCTTAATTTTACTATTATGATTAGATTTATAAATATACCTTGACGTATGAACATCGGAACATACACAAACCCAAGAATTTTATCTAAAATAAATTTTGCGGAGCGTTCGTACCCTATCGTACACTTTTTTGTCGAGCATTGGACGCCCATGTGCTGCACAGTCCTTAAAGGTATTTCGTAAAGGTTCATCATTTGAAATTATAGACCTGATGTCATCTATACCAAATACCTTGGAAGTTTTTATGAAGCACGCGTACGCCCTTTGAATTTCGTCAATTTGCGCTTTTGAAAATGCAGATCGTTTCCTTGGGCGGTTTTCCTTTTTCGGGTGTTCATACGTCGAGGTGCACTCTCTCTTGCAAACGAGGTGCGTAGCACCGAGCGGGGGAGAGGGTGTCCCCCTCCCGAGGCTCCGAAAATTTTTGAAAAAATAGATGCGTACACACTGTTTAATAGGCTAAAGAAACTGTTTCCATCACACATTAATAACAAATATTACATAATGTAAATTTAAATAAATCCTTCCTAAATACTGTACGGATCTTTTTCGACGAACTAATAATAAACTTTGATCGAAAAACTTTCAAACAAAATGAACATTTGGTAATGCGGTACTCTCTCCGAAAATGTCTCGATAGTGCATGTGTTGTGTACAGTGTTTTGGTGGTCTGTTAACCTCGGAGATATATACCCTACAGCCGGGGGAATAACTCAATGTAATTTGGTATACAATGATTGCAGTAATCGCCGTGTCTATAATAACACAAATCAAAAAACGCCAAATACGCCACATACTTTTTTCGGCCGTCCCGCATCCCGTGTACATACAAGACATTTCATGTTTATTTTATGCCTATAAAATAATAAAAGAACACCATGTTTCTCGTTTATTTTTATCGTTTATATTGCATACCATAATATTATACAAAAAACTTTCATGCGCGAGAAAAAAGTTCCCGATATTACACTCCACTCATGGGTGAAATATACCACGCTAACGCTTGTTGCGCACACACGGACCAGGGCGGCGGAAATTAACTGCAATGGAAAATGGTGTATTTTGGAGAGTGATGACGTCAGCATTCACACAAGGAGCGAGCTAGACAACTCGTAGTTTTAGGAGTGCGTGTGTTTTGAAAATGGGTATTTTCCGAAGATTGTAAATCATGTTTTCTTTTTAAACTCTTGAATTCATAATAGTAATTGAACTCTTAGCTCTTTCACTGTGTAGGCCTATTTACACACAACTATTAATGCTAACTCTAGCTCTAGTAAGTAGGGCCTAGCAGGCCTACTCTTCTTAATTAAAAGATTTAATCCACGTCTAGCGACGGACGGTAAATCGCGATTAGGTTACATTTTTTTTTTTTTTTTTGAGAATTAAGGGGGGTGGCTAGCCACCCTATTCACCCCCCCTAGATCCGCCACTGTTATTTGAAAAAAAATAAAAAATGCGAAACTAACAATTAGTTTTATTTGGCCTAAGAGACTGCAAATATAGAGAAAGTAATAATTAATATGTGATAATAGAGGTATTGGGACCAATGTTTTAAAGTATTAACAAATGAATATGTTAATTGGTTTATTTAAACTTACTATATTAGATTAATAGGTTGTGGTTTGCGTCTGGAATTTAATAATTTATAAAGTTTTTCCCTACCTGACGTGTATATGTACCGAATACGTCAGGTAGGGAAAAACTTTATCATATTAACTAACATTTGCCTGAACTAAAAACAAAAAGAACAAATTAAAATGCAAAACTTACTCTTTGAGGAGTTTCGGCCAACTCTGACCCTGAGCTGCTTTCATTATTAACGTCATCATTGTTCTGTAAAAAAAGTAAAAAATGTTTATTTTTATTATTAAAGCATGAATTAAATTGTTTTAAAATGGTTTTAATTCCTGTCGTAAAGATCCAATTGCCATTTAATATTAATATATTAACTAAAATTTAATATTTACCTGGACTTTTTGAGGAGTTGGGACCCACTCTGACCCCGAGCTGTTTGCTTTTTCGTCATCATTGTTCTGTAGAAAAAGTAAAATATGTTTATTTTTATTATTAAAGCATGAATTAAATTGTTTTAAAATGGTTTTAATTTCTGTTGTAAAGATCCAATTGCCATTTAATTAGGGATTTCAGGTGAAAAATTGATTGACACCCTATGAACTTGGAAATGATACCATATGAAGCAGAATTGAAAGACAATGACAATGCTTTTTAAATTTTTTAAATCGGACAAGGCGTTCAAAAGTTACATTAAAAAACAATACGAAAAAATAGATAGGAAGTCGAAGACATTGGTTTCTATGTTTTCTATTATTTTATTAAAAGCTAAAAGTGGTCCAAAACAGTCACAAAATCATTGATATTTTGAACATAATTGGGTATATCTTTTTAACCATAAAGTGTACCGGCCTAATTTTTTCAACAGTTATCAATATAATGTAAATACATAATGTTCAATAAAAATGTTGCCAAAAAAATCATAAATTATTGTTTTATTATTAATACATAATGAAACTATGTAATATTTGAATGTAATAAAATACATAAAATCTAACATAGCTCTTTAATTATTAATCACATTATGCCTATTTTTTTACCAGTTAATTGTATAATATAATTACACAATTTTTAATAAAAATTCTATTAAAAATATGTTTTTGTTGCCATGGAAACGTGTAATAAAATAAAAATATAACATTTAATCGCAAAAATACATAAAATCTAACATAGCTCTTTAATTATTAATCACATTATGCCTATTTTTTTACCAGTTAATTGTATAATATAATTACACAATTTTTAATAAAAATTCTATTAAAAATATGTTTTTGTTGCCATGGAAACGTGTAATAAAATAAAAATATAACATTTAATCGCAAAAATACATAAAATCTAACATAGCTCTTTAATTATTACTCACATTATGCCTATTTTTTTACCAGTTAATTGTATAATATAAATACACAATTTGTAATAAAAATTCTATTAAAAATGTTTTTGTTACCATGGAAACGTGTAATAAAATGAAAATATGACGTTTAATCGCAAAAATACATAAAATCAAAGATAGCCATTCGTAATTGTAATGTTGATAAGTTTATCAGCAAGCAGTAAGTTTATGTAGATCTAAAGCTGAAATACCAACAGCTTTAAGAAAATCACCAGGAATATCTTCTTCCATGACTGTAGTAGAGTTTAAATACCTGTTGATAAATATTAATTACAATAAGTTCACTTTTATTTTTATATGAAAATAATCGGTATTATTTAAAAAAAATAAATATTAACTGGAAAAAACACATAGATTTTTATAGCAGTTTTTAAATTAATCAATTAAAACTAAAAACCTACAAAATATGATGTATTCCTTTCATTTTTTATAAAAAAACATAATCCTCAATTAATATAACCAAATAATACCCCTTGAAAATAAGTGGACCTGTCCATAATGTATATAACTTTCATTGTACGGACGATTCCATTTACATTAATAGGGATGTTAAGCATTTCAAACTAATATGTTTTAAAACACTTAAAAATAATAATAATGAACATTAGGAATAGGAAATATATTAATCATAATTATAATCAATGTTGGTTAAACTATAATTTATATAAGACTTAGCCTCCGTTAAGTAAAAATGCTACTGGCAGTCCTGTGCGGGCAGGCACAGGCTAGCCTCAGCCTGAGACAATGGAACAAGTGGACTGTGGCTTGAGAAAGGAAAAACATGTGCCTACTCTTTTCTTTTTCCGTTCATCAATTCTCAACCAATTACTCTAAGATTTTAACAATAGCTACTTTAAACATTATATTTTCATATTATATGTGTCTTTGATTTAAAATATTCCATCAACCTACCGAAAAAACGAAGATTATTTTTGAAAGTCCACCAATTCTCTTCTAGACATCGTATAAACCTGGGACATGCTTTGTTTACAAGCTAAAGCCCATGCCTTTCACTTAGGAAACCAATTTAATTGTCAATCACCTCAGGTTGTCACAGAAACTCCAATCAAAAAGCATCATATTTTTAGATCTCCAAAAATGGGCGGTCATAAACTGCAAGCAGGAATTTCCCTCATCATGTTCATGAGGTGACCAGCTGGATAGGGTGTTAGTAATCTTGTTGTATTTCATTGAATAATTGATATTTCCGCGAATTGTCTACAGCACTTGAAAGTAGACATGTATACCTTTCCAAAAATGTATCATTTGGCCAAAAAATATTAATCTAATAATTAAAAAATGGCACTTCAAAATGGTCAATTTTTAACTTTAATGTGCTGTCTGTGTGTGTGTGACCTCAAGCTGTAGCCATGCAACTGAATACCCTAATTTAATATTAATTATATTAACTAACATTTAATATTTACCTGGACTTTTTGAGGAGTTGGGACCAACTCTGACCCCGAGCTGTTTGCTTCTGACTCCGAGCTGTTTGCTTCTGACTCCGAGCTGTTTGCTTCTGACCCTGAGCTGCTTTCATTATTAACATCATTGTTCTGTAAAAAATGTTTTTAAAAGGTTGTCATAAACAATGATAAAAGAAACATTCCTGATCAATATTCTTCCAATTTATTTGGTTTAAAACAACTTTAGAGAGGTCACTACACTGTGGTCAATCTACTTTCACATGCCATTTGAGGATTGAGCTCAAGATTTCTGGTCAATAATTTAAATCTTGCACAGTGAGACAGCCAGTCGACAAATCGTGTCAAATTTCGACTCGGAGAGGGCGCCCTACTTTTCTAATTTAGTTCAAAATTGCTAAATTTTAGGGTGTTGGAAAAACACAATATTTGTAAATTTAGCTGATTATCGGAAAAATATTGTTAGTGAAATAAATTCATAAATAGTTTTAATATATTGTCATGTAAAATTAAATGTATTTGAACAAAACGATAATCTGTAATTTAACGGCAAAATCAACCAATGTCTTTTTTCCGAAATTGTACCCTAGAAAATCGTTAAAATAAAATATTTAGAAAAATTGAACAGTCCTGAATTTAAAATCCCTGTTAGAAAAATTAATAATCTACAGAATACGATATTAAGATACAAAATTCGGTGGTTGGGATGCAGCTCCGACTATTCAAACTAAAGGTACCACTATTTGTTCCATCGAAAACTAGCGAAACCGCCATTTTGTAAACACATCGTCATCGTGTTTATGAATTTATTTATAGCGAACGATATACGCGATGTTTATAATTGTCCGGGTATAAGAATTCATATAAATAAATACATTCCAATACAACATATATTATTACTTGTTTATTTATCACAGTATACATTTTAGTTGAGGAATATTTATCATAACTATTATAATAGCTTTTATACGAGTCCGAGTTACTTAGTGACGTTGTGATCGGGCGCGTCGGGCCTAGCTAATATTAATAATATGACCTGAAATAAGCGGCTAACAAGAACTGTTATACTTGCTTACAATTGTTTTGTTATTGATGAACAAACAAGCAATTAGATTGAATAACAAATTATTTATTCATTTTTTTGGGGTAAAAACATGTACAAACTAGTACTGTATAATATAAATTAATAGTAATATTAAACTATATGCAGTATTAATAAAATATAAAATAGGCCTAACATACAATAAATATTCAATTTTTAAGGTCTACCACATGACAATAACATAATTTACAGAGTATAGTGTAGTAGGTTTGCATTCAACATAAATATTTGTATTCTAATTCATCTAAATCCTCTGCAACATACATATATTTGTAATTCAACATTTTGTTTTAAATAATTAAATTATAGTTTGGGTATGACAATGTCGGTAGGTACCGGTGTCATCTTTTTATCCACTTCACTCTCAGTTTGAAGTCACAAAGACAAAGAACTCTGCATCATCAACGATTCCTGAAAGTGTCAGAAAAAATAATAAATATTATTTAAATGTCTGGTTGTATATATAATTATAATATTATATGATGACATAAAAGTAAGGCAAATGGAAGCTGTATTTTATTAATTAATATTACAGTATTTGCTATTATTATTTATATAATCTAGCCCTACTAGTAGCCTAGCTAGCTAGGCATCTAATAATTGAGCCTAATAAATCAAATAATAAATGAAAAATAAAATAATAATATTATTTTATACTGATTGAAAAAAAGTATTTTTTGGGAGGGATCAGATCACCAGGCTAGGCCGGCCAGGACCAATATGATACTCGTAATCAGTACAACTTAACGACTATCGGATCAGCATCAACACAGTACAACACACGTCTCGCTATCGCCTATACTGACACACGTGTCTCGCGTTGCCGAAACCACGCTCACAGCTAGAAAATGTACCTACCTTTCGAGGCCTGAGAATACACCAACAAATTTTGAACAGGATAGAAATATATCATACTCGATTAAACTAATATTATTCTTGATAAAACAATTGATTATAATTTTTTTAATTTGTTGGGATGCACCTCCGACTATTCAGAAAATGGACAACAAAACAGTAGTCAAATCGTACCACATTTATAAATTTCACGAGTCCCGACTTCAGTCGCCGAATGTATTGTATTAGCTTTGGTTTCTTTGAAGGAAACCGATTGGTTATTCAATTATACTTATTAGGAAATGCTTTTACCATAATAGGTAATGTTGGGCGGTTCTTAAATAGTCATGAGAGCTTAAAATAAAACAGCACTTATTTGCTAGGCGACGAAAAATCGTGGTTTCAGTTTTCAACGATAGGTGGCGCTTCAAAATTGTCAATGCGGAAGTAAGTCGATTTTACACGATTTAACGGTCAAAACGCGAAGTGGCTTTCCCACTGTGCATGCCTTGTCAAGTTGATCCATGGGGGAATAATAATATTCAATGGTAAAGTAAACAGAACAGAATAACAAGATAAAAGACATGTTTTTTTTAGAAATAACAGAGTTCTTTCTTTATTTTATCAATACATACCAAACATATTTTTTATAGAGACCAGCGAAATCTTAATTTTACTATTATGATTAGATTTATAAATATACCTTGACGTATGAACATCGGAACATACACAAACCCAAGAATTTTATCTAAAATAAATTGTGCGGAGCGTTCGTACCCTATCGTACACTTTTTTGTCGAGCATTGGACGCCCATGTGCTGCATAGTCCTTAAAGGTATTTCGTAAAGGTTCATCATTTGAAATTATAGACCTGATGTCATCTATACCAAATACCTTGGAAGTTTTTATGAAGCACGCGTACGCCCTTTGAATTTCGTCAATTTGCGCTTTTGAAAATGCAGATCGTTTCCTTGGGCGGTTTTCCTTTTTCGGGTGTTCATACGTCGAGGTGCACTCTCTCTTGTGTTCTCTGAAAATCTGGTCTTTTGTTTTCCTGCACTTTGGACAGCACTGTTTTTTACTGTTTGTTCTTTTAAACTGAAAACAGATAAAAATTATGATAACTATAATAGCCTTTTACTTTTTTAAAAAAATTGCTAAATATAAGGCAAAATAAACTTGTTAGTTTCATGTCCCCGCCGGCGGCATGGATTTTAGCTATTTAATGTTACAAACTGCAGAAAGACTAGCTATAAGCCTCTTCACGGTTCCAACTGCGCATGACCATGACAAAGGTTATTTGAAAAAAAATGAAAAATGCGAAACTAACAATTAGTTTTATTTGGCCTAAGAGATTGCAAATATAGAGAAAGTAATAATTAATATGTGATAATAGAGGTATTGGGACCAATGTTTTAAAGTATTAACAAATGAATATGTTAATTGGTTTATTTAAACTTACTATATTAGATTAATAGGTTGTGGTTTGCGTCTGGAATTTAATAATTGATAAAGTTTTTCCCTACCTGACGTGTAAATGTACCGAATACGTCAGGTAGGGAAAAACTTTATCATATTAACTAACATTTGCCTGAACTAAAAACAAAAAAACAAATTAAAATGCAAAACTCACTCTTTGAGGAGTTTCGGCCAACTCTGACCTTGAGCTGCTTTCATTATTAACGTCATCATTGTTCTGTAAAAAAAGTAAAAAATGTTTATTTTCATTATTAAAGCATGAATTAAATTGTTTTAAAATGGTTTTAATTCCTGTCGTAAAGATCCAATTGCCATTTAATATTAATATATTAACTAAAATTTAATATTTACCTGGACTTTTTGAGGAGTTGGGACCCACTCTGACCCCGAGCTGTTTGCTTCTGACCCCGAGCTGTTTGCTTTTTCGTCATCATTGTTCTGTAAAAAAAGTAAAAAATGTTTATTTTCATTATTAAAGCATGAATTAAATTGTTTTAAAATGGTTTTAATTCCTGTCGTAAAGATCCAATTGCCATTTAATATTAATATATTAACTAACATTTAATATTTACCTGGACTTTTTGAGGAGTTGGGACCAACTCTGACCCCGAGCTGTTGCTTCTGACCCCGAGCTGTTTGCTTCTGACTCCGAGCTGTTTGCTTCTGACCCCGAGCTGCTTTCATTATTAACATCATTGTTCTGTAAAAAATGTTTTTAAAAGGTTGTCATAAACAATGATAAAAGAAACATTCCTGATCAATATTCTTCCAATTTATTTGGTTTAAAACAACTTTAGAGAGGTCACTACACTGTGGTCAATCTACTTTCACATGCCATTCGAGGATTGAGCTCAAGATTTCTGGTCAATAATTTAAATCTTGCATGCCTTGTCAAGTTGATCCATGGGGGAATAATAATATTCCATGGTAAAGTAAACAGAACAGAATAACAAGATAAAAGACATGTTTTTTTTAGAAATAACAGAGTTCTTTCTTTATTTTATCAATACATACCAAACATATTTTTTATAGAGACCAGCGAAATCTTAATTTTACTATTATGATTAGATTTATAAATATACCTTGACGTATGAACATCGGAACATACACAAACCCAAGAATTTTATCTAAAATAAATTGTGCGGAGCGTTCGTACCCTATCGTACACTTTTTTGTCGAGCATTGGACGCCCATGTGCTGCATAGTCCTTAAAGGTATTTCGTAAAGGTTCATCATTTGAAATTATAGACCTGATGTCATCTATACCAAATACCTTGGAAGTTTTTATGAAGCACGCGTACGCCCTTTGAATTTCGTCAATTTGCGCTTTTGAAAATGCAGATCGTTTCCTTAGGCGGTTTTCCTTTTTCGGGTGTTCATACGTCGAGGTGCACTCTCTCTTGTGTTCTCTGAAAATCTGGTCTTTTGTTTTCCTGCACTTTGGACAGCACTGTTTTTTACTGTTTGTTCTTTTAAACTGAAAACAGATAAAAATTATGATAACTATAATAGCCTTTTACTTTTTTAAAAAAATTGCTAAATATAAGGCAAAATAAACTTAATTGTTAGTTTCATGTCCCCGCCGGCGGCATGGATTTTAGCTATTTAATGTTACAAACTGCAGAAAGACTAGATATAAGCCTCTTCACGGTTCCAACTGCGCATGACCATGACAAAGGTTATTTGAAAAAAAAATAAAAAATGCGAAACTAACAATTAGTTTTATTTGGCCTAAGAGACTGCAAATATAGAGAAAGTAATAATTAATATGTGATAATAGAGGTATTGGGACCAATGTTTTAAAGTATTAACAAATGAATATGTTAATTGGTTTATTTAAACTTACTATATTAGATTAATAGGTTGTGGTTTGCGTCTGGAATTTAATAATTGATAAAGTTTTTCCCTACCTGACGTGTAAATGTACCGAATACGTCAGGTAGGGAAAAACTTTATCATATTAACTAACATTTGCCTGAACTAAAAACAAAAAAACAAATTAAAATGCAAAACTCACTCTTTGAGGAGTTTCGGCCAACTCTGACCTTGAGCTGCTTTCATTATTAACGTCATCATTGTTCTGTAAAAAAAGTATAAAATGTTTATTTTTATTATTAAAGCATGAATTAAATTGTTTTAAAATGGTTTTAATTCCTTTCGTAAAGATCCAATTGCCATTTAATATTAATATATTAACTAAAATTTAATATTTACCTGGACTTTTTGAGGAGTTGGGACCCACTCTGACCCCGAGCTGTTTGCTTCTGACCCCGAGCTGTTTGCTTTTTCGTCATCATTGTTCTGTAGAAAAAGTAAAAAATGTTTATTTTTATTATTAAAGCATGAATTAAATTGTTTTGAAATGGTTTTAATTCCTGTCGTAAAGATCCAATTGCCATTTAATATTAATATATTAACTAACATTTAATATTTACCTGGACTTTTTGAGGAGTTGGGACCAACTCTGACCCCGAGCTGTTTGCTTCTGACCCCGAGCTGTTTGCTTCTGACTCCGAGCTGTTTGCTTCTGACCCCGAGCTGCTTTCATTATTAACATCATTGTTCTGTAAAAAATGTTTTTTTTTTATTATTAAAGGCATGAATTAAATTGTTTTAAAATGGTTTAAATTCCTGTCGTAAAGATCCAATTGCCATTTAATATTAACCGTAACATTTAATATTTACCTGGACATTTTGAGGAGTTAGGACCCACTCTGACCCCGAGCTGTTTGCTTCTGACCCCGAGCTGTTTGCTTTTTCGTCATCATTGTTCTGTAAAAAAAGTAAAACATTTTTATTTTTATTATTAAAGCATGAATTAAATTGTTTTCAAATGGTTTTAATTCCTGTCGTAAAGATCCAATTGCCCCATCGTTGTGATGTCTGTACTGTATTTCCAAAGCAACGGACCTACAATTACATCAATCTTTGAACGAAACTTTTGTTTTTATAACCAAATTGTCTAACCATTGCATTCCCCGATTTTTGTATAACATTAACAAATTCATTTATAAAATTCAGCTGTCACCTTTCCCATGGACCCAACAATACCCCAACTTTTTCATTAATAATTGTTTATTTGTAACAGTTTATTTGAAATCCTTGTCCTTTGTTAATTCAATTGTGTGACAATTAAATTAGATTGTACATGCTTATGCTGTATATTATGTAAAACTAAAAAGATGATTCATGGTAATATCAGATTCTTAAAAAAGATCAACACTTTGAATTCTCAAAATGTGTTCTATATCTTTATTTGAAGTTAGACTCGTACTACATTTATTAAAATGATAAACAAATAGCCGACAGGCGTGTGTACAGAGGGGCACAAAAAAACTATTACCTACTAATATTGTACACATATTGTACACAGTTTTATTACATCCTTTTTTAAAGTAACACTAACAGTGCATATTCAATATTATAGTAAAACGTCAATACGTAGTTACGAGGCGGTATCAACTAGGCTCATAGTTGTTTACCACTCAATGATATGAATAAAGCCTATCTTATTAAATAGTATCGCGCCCGCGCATATACAAAAAAAAGTTACAAAGGTTCACATATTTATATTAACGATTTTTTTTTTTAATTTACGAATTAAATAATAAAAATAATTAAATACCGCTCGGCTTATCAATGATGGAGGCATAAAAATGGGGGCGTAGGGTACCATTTTACCAGGGAGATGTAAAATAATTATTTAACAAACATTTAACTGGTTGGTTTTACTGCGTTCGCGTACAATTTATCATTTGGATTTTTTAAGTTATATGTAGGTTATGTTAAATTTTATTTATCAGTGACAACTCTAGGAAATTTACAGCAATTAGTTCTGTATGCCTAAAATAGTAAAATGCTCTAAATAAAAACGTCGAAGCTTCTTTTTTGTATTTCTGGCAGTTGAATGTTTTGTTGGCACCCCCTAACTCTGCAACGATGATATCCATAATGCATCGTATTTCCATTTCACCGTTGTTGATATACTACTAGCTAGAGTAGGTTATTAAAATAATACAATATAACCAAATCTAATATATGGCGGAAAGCTAGCTAGCTTATTTTCACAATGAGTGTACCACAGACTCTTTTCCTTGGCGTATTTTCCCCAGGCCTAGTTACTCTTAGTTTACTAGAGCTGCTGCAGTAGCTATATACTGCATATTCGATATATACAATTACAATATGCCTATAGCCTAGCTAGCTAGAAGTCATCGAATTTACTATCTACTTGGGCCTACTGTAACTAGGCCTACATCCCATTTTTTTTTCTATGGTGAGTTAAAACCCGTAGCCAAAAAATCAACAATGATGATTGAAAATGAATGAAATCTGATCCATCCATGTGATGCATGCATGCAGCGCACGTAACACAGGCACGTTTTGGGTGAATTTATTTGGATCATTCCATATATATAATAGGGAGCCACATGTATTCTTCATTTTTATTAAATCGTAATTTATGGATTTTACTTACTCGTTTTAAATTTAATATACTGCGGGCCCAATTTAAAGGGGGGTTCCGGGTTTAAAATGAATAGTAAAAAATGTAAAATATATTTGTTTGTCTCTTGAACGGTAAAAGTTTCAATTTATATAAGCGCCCAGTGAAGCAGAACGAAGGCTGTGAAATCAGGCCAGATTACAAGTGCAGCTACGGCAAAATCACACTGTGGTTACAAAATAGGAAATTCGTGAAATGGTCCATCTTCCGACGACTCGTTATCATAAACCATATCAATTACTTTTGTAAAATTATACTTATCTGATGTAATTTTAGTCGGTCTTCCCATTTATAAAGTCAATTTTTTATGAAAATTCATCAAAACAGTGAAAAATTAGATATATTTGCACTTTACGTTTGCCGATTTTCGCACCGACTTAGGGAAAAATCAAAATCAATGAAGCGTAACGTATACTGTACATTCCTGCTGAGGATCGAGCGAGACGACGATACACGTGCTCTCTGCTGCCCATGCCTGGCATCGTCACGTGATAAGCAGATACAACAATACCAAACTGGTCGGGTCGAGTATACCCCGTCTATAATCACAACATGAACGATGTACAGTATTTGATTGAAGGTCGACTCGACCTACCGGAATGGTATAGATAATATAGCTCGAATGAGAGAGTTGGAATTTTTGTGTAGTGCAGCCTATAGTAAAAGGCCTGGTAGTATCAATTCGCATAGGGTCTACTACACTAGCTAGCTCAATTTTTAACTGGGCCGGATTGGCTAGGTCTCCTTCCTACTACCTGGTCTACTTGCTTGATGCATGAGTATCCGCTTTTTTGGAGAGTAAACTAAACCTATTTATTTTAGGCCTACTTAGACGATCGGGACACCATACGTGTGGACGGCGATCGGACCTTGTTTTGCTTCAATATTTACAGCCGATTTTGTAGAATGTTTTAGGTTTAGATTGTTTAGGAGTTTGGTTGATAGGATGGGTTTTGTTATTTATGGGCCAATCGTCTAGTAGGCTAGCTAGGCCCATGGGCCCCATTGTTTTAACGTAGCCATCGTGGCATGGAATCCCTAGTCAGAATGGCTCTCGCCCATATTATTATTAGGCTAGGCCTAGAGTAGTATTGTACGTGAAGCCGATAATACGATCTGTACTATAGAGGTATAAAAATAGTATAATTTATGACTCCGTATCTGTACTAAATTTTGTATTTCATTGAATGTCTAATAAATATATGCTACTACTGTTATTATTACACTTTAGGCCTAGCTTAGAAAATCTACAAAAAATGTATTTCACAATGATCACAATGGTGGTCGTCGTTTGACAGGGGAGAGAGATGTAAATTAGTTGACAAACATAACGTACATGACGTCGCGAGTTTGGAATCCACTGATGACGTGATTTTGTGAATATCTCATGAATATTAATGAGCTTCCCTAAGCTGCTAAAAAACAGACTTTCCATGAATTTACCCTAAAATGTATATGAAATTTTATTTTTTTAATTTCTCGTTATTACTTCTTCATTCTGAAATGTCTATATTGTTATAATATTTTTTATTTAATAAATAAACGATATTTAAAAGCAATTTTAAACCCAGAATCCCCCTTTAATATTTATTTATTTATTTCCAAGTACATTAATATTATTTAAAGCACTTTCAAATTAATAACAGCACATTTTGTGTGATTCACTTATTAATGGAACATACAAAAGGTAAAGAAATAGCAGAGGGGATAAACAAGGCAGAACAGCCTGGTTGGGTTTTTATGCTTGCTAGAAAAACAATGTCTAGTAAAATACAGCACCAATTTTTTTCATTCGCGAAAACTATGAACTAAATCATCATAGGGAATTTAATGTACATATACCGACTGAAAAAAAAACAAATTGTACACAAATTATTGAAGTCAAGATGCTCCTGCCATCGTAAACGTATGCTATCGTCGTCTTGTAAAAAGAGGGACAGTCCCTTTTCGCTTGGTAATACGATGCAGTTTGTATACACGCGTCGTCGTATACGTATCGTATAATTAGGAAATTGTTTATAAATGATCGTATACGGTTCGTATATGTTTATTATGTGGGCAGGAACTTCCGAATTGACGTATATGTTTCGTATCGTATACGAAGTGGACTTCCTATACGAAACATATACGAAACGTATGTAAATCGTATACGTTCGTATACGGTTTTTTTGCAAAGGGATAACCTATAGAATTAAATGTGAAGTGTACATTATTAAAAGACAATAAATGTTGGCGATTCTCACGAAAGACAAAAAAAAAGGACAAGGTCTGACTAAAATATAAAAATTGTTTAAAGTTGGGTTCCAGTATCTTCACAGTACGTTGTCATTTTCAGGCACTCTACTGTGGCACCATTGCTGACCATTGTGATTTGCACAGGTATTGGCAGCTCTGTAATCTCTCGACGTCCGAAAGATCGGTGACCGTGATTACATACTCTGTTTCTTCGCTGGTGACCAGCAGGTCATATGAACGTAGAAATCTAATATAAATAAATATATATTAAATATATAAATTCATACAATACATTACATATTTACGAACATTATGGATCATTTGATGGATATAATGGCAGTGAGTTGCCCAACAATTTCAAGTTTTTCTTCAATGTACTATAAATAAATAATGTGTAAATTATTTCATGAGAGATTTGATATATTTCAATGATTGATCGTAATAATAATTTTAAACAAGGAGTTATCCGCTTGGTATACCAAGTGGATAACTAAAAATCATATGGACCAAAAGTCGTTTTTAATTGACAGTTAGTGGACATTTAATTCATATCACGATGTTTACAACATAAAAATAACAAATAGTTGTAATGCATTTAATATTAAATTGAATTATATAAAATAACAAAGACTATTTGGTTGAGGTTTTATGGTTTGTATAAATTTGTCTTGGTGTAATATTTGTATATTTTGCATTGGAATTGAAGATTAGAGAAATTAATTGCATTGTCATGCATGGTTGTTGACTGGAAAAACATTTTTTGAAGAAAAATAAATAAATGTTGTTTGTAGTTTGTATATTTCATTTTTACGTACCTTGAATGACATTGTTGTTGTAGACTCCAATTTCTTTGTGTTTTGCCATTCGGCAATGACAACGCCAGTAATTTCCACCTTCAAATCCGGCAACAGTTCGAGGTCGGCGTGTTTCCCCCATACTGAAAGTTCTACCTCATTGTTTTCGTCCTGTCATTAGCATCCTATACCCTTAAAAACATCTTTATATTTTTTAATTAAGATTGTGTTTGTCTTATCGTCATCAACTAGTTCTACTCTAGCTACTAGACCTAATGTTTGTATTGTCATCAGACCTAATACAAGCTGCCTTATCCTCAATTATTTGGAATTTGATTGAAAATAACTTTCCTTTTCTTTCACATATTAACGTGCATTTACCCAATGGCTTAATTACATGTCCAGAATAAGATATTAATCTAGTCTCTAATTTGAACATATCTGGTCTACCTAGTTTACAGTAGGTAACATATGTTGCACTAAACACCAGTGTCTAATTTAAATTGTTCATAAATGCTTGTGGTTTTATCTTTATTTGAATTGGTTAATTTTAACTTTACATGTACCACTTGTGTCTTGATGTGTTTGTACAGTGTCTATCATGTTATCTTGTGATGTTTCTGTTGTAATCATATCTATGACACGATCATCACTGTCACTGTTGTTCATGTCCACATATTTATCGGTTTTGCTGTCTTGTTTTGATCGACCTTTTTGATGACTTGATGAAGTCTGGTGTCTGCTGTTAAGGCCTTCTCCATTGAACTCAAGACATTCTTCAAGGCTTTGCAATTTTAGTTTCATGTGTCTAAAACAAATTAGGTTACAGATATTGTTAAGGTTGTAGGATTGTGAGCCATATCGATAACAGTATTTGACGCAGATACAAATGTTCTATCTAGAACTATAATAACTTTATTGTAATAAACTATACAAAGTACACATCTACACAGTAGGAATAAATATGGAAGAGTGATTCACATAGAAGAATGTTATCATCTTAAGGAGTGAGCAAAGCAATGATGGATTGCTTTGTGGTCTGGGGACAGTTCCGGTATATCATCTATTTCTTATAACAGGAACTTTCACTTATCATCTATAGGTCAATGACCAGTAGGCTATTGGTAACATTTATTGTACAATGAGAGCACATTTTAACACTCCCACTTGTTCTCATTTTTCTTAATTTTACAGTAATACTAATAATATTAAAAATCAAATATAATACAACATGCATATTCATCAAATTATAAAAGTATAAAAGTGTTTCTCTAATTTACCATATTAATTTTATAAAATGTATTACATTGTACAGTTTGTGTATCACAACACATCATTGTCCAAAAATAAAATTCTTAAATTTACTTAACTTTAATTTTGTTGCTGGCTTAGTCATAATATCAGCAACCATTTCAGCTGTTGGACAGTAAACAACATTTATTTTACCATCGTTTAGTACGTTTCGTATGAAGTGATATCGGATGTCAATGTGCTTGGACCTTTGTCGACTTACTGGGTTTTTAGTTAAGGCAATTGTGCCTTGATTATCTTCAAAAATTTGAATAGGCACATATTGATATCCGCTAACAATTCCATCTAATAGTTGTGTAAGATACAAACATTCCTGAGTTGTTGCAGCTAGTGCCATGTATTCAGATTCACATGATGACAGTGCTACTGTGGTTTGCTTCTTTGATTTCCAGGAAATAAGTGGACCACAATTATTTAAACTAAAACAGTAGCCAGTAGTACTACGTCTGTCCTCTGGGGATGATGCCCAATCAGCATCACTATAAGCCATCAATCTTAAATTTTCAGAGCACTTACTGTAACACAACTCATGATTAATTGTACCTTTGAGATATCTTAACACATGTTTAGCTGCCACCCAGTGTTCAATTTTTGGATTTGACAAATATTGTGACAACTTTGTAACTATCCAGCCTATATCTGGCCGGGTACATGTCATAGCATAAATTAAACTACCTACAATTTCACGATATTTTGTAGGGTCAATGGCCTCCTGGCTATTACATTCTAGTTTCTGTTCACATGGAGTAGACCTTGGTTTACAATCGGTCATTCCAAATTTGTCTAGCATTTTTGCTATATATCGACTTTGATTCATTTTTACGGAACCTTTGGATTGTTTAAAATCAATACCAAGAAAATATGAAAGTTTACCAAGATCTTTCATATGGAATTTACTTTTTAACATTTCTTTAACATTTGTCATCACGGACTCATTACTTGTTGCAATAATTAAATCATCAACCCATATGAGTAGTACAATCATCTCATTTTCTACATATTTAGTGTATACACAGTGATCAACAGGGTTTTGTACAAAATTATTTTCACATAGAAAAGTATGCAATACATTGTTCCAATTTCTGCCAGATTGTTTCAAACCATACAGTGATTTATTTAATTTGTATACTAACTTTTTGTTAGAATTTGTAGGGACTTCAAAACCCTCTGCTTGCTCCATATAAATTTCACAGTCAATTGGAGCATTAAGATAAGCAGTTTTCACATCCATCTGATGTAAAATCAAATCATGTTGTGCTGCAATTTGCATCAAAATACATACGGATGTCATACTGGCAGTTGGAGCAAATGTTTCATTATAATCTACACCTCTTATTTGGCTATACCCTTTTGCAACATATCTTGCCTTATAGTTCTTTGAACCATCGGCAGTTTCTTTAGTAGTGTACACCCATCGTCCTCCCACTGAATTCATACCTGTGGGTAGGGTAGTTAAAGTGAATGTGTTATTTTCCTTAAGGGATTTCATTTCGTCTGCCATTGCAGTTTGCCAATACTTGGACTCTGGTGAATTAATAGCTTCCCTAAAAGTTTGAGGAAACTCTGAAATTTTGTAGCAATAATCAATACTGGATAATAATTGGTCATTATTGTCCTCTAAATCGGTAGCATAATCCTCAAGATACGATGGAGGTTTTCTCTCCCGTCTTGGATACCTTACATTTTCGTTACCCGATTCATTAATTACCCTTTGGTCCTCAGGTTGGGGTTCTAGATTGGATGGATCAGCAGTCTCCTGTATCCTATCAATTTCAGATGAATTATCTGTTTTACCCTTATTGGAATCTAATGGAATGTAATCGTCATCATCGGTTTCTGTTTGGATCTGTTGCTCGACACTCTTATTTGTGTTAAATTTAACAATTCTATATTTCATTATCTTTCCACTCTCAGGGAAATATACTAAATAAGCCGGGCTGTACTTATCATATCCAACAAATATACCCTTAATACAACGATCATCTAATTTACTTTTGTCTTGCTTGTATGCATAACATTCAGATCCAAATACTCCCATGTTAGACAAATTGGGTTTTCGACCCGTCATCATAAAATATGGAGTTTGTTGCACACGATTGTTAAAACATCGATTACGTATATATGCCGCAGCTAGAATTGCATATGGCCAAAAATCTTTGCCTAAATTTGACTGTGCAATCAAACATCTACCCATCTCAAATAATGTTCGCCAGTTTTGTTCGGCAGTCCCATTTTGGTGAGGGGAGTAGGGTGCAGAAGTATCGTGTCTTATACGATTCTTTGTAAGGAGTGAGTTGAACTCTTTTGAAGTGAACTCAGAACCATTGTCTGATCTAATACATTTTACATTTCCCAGTGGGGAAGAATCTGCCAGAAACCTTTCTGTGGCAGATATAGTGTCACTTTTATTTTTCAAGAAGTATACAAACACAGCTCCTGAATAATCATCTGTGAATGATATGGCATACTTAAATCCCTCTCTAGAGACTGGGGCAATTGGTCCAGCCAGATCGGTGTGGACCAATTCTAAGAGTTTGGTTGCACGGACATCAGGCTTTCTATTTCTACTTTGCGTCATTTTACTAATAGTGCATATATCACAAATTTTGGGTTTATCACATCTTCCCTGTATGTTCATACCATCTACTACATTAGGTAGTTTCAATATATCATCATAATTACAATGCCCTAAAACATTGTGCCAACCTTGTAGGTCACAAGTCATATTAACTGAATCATCATTACAATTATTTGAATAATATAATCTATTTTCCTTTACAATATTGAAAATAGAGCCATTAGGAGCCTTAAGTTGGGCTGAATATTTTTCAAAATTAATTTGTGCTCCCTTACTGGCCGCAGCCTGAACTGACAAAATATCTTGTTTATACGAGGGAACATATAAAGCATTTTCAAGAGTGACTTTGTGTCGATTGCCATTTACATCATATATTAGAACATTAGCATCTCCCTTACCAATGACTACCCCATTTGTTTTAGTGCCATTAGCCAATTCTATGAAATGGGTGTCTGGATTGAAGCTCTTATCAAGGTTTATAAATTTTGATTTATCATTTATAATATGGGATGTTGCCCCGCAATCTACCAATAAATTACCATTACATAAATTACTATTAATACTTGCTTTGAATGCAAATTCAACTCCATCAGTTTCATCCTTTTCCAGCTGCACTGATTTTGCCGCAGTGACGTTACTTTTCTTCCTGCAAAACTTGGTGTCATGCGTTTTATTCTTGCATACTTTACACCACCTTCCTCGATTCTGTTTACTTCTACATTCAAAGGATTTATGGCCTTGCTTTCCACATTTAAAACATACAATTCTTTCACTTTCTAGTGTTTTCATTACACTATCATCTTTTGTCTCTCTTTGAGCCTTCTCCGACTCTTCGAAGCTTCTCAGCGCCAATTTTAAAATCGGTAAAGTTTATCTCCTTTTCTTTTTGTCCGGAATCGCTGAGGTAGTCCTTTTAGGACCATAGCCACAAGCAAACTGTCGCTGATTTGTTCTTTAGCAGTTTTTAAACTTGTAGCTGCTGTTCTGCACGAATAACGTAGTCAGTTACACGTTCGTGTTCGTCCATTTTTAATGAGGTAAGCTCAGTATATAGTGATATAATTCTTGGCTTACTTTTTCCCAAATAATGTTCCCGCAGGATTCCTAAAGCCTTTCTTCCATCATTCTTTGCGTCTCTCATTATCAAAGATAGACTTCTATCGTCCAGGTACTGCACAAGTTCGGCGAATGCATTACTATTTTTCGCCTCATCGGGAGCGGCTACTCCACATTCGCTTTCAGGTACAATAATTTTACTTAATTTTTGTATGTGCAAATGTCCTAGGAACTTGACTTCCCACAACTCGTACTTAGTTTCGTCTCCATTAAATAAAAGCCGTTTACTGGGCCCATAACCTGTTAACTATACAAAGTACACATCTACACAGTAGGAATAAATATGGAAGAGTGATTCACATAGAAGAATGTTATCATCTTAAGGAGTGAGCAAAGCAATGATGGATTGCTTTGTGGTCTGGGGACAGTTCCGGTATATCATCTATTTCTTAGAACAGGAACTTTCACTTATCATCTATAGGTCAATGACCAGTAGGCTATTGGTAACATTTATTGTACAATGAGAGCACATTTTAACAGATATAATAAATGACTGACATTTATGTTCTCTAGTTAGAAAGGTATTGTTCAATGGAAACTGAATTTATCGAAGTCACTATACTTGCTTGTTCTTGTACTTTTTAAGTGTAGTGGAAGCAGCATTTATTGCAGTGGCAACATCAGCTGTTATTTTTAATTTGGCCGGCCAGAGAAACTTTATCATGTCGTTTTGGTGTAGGATTTTTCTTAGCCTTGGCACTCATTGGAACTGTATCATAATATGATAATAAATTACATTATAATTAAAATTACTTTCCAATTTGATCTTCATTTAGTTATTAGGTTGCAGAATAGGAAATAAACAAAATTCCTAACATTACCTGGTTAAAATGTGTAACAAGTGCTTAAATATAGCCTGATATAATATGCTGTAAAGCCCTTTGGAGATGTGGCGGGCATCTGGTACCACCAACTCGGGTGGGTACTACTTGATCTGTGTTAGTTGCCTTTGCTGCAAGCTTCAATCCACTTCTGTTTTTAGAGCTGCTTATTATAGAATAAGTATAGGTTGAGCATGAAGGTACTGAGAATTGTATACATATTCACCAACTTTATGTCATCTTTAAATGCAAATTTCAGACGGTGTGCTGTGCAATGAACTGCCTGAAGTTGATCATTATATTCATCCTTCATTAGTTTGGCAACCCCATTATTTCTGCCAAGCATCACTGCTGCCCCATCTGTTCCCAAACCTACCAACTTCTGTTTACACTTGAAACTATTGCTTGCTTAATCAAATTCAGTGTAGGCAGTGCCTTCAATTGCAAATTGAATATATACAATTTCAGCTTCTGTGATAGACTTATCTGTTGTTCCATCTGAAATAAGTGAGAAAAAATTTTGGCATTTTCTAACTTCTGCTGAAGTTGTGTTCTTTGCACCTGCAACAAAAAACACCTTTTTAAAAATGTATTATTACAAAATTAAATAATTTGTTGATACTCAATTTATTTCCAAAATTACTTTCTTTTTTTATATTAGGTCATATTTCCAAGCACATACAAAGTATTACTTTTTACTATTAATTACATTAAAACCTAGTTATCTTAAAAATTAATGTTCGCGGCGCTGTTTACACTAAACTTACCTCAGCTATATAATGTATGAATTGTTAAGCCGATCTGTCATTACGGTTCTTCCTACCGACATCCACACCTTTCACCGTGTCCAGTGTTGCCATCCATTTAAAATCTGTGAGTGGTCTGCAATTTTTAGAAATTGAGTGTGCATTCCGGAATAAAACGGTTTTTGTTCATCCCTTGAATTATTTTTTCAGCTTGAGATGTTCCAGGAGTTTTGAACTTTGCATCTTCCTGACCAATAGCAACTGAATGACTTTCACTTTTTTGATGTTCTTTAATTGAATCTATTTTGAAATTACTTGTACCAGAGTCAAAAATGTGTTTTCTTTCGTCCAGTCAGTGTCGCCTCTTTATATACATTCTTACGAACCCTACATGGCATAAAATCTTTTTCTTTGTCATAATCGAGCCATGGTATTGGTGTTCCCACTCGGGCTTGTACAATCATCGCCGTTTTGTTGATCATATGACTGATGGTCACACTGCCTTTTGGCTCGATCTTCCGCTGGGTTCGAAACATTTTGAACGTACTTCCACATGTTAAAAAATACTATACCACGATACAAATACGCACCAATATAGTGAACCTGCACTTGTATAGTGTTAGTTAATCAGTACTATCAGAGAAAAGAGAAACAGAAAATCCAGAAAATACACTTTTATTTAGTCATATGATATAAACATTTACAAAACTGGCTGACCTACATATGCCTAACTAATACAACGTCATTGTCAAGTGGACCTGTTTATTGGCTGCTTTACTGGTCCGTCACGCATTTAACTGGCCATTGGCTGGCGGACCAGTGCTATTTCGAAACCCTGATATAGGTTGGGGCGACTTTTTCTCATTCTCACAGATTTCCTCATCTTTATCGTTTCAATATAAATATTCAGTTCAATGTAACAGTCTAAAAAGTGTTCAATACAGTCAAGTAGAGCTAAAATATACGTTGAGTATGGAAAACGAGAAAAACTACAGTTTGGTCTCTACAGGCCTGTTTCATGAGTCGTGCAACTCGCCCATCAGGAGACATCAATGAAAAAAACAATTACAACATTGCTTTTATAAGCATATTTACTTGTAGAATTAGCATGTACAGGTGCTATGTTTTGGAATGTTATAATGCTTTCTTTCTGTAACGGCAAGAGGACACAAGTTCGTTACGTTTGTTTAATGTCAATAATTCAGGGTGGCGGATGATAAATAATTTCTCTTTGAGGCAGAAGTTGCATTTTTTGTTTGCACTACTATATGCTTTAGTAGATGACAAGATGCGCCATGAGATTGAATAATCTGTGTTGTTGTCTTTGAGTGTCAAAATATGTTTAATGATGAGGTGAGATTTCTGTACCGTGTCTTAAAATAATTTTTAGTGAGACCAATATAAGTTTTCAAAGTGGATTTGTCTTTGCGTGTCACTGTGGCTTGGTATGTTACAGATGATTGTAGCCAATTTCCGTTAAGGCGGGCATGTGTCTTTCTGTCGGCAGTTGCATGTTTTGTTTTCTTGTGTGTTTACCACGGATGACTGTCTATTATCTATCTCTATCAGCAATGATCTGCTGAACAAAGCACAAGACATAGCTGCTAGCTACGAAGATATTACCATTGACGAAAGAGACATAATACATACTGAACCAAAAAATCAACATTGTCACACAAACAGCAACCATGGCAAAAGAAAGTTCCCACATCATTTGATGTGACTATGGGTAGTTATGATGGTCCAGAAAATGGCGAACTTGTTGGAAGCTTCCTGTTATACCAGTTACAAAAGAAACTAAGAATCAATATAGGACTTTACAGAGATGACGACCTTGTCGTCACAGACACCACACCTAAAGTTACAGAAAACATTAAAAAATACATATGCCACATATGCTTACGTATAACCATATAGAAGCAAACAAACAAGTCATTAACTTCCTAGACGTCACACTCAATCTAACCAGGAACACATACCAGCCTTACACCAAACCAAATGCCACGTTACAGTAATGCCGGAATAAATAAATGACTCTCATCCTTGTCATCCGACAAGAACTCATTCAACCAAGCCGCCCCTGTAAACCAAAAAGCTCTTATCGACAGTGGATACCAGCACACACTAAAATATGAGCCGGTAACCCAGAGCAGACGAAAAAACAGACAACGAAAAGACATTCTCTGTTACAACCCACCGTTCAGCAAAAACGTTAGCACAAACATTGGAAAGAAATTCTTATCCTTAGTGGACAAACATTTTCCAAAAGATAACAAACTAAGGAAAATCTTTAACCGAAACACCACCAAGATTAGCTACAGCTGTATGAACAATATGAAACAGATAATAGACAGTCACAACAAGAGAATACTTAACCAGCCTGAATCAACATCCGTGGTAAACACACAAGAAAACAAAACATGCAACTGCTGACAGAAAGACACATGCCCGCTTAATGGAAATTAGCTACAATCGTCTGTAATATACCAAGTCACAGTGACACGCAAAGACAAATCCACTTCGGAAACTGATATCGATCTCACTGAAAATGATTTTAAGACACGGTACAGAAATGACACCTCATCATTCCGGCATACACGTTCTAGAAACTCAACTGAACTCAGCTACATGCTAATTCTACATGTAAACGTTGTAATTGATTTTTTTTCATCAAAGACTCACAAAACATGCCTGTAGAAACCAAACTGTAGTTTTTTCTCTTTTTCCAGACTCAACGTATCATTAAAAGTTAAAATCTGCCGACTGATTGACAGACTACAATGTCTTTAGAAATCTAAACTTCCTAGTTATTTCAATAATTAACAAACTAGTAAACAGGCTTATTTACATTGAACGATATTGTAACCACTGTTTAAATAAAGGTAGGTATCCACCTCAACATTATTTAATGTCACCTTCGACCCATATTTTCTTTCCCACTTCGGAGGAAAACTCGTTCCAGAGTTTACATTTCATGCTTGTGCTTCCATCTGTCAATTTAAAGTCCAATCTTCTCCACTTCTTGTCCACCCTCATAGGATACACCTGCAATATTCAAAACAATATTTCTTTTACTATAGCTGTTAATTAAAGGAACATTCCTTTTTCACATCTCTTGCATGAACATTCTTCAACCCACACATTTTAATATATTCAGTTCCTTGAAAAAAAGATCATAGTGGGTTATGTCAGATAACAAAGTAATAATTCATATAATATGTACAGTAGTAAATTAATTAGTTGATTTTTTTGACATTAGACGGATGATCAGAGACCCATGCCAAGCAGGAAACATTCTTATGGCGTGCACATGCAGTAATGTAATAATGTCAAAATATACGTACTCGTCTTCATCTACTCCAACTTCTGTAATCTTTTCTTCTTTACTCTCTACAATGTCTTCAGAAATCTATAAAAAAAAACACACTTCCTAGTTATTTCAATAATTAACGAATTAGTAAACAGGCTTTCATTTACATTGAACGATATTGTAACCACTGTTTAAATAACACATTTCCCGACAAAACATTCATTACTACAATGACAATGACAACCACGATTACAGTAATAATAACATATCTTGAAAATCCAAGTACAGTATATACACTTTGTCAACAATACATTTATTTAATATCGATAAATAATTTTTTTTTAAACACCTTACCTCTACTGTTGTTAAATCCGTCGATTGTAAATACTTCACATTGTTGTAGGTGTCCACCTCAACATTACTTTAGGTCACCATGGACCCGACATTTCCTTCTCCCACCTCGGAGGCGAACTCATTCCAGAGTTTACATTTCATGTTTGTGCTTCCATCTGTCAATTTAAAATCCAATCTTCTCCACTTCTTGTCCACCCTCATAGGATACACCTGCAATATTCAAAACAACATTTCTTTTACTATATCTTTTAAGTAAACGAACATTCTTCACACGATATTTCTTAATAAAACACCAATCTTGAAAAATATACCATGTCCACATTTTAATTATTACAGCACAGCACTACATAATATACCAGATCGTCTCGGTACCTTCCTCCTAAACATACAACTGATCGAAAACCAATACTATAAACGGTATCACAATAAATACAATGAAAATTAACATACCGTACACATTACATACAGTCTAAATGTACAGTAAACAAATACTATCACACAAAATACAGTAACTCTAAACCTACCAAACGGTCTGTATATACAAGTTTATAGAATCACCAACACATTTGGAACAGTTTTCATTTTTTTAACATGCCTACATCCACAATTCTCACATATTGATCTCCGTGATTGTTTGAAAATTGATTTGGTGTCATCACAGTTGTTGCATGTTACATTTTCTAAGCCGAATAGTGGACATCATTATGCATATTTGGCGTGAAATAAATTCAATGAGGATCATTTTGTTGTCCATGTACTGAAGTTCGTCAACCGAAAGTACATTCAACAATGGTTGAATATTCTTATATTTAATTGATTTGTTGGTCTTGTAGATCTTAAGAAACTCGAATAATTTCATTTATTACTGTCAGGTACCTTTAACAGAATGTCGAAAGATGTCAATATAATATATACGTTGGCATTGAACCAATAATTGTTGTGCAAGTTTAGAAGTGCAATGAATTTTTGCTGTAGGTTTGGTGATGTAATTCTTCTTTCTTTTTCGTTCCTGTTCAACATCCACATCATGTGTTATGTAAGCAGCGTCACCCTTGTTGGGTTTATTTTTCTTCTGCTTACTCTCAATCACTGTTCCACTTGTCCTTTTCTTATCCGATTATGTAACTTTGAAAGGGTTTGTTGGCCGTATTTTTTGTCTCATAATGTGTCGGACTGTTTTCGCATCTTATTCCATCTCTCTTCCACGGGGATTGTCTTCTTTCTTCTAACCTTTCTGGTCCTATTTTTCTATACGTTTTTGAGTGCTAAAGTCTGAGAACACATCGAGACGACTGTGCTGGGATTTGTTCTGAAGAATGTATGTTTTTTAATTGGTTGAATCTTTCTTCTTGTACAATGATGTACAGTGATGTACATGCGTGAGGGATAGTTTTAAGCTCGATGTCATTATCTAAAGCATTTCCTGTGACAATTCGCCAACAACGATCCAGGAATTCCCAGTCTCGTTATTAAACTCCGACAGGATTGCCATTATAAAGGCCATGGCTATGTCCATATTTATTTGACGAGAAATGGAAACACTAACATGCCATAGGCAAATACCTGCCTCGGTCCAGTAAATACAAGTAAAACAAAGCCTTTCACTTTTTGTTTTGACTCTCTGACTCCATTTTATTTTTAATTTTGATGTGTAGGCTTTTAAGCTTGTCACTGTGAAGTATGCACAATGTATTTGCCTCATGTGATACTGCTTACTAGTACAAGATCATCAACATTGCCTGCCAAAACTATGTGAGTCGTGTTTTTTTCACCAAGTCTTTTTAGGTATTCGTTCCAAAATAATTTCCTCGTAAGTGTTCACATACTTCGCTCCATTTTTCTTTTGTTATTGTAAAATGTGCAGTTCTTGGACTTTTCAATTTTTGATTAGGCCTACTTGTTCTCCGATTGGTTCAGCAAAACACTTGCCTATAGTAGCCATTTCTATTCGGACATTCTTCATGAACGACGTATGTCTTCTTTTTCTACGTTATCCCTGTTGAAATCTGTATTGTCAGATGCTCCACTTAAGTGTACATCTACGTCGCTCTCTTCTTCTCTTCTTAATGGGACATTCTTCATGAACGACGTATGTCTTCTGTTTCTACGTTATCCCTGTTGAAATCTGTATTGTCAGATGCTCCACTTAAGTGTACATCTACGTCGCTCTCTTCTTCTCTTCTTAATGGGACATTCTTCATGAACGACGTATGTCTTCTGTTTCTACGTTATCCCTGTTGAAATCGGTATTGTAAGATGCTCCACTTAAGTGTTCATCTATGTCGTTCTCTTCTTCTTTTCTTAATGGACATTCTTCAACACACAATATTTCTTAATGAAACACCAATCTAGAAAAATATACCATGTCCACAATTTAATTATTACAGTACAGCACTATAGTTGTAACGTTTCTCATACCAGTTCATTAACAACCCTTCAATTGTTTTCCGTTAATAAATTCAATACTACATAATATACCAGATCGTCTCGGTACCTCCCTCCTAAACATACAACTGATCGAAAACCAATACTAATAACGGTATCACAATAAATACAATGAAAATTAACATACACATTACATACAGTCTAAATGTACAGTAAACAAATACTACATGCACATTTACAATTTGTTATATGATTGCTACATTTTACTTCTCAATTAACACTTTTATCATTATTCAATTACCTGTTCCACCATGCCCGATACTGTTTAACATCCTCTTCTCAAGGCAAGTGTTTCTTCTTCTGGATGAAAAAAGTCTTCGATTATTTCATTAGAAATGACAAACGACGATGTCTTGAATACCTATGTAAAACCAAAAGTTCAATTTGAAACCATAAACTGATATACTGTACTAACAATAAATAATGTTGTATACTCACAATTAATTAACAAATCATTTTTACAAATGCTAAAAATATAAGATAACCAACCCTCCACTTGATATTCATACGTCCAAACAAATACAGATTTTATTTATTACTTTTATTTATTGCTACAATTGAAATGAGACTGTCAACTACCGGGAAACCCTATGGTGCTGTAGATTTCCAAGCATTAAACAGGACGAAAGCGGAAGCGTTGGGAGGAGCAGCTTTTTAATATCCTCCATATATTTAGGTCCAAATCGAGCATTGTTTTCAATTGTTTTGTTTTCCTCTGTTACAGTTTCTCTTGCACCTTTAATTGTCTGCTTTGCCCACCTTGTAAAGCAAGTACGTAAACAACAGGGTCTTTGTTTTATAGCTATTGCGTAAATGAAATAAAACAAGCAATCATGTACTAATCGTTATCAAGACATATCCATATTTCCCGCTTCTTGCATGATTTCTTTACATCTTATATTACATGTGATGTACATGCGTGAGGGATAGTTTTAAGCTCGATGTCATTATCTAAAGCATTTCCTGTGACAATTCGCCAACAACGATCCTGGAATTCCCAGTCTCGTTATTAAACTCCGACAGGATTGCCATTATAAAGGCCATGGCTATGTCCATATTTATTTGACGAGAAATGGAAACACTAACATGCCATAGGCAAATACCTGCCTCGGTCCAGTAAATACAAGTAAAACAAAGCCTTTCACTTTTTGTTTTGACTCTCTGACTCCCATTTTATTTTTCATTTTGATGTGTAGGCTTTTAAGCTTGTCACTGTGAAGTATGCACAATATATTTGCCTCATGTGATACTGCTTACTAGTACAAGATCATCAACATTGCCTGCCAAAACTATGTGAGTCGTGTCTTTTTCAACAAGTCTTTTTAGGTATTCGTTTCAAAATACTTTCCTCGTAAGTGTTCACATACTTCGCTCCATTTTTCTTTTGTTATTGTAAAATGTGCAGTTCTTGGACTTTTTAATTTTTGATTAGGCCTACTTGTTCTCCGATTGGTTCAGCAAAACACTTGCCTATAGTAGCCATTTCTATTCGGACATTCTTCATGAACGACGTATGTCTTCTTTTTCTACGTTATCCCTGTTGAAATCTGTATTGTCAGATGCTCCACTTAAGTGTACATCTACGTCGCTCTCTTCTTCTCTTCTTAATGGGACATTCTTCATGAACGACGTATGTCTTCTGTTTCTACGGTATGCCTGTTGAAATCTGTATTGTCAGATGCTCCACTTAAGTGTTCATCTACGTCGCTCTCTTCTTCTCTTCTTAATGGGACATTCTTCATGAACGACGTATGTCTTCTTTTTCTACGGTATGCCTGTTGAAATCTGTATTGTCAGATGCTCCACTTAAGTGTTCATCTACGTCGCTCTCTTCATGGGACATTCTTCATGAACGACGTATGTCTTCTGTTTCTACGGTATGCCTGTTGAAATCTGTATTGTCAGATGCTCCACTTAAGTGTTCATCTACGTCACTATCTTCTTCTCTTCTTAATGGGACATTCTTCATGAACGACGTATGTCTTCTTTTTCTACGGTATGCCTGTTGAAATCTGTATTGTCAGATGCTCCACTTAAGTGCTCATCTACGTCGCTCTCTTCTTCTCTTCTTAATGGGACATTCTTCATGAACGACGTATGTCTTCTTTTTCTACGTTATCCCTGTTGAAATCGGTATTGTAAGATGCTCCACTTAAGTGTTCATCTACGTCGCTCTCTTCTTCTTTTCTTAATGGACATTCTTCGTGAATAATGTCATGTCTTCTTTTTCTACGTTATCCCTCGGAGGCGAACTCATTTTTTGCACGTCATAGTGCTTCCAGCATCAGATATTTTCACATCTCTTGCATGAAAATTCTTCAACACACAATATTTCTTAATGAAACACCAATCTTGAAAAATATACCATGTCCACAATTTAATTATTACAGTACAGCACTATAGTTGTAACGTTTCTCATACCAGTTCATTAACAACCCTTCAATTGTTTTCCGTTAATAAATTCAATACTACATAATATATCAGATCGTCTCGGTACCTCCCTCCTACACATACAAACTGATCGAAAACCAATACTAATAACGGTATCACAATATATACAATGAAAATTAACATACACATTACATACAGTCTAAATGTACAGTAAACAAATACTCTATGCACATTTACAATTTGTTATTGCTCAATTTTACTTCTCAATTAACACTTTTATCATTATTCAATTACCTGTTCCACCATGCCCGATACTGTTTAACATCCTCTTCTCAGGAGAAGCTAGTGCCAAGGCAAGTGTTTCTTCTGGATGAAAAAAGTCTTCGATTATTTCATTAGAAACGACAAACGACGATGTCTTGAATACCTATGTAAAACCAAAAGTTCAATTATTTGAAACCATAAACTGATATACTGTACTAACAATAAATAATGTTGTATACTCACAATTAATTAACAAATCATTTTTACAAATGCTAAAAATATAAGATAACCAACCCTCCACTTGATATTCACACGTCCAAACAAATACAGATTTTATTTATTACTTTTATTTATCGCTACAATTGAAATGAGACTTTCAACTACCGGGAAACCCAACATAACAACCACATTTCAATTCATCATTTCTGCCTATTATTATATGTCTTCTTTGTGATTCAAGGTCTCGAAATAGATAACAGGTACATAACACATCTTAATGTTTGTGTATTAAAATATGAGCAAAACATTGATGTCCCATTCGACGACCTGATGCATGTTTGCTAATGCTAAATTGTACTTTTATGCATCACACAAAATACAGTAAATGTAAACCTACAGAACGGTCTATAATACAAGTTTATACAGTGCAACATAGGTAACATTACTGAACCAACACATGCGCGCATATTCCAATATGATTGCCTAAGCAAAATAAAAAATAAAATACATCGTTCCGTGACAATGAAATAATAAAACTCAAATAATAATACTACTACTTCAAGTATAACCATATCATAAAGATTTGTATAAATAACAAGATGAAATTAAATTTGCTTACAAATTTGTAAGAACTATATCAATGTGTATGATACATCGAAGGTACTTACCAAAGCTGAATGCCTTCGCTTACCATTCACAAAGCATTCGAATGCTACTCCTGGAATGCTATTATTGGCATTCGAAGGGCTAATACTTAGCATTCGAATACTAGTGGTATATAAGCATTCAATGACTGAATTTAGCATTCGAATGCTTCTTAGCATTCACTAAGCCTTCGCTAAGCCTTCACTAAGCCTTCCTTCGAATGCTTCTTAGCATTCACTAAGCCTTCGCTAAGCCTTCCAGGGAGCCGAATTATGTAAATGAGCTAAGCATGTGAATGGTAGCACTAGCATTCGAATGCTAAAAGTAGCATTCGAATGCTACTAGTTGAATGCTATACTAGCATTCGAATGCTAGTAGATGAATGTGCTAGTGAGCTTTTTTAGTGGGCGTGGTCTAGCATTCAAAACTACACATTCAAATATTGGTACACTGTTACACTGTGAATGCTAGTGAGCGAATTGAATGCTAAAGCATTCAAATTCTATAGTGGGAAATGTTGTGATCCAGATTTCTCACTTTCAGCATGGGATGCATTCACATACAGTACTATACATTGTTGGGCGGGACAGCAGCAGGATTGCAAAGTGAGTTGAATCTCTTAAGTTTATGATCAATGATACTTTTTTTATGAAGAATCTAAAATGAAAAGCGAAAAAATTCTTCAAATATACAATAAGAAACATTAAAATAAAAGATGTCTTTACTTTAATTTTTAAAAAATCAAATTTAATTAATATATTTTCGTCGATACTCGATATTTAACATCCCCAAACAGAAATAAAGTATCAAAAAGCTATCAAACGTATAAACAGCAAGAGAGTGTAATACTTATACTGTATATGACAAAAAGGCCATACAAATGAACAATTATCAAAATTAACTACTTTAAAACATTTAATTTAAAACTTCAATTGACACCATGAATTTCCTTATGGAGGCATCTTCAAAGAAATATATATATATATATATAAAAGAGGCAAATTACTTTAAAAAATGACAATGCTTTATCTGTGCAAGTGAGAATACTTGGACAAAATTGAGAATATAAAGATATGATAAATGAAAATAAAAATTATATATAAAATATTTATCTATTTATGTAGACTCCTGCGTGCATTGGTGCATTTAGACACAAACTTCTTGTTAAATTCTACCGGGCTAACAGGAGTCCAATCATTTTTTACTGCCACGACCTTGATATACTCTTCAAAAAAAATATGGAAATATGTTAATGAAATAAAAAACCGCAACCCTGAGAAAAGAAATTAAAGATAAAAAGAATGATTAAGCAATTAAAACAAAGAGAAATGGTGGGATTCAATTTTCCCTCATATTTAATTGATCATTGAAGGCATGTTTATAAGACATGAACATGATAAAATAGATTTAAAATTTATAGTTAAATACCTCAAATGGCATGGCATGTTCCTTTATGTACAGTCAGTATATAGCAGATAAAACTGAATTATGCACTATATTCTCTAGTCTGTAGAACTATTATATTAGTATCATTCAGGTTTAATAAAAAGGATTTTATTTAATATTTACCTTTTTTAAAATAAATACTTGTTGTGTTACTGTTTTTATTCATTTCAAATGTTGGCATTATTTAAAATTGCTTTTATATATAGTTTAGTTAGCCCTTCTTTTTGATCAGTGATACAATGTGGTTCTAGAGTATACTATAACTAGCCTAGGCCAGCTACACAATATAACCAGGGAGTGACTTAGGGGATTCGACGTTTGATACTTTTTGATAGTACCACCACCACTGAATCCCAAACCACTCACTATCTACTGTAGCCTAGCCCTGGTCCCTCTCTGCTTAACTCAACTTAGTAGGATGTGTGTGGCTATACTCCTCCTATTATTATTAGGCCTAGCTAGTTAGTAGCCAAATACAGAATGATAAAAGAACAAGTATAGCTACTAGCTACAATACCTTTTATATCAACAAAATCTGTGTCAGGGTTGCCAGCAGGTAAGCTGTAAAAAGAAGGAAGGCTGCAGTCAGCCTTTCTCTAGCCATTGGTCTCTTGAATTTGAATTGGTTGTTGTTTTTTTGGCAGTTGGTGACGATTGATCTGATTGGTTGAGCATTCAATTATTTCCCTGTTTACCATTCAAAATCTCTTCCTGAATGCTACCAATGATCTTAGCATTCACACTACCATTCAACATATCTCCCTGAATGCTACCAATGTTCTTAGCATTCACACTACCATTCAAAATATCTCCCTGAATGCTACCAATGTTCTTAGCATTCACAATACCATTCAGAATATCTCCCTGAATGCTACCAATGATCTTGGCATTCACACTACCATTCAAAATCTCTTCCCGAATGCTACCAATGATCTTAGCATTCACACTACCATTCAAAATATCTCCCTGAATGCTACCAATGAACTTAGCATTCACACTACCATTCGGGATAGCTTCTGAATGCTTATTGACTCTTGTAAGCATTCCTAAAGAATGCTTGGAAACTTTTCTTAGCATTCCGATTAAGTGGTTTTAACCATGAATGCCTAAATTCTAAAAATTACCTGTAAATTAGCATTCGAATGCCTAGTGAATGGTTAGCGAAGGCTATTTAAGCATTCTCCTTTGGTAAGTTACCTTCGATGTATCATACACATTGATTATTTCTTACAAATTTTTTTTTTTTAACTCTGTGGCCCGCTTCTCAGGCATTGAGGTATTGTAGATAACATGCATTTTGTCCGTGCAGTAACAATTCATCCGGACACTATGGACTATGGGGTTGGACATCACGTATACGATTAACGACATCTGTGAAATTTACAAAAACATACAATCAACCTTATATTCTTCAATCATATATACAGTATAGCCCTATCTAATATCACAGTGGCATTTCTTTCAAAACATCATACAGATTCAATACTTCACTACAATGACATTTCAAGTTGAAATTTATCATCATGTTTATAACATAACAATTGATACATTTCATATATAACTTCAGTCGAAATATTTCTTTATAAGTTCAACCTCAACGAAAAAAAAATACCATAATGCCATCACCATTCACAAATATCCTCATATATTTACCGTTTCAAATTTACTAATTCATTTATTATTTTTTCACCACAATGTTCAATGATTTTTCTGTGCCTGTGGTATTCATTATAATTACGGTATGTAAAAGTACATTATATATTTGTAGATCCAGGGTCATTTCTGTCCCTTTTATCAAATTGCTGTTACACTTGTCTAATGAACTTGTCAAATATAAGGGCTCTGTTTACTTTCCAGAAGGAGAGAACAATAAGACAAGATGACATATTCCAGGAGTCCACTCAGTCACAGCTCATGTCATGAATAAACAAATCAGGCAATGAACAATATATATATATATCCAATCTGCAGACAGTACTGTTTCGATCTTATTAGATCTGTCAGTGCAGCTCAGGTTTCGAAATGAAATGTACTGCAGAACTGGCACATAGGCTGAGCCAGGTATGCGGGACATGGTACACTGATTATGAACACAAAGAGTGCACAAGCTCAACGAGCGTGCTTTGCAAAATGCTAATAGTATTCACAACAAAAATGCACCGTTTTGAACTGAATATATATATACCACTCATCGGAATTTGGTCGCAGTTAGTACTAGTTTTACCCCGACACTTAACCTTGTGCCGGCTAAACGATGTCGGGTTGTAAAATCCCTTTAATACAAAGACCACACATTACAGGTGGCTTATTGTGGTTCTTCTTTCTTGTTCGTACTTTAAATCATTCATTTCACCATTATTTACAATATATATACCCTCTTTTCTCATTAGGTTGAACTGTTTTTGCATTTCTCGCTTTGGTAATTTAAGAGCATCTTTTACTCTTTGGTTGTCATTGTGTACTGTTTTAATGTGTCTTATTAGTTTTTCCCGATAATACTTTTTACAGAATGGACACAAACATGCTGGTTTCCTTAATTTTTTTTATTTATTTTTTTTTTAATTTCAGGATCTTATGATAAAGAAAAAATCATTTTAGCCTAAACCTTTAAATAGTAATATATAAATATGTTTATTTCAAATAAATTAAGTTAATAATAAGTTATAGATCAGTCTAAACATTAACAAGCACCTTCGATCGAGCTAGATAAAGAAGTAGTAGTTTGGGCCTAGGCAATACATTACGTTGTATGTTGTATAATATAGGCCTATAAAGCATAAAATATCAATGTTTTAGTGACAATTATTTACATCGACCTAAAATAAGGTTACACACTAAAATTTATACATTTGTGATCATTTTTAATGGCAAAAAACTTTGACTTTTCACAAGCACCCTCACAAATCATATCCGATCAGGGCACAAACTTCACTTCACCACTGATGAAACAATTATCAGACTTATTACAAATTGAACAGATGACATCTACCCCTTTTCACCAGCAAACAAATGGTCTTGTTGAGAAGTTTAATGGGACAATGAAAAATATTATAAAGTCTCTTACTGACTTATCAACATCTAGTTCTCTCAAGTGTACTTGAATGTCTAAAACATTTTTGCCACATAGACACTCAATTGATGTTTGTTTTAATCCATTTTCACTGATAGATAGAGTCTTCTATAATAAGATTATTGATGTCCGTGGTATTTTTTATTTCTTCCTCGGTTGTCTTTGTTGGTACATCCCTGTTTGTTGATTCATCCTGGCATTTACTTGTTGATTTAGTTTTGGTTTTCCTCTTTAAATGATTTTATTTTGTTTGTTTTGTTCTCTTGTTGATTTATTTTTATTGATATACAGTTTATAGTGACTTCTAGATTTGACAGAAGGTATGGCAGGTATGTAAACCTTTGTTGACTCCTACACATTTCCTATAGTTTGTACCTCATAATCTGCATTCAATAAGGTTTCTACTGCTGTTTGTATTACAACCTTTGAGACACTCAATTGCAATTTTTGGTAATTTAGATTGTATGGACTGCGATGACCGAGATAGGATATCTGAGATTATTGAGTCATCGGTAACTGTATTGCTATTTATAAGTGTGCCATTTCGACTATGTATGGGGCGACTTTGCGATGGGACGACAATGATTTGTTTGCCAGGCTAATTCTGAATATGAAATCTCATCAGTACGATTCTTATCACGCTTAGCCCGTTCCAGTTTTTGGGACTTAACCATGCATCTTTGGATCATCAAAAACTATGTGTACTTGACTTGCCTTGGTGTACCTAAATGTTGATGATACCAATCTAATATACTGTAAGTTCCTAATGTGACACAAGAGGTGAACTGTTGATTATGATCATGCCATCAATAATATATGCCAAAATACCAGGTTTTGGAAAAGCAAATTTTCTGTCAAACACATTTGGAAACTTTTGTTTGAAAACTTTAGATGAATTAACTTTAATTGCTCTTAGTGGAAAACCCACAGACCTCTAGGTAGTGTAATGACCTGGTAGTAGGCTACCTGTCGATGAAGGCACGCTATCTGAAGTTTTTGGTCTGCTATCTCGCCCTTTTGTTTGTGAACAGTAACTTTCCTTGGTGTGAACGTCTTTAAGTTTGTCTTTCTTTTGTTCTTAGAATTTGGGTCAGCCAGATTCTGAAAATATACAAGAAATTTACCAGACTATGTTAAAACAATTATAACATTCAAATTTTTTTTTTTTAATAAAGAATAAAAGAGCAAAATATAATAGCTTAGTGATATCTAAAAATAAAACTAGATTTTAGATTCTCACCTTCAATTATTTTGGCATCATCTTCTGGGATTCCACACTTAATCAAACAAGTTTTGATTTCTTCAGCAGAACTGTTATCATCTATTAAATCCATGCTGAAAAAAAAAGAACCAATATAAACATATAGGCCTACCTCACAAATACAGTATATTTGCAATATATTTTTACACAATACTATACACTAGATATTTGTGGCAACAACCCTTGACCTTCATTAGGCGCAGGAGCCCCCGGATAGCGTTACGAAGTCGTTAACTCTGTCAGCCCATGGTCAACCCAACTAATGTGTTTTTCCCAAGGACAACTTATCAATAACTAAACTTTGTCACCACCTATAAGTATGCTGTTCATTTCCTATTGACCAATGAACACCAATGTAACTGGACCTGAGTTTCTTGCTATTCGACCTTGGGTGCAAATTATACAATTAATTGATGTTAAGGCCACTGACTACTCTTTTCTGTATAGAAACACTGAATTGACTGAATAATAAGAAAACCCTACAATAATTTCTACTACTACTTGATATGGTGTTATACAAGAACTATATTAAAAGAATTGAATGTATGGAGAATGAAAAGTTAAACGTTATAACTTATATGTAAAACATCACTTAGATGATATCTATCAGATATATCATTTTCTAAAAATTGTTTCATTAGTTAGAATAGATCACGGAAAACCAATACCAATACTGATCTGGACTCGGAAATTCAAAATGTAGCAGGCAACGTTTCACCAATGAAAACTTTCAAGACAAACAAAGTATCATAATTATCATGATATCCATTTTTATTTAATAACGATAAATGGATATAAATATTTCGTCTTTTTTGTTATTTTGTGATGGAAAATATATTGAGTGAACATTGGCACTGAGGTTAAATGTTCCCCGTCCCCTTAATGTCCGCTTTAATATAGGAGTGTCCCTTCAGTAAGGATTTGCTGTTTTTCCCCTTAATAATAAATTATGATGTCCACCTTATCCTCTCAATTTTAATGTGCTACACCCGATAATAGAATACACATCTAGCTCGTGTGTACTTTAAAGAACCTAGTACATCTTTCGAGACGAGTGGGGGGTTACCCCGGTGTATTAGTACATCACAGCCACTGATCACCAACTGGGCCCTCTGGGAGACCAGTCTTTGACTGAAGAGGTTAACCAGTATAAATATATATTTCAATTCAATTCAATAGAATAACTGTACAGTAGGCTCCCATTTGATGCAATGTGTTACCCAATGTGCTCAATTTGATTGTGCTACCCAAATCCATGCTATCCATTTGAAATAATGTACTATCCATTTGAAAGAATGTGCTACCCGATAATCCGTATAGAATAATGTACAGTACAATTATATCCATTTGATTGTGCTACCTAATGTGCTATCCATTTGAAATAATGTGCTATCCATTTGAAAGAATGTGCTATCCATTTGAAAGAATGTGCTATCCATTTGAAAGAATGTGCTACCCGATAATCCGTATAGAATAATGTACAGTACAGTACTATATCAATTTGATTGTGCTACCCAATGTGCTATCCATTGGAAATAATGTGCTATCCATTTGAAAGAATGTGCTATCCATTTGAAAGAATGTGCTACCCGATAATCCGTATAGAATAATGTACAGTACTATATCCATTTGATTGTGCTACCTAATGTACTATCCATTTGAAAGAATGTGCTACCCGATAATCCTTATAGAATAATGTACAGTACTATATCCATTTGACTGTGCTACCTAATGTGCTATCTATTTGAAAGAATGTGCTACCCGAAAATCCGTAGGCTATAGAATAATGTACAGTACAATTATATCCATTTGATTGTGCTACCTAATGTGCTATCCATTTGAAATAATGTGCTACCCGATAATCCTTATAGAATAATGTACAGTACTATATCCATTTGATTGTGCGAAATAATGTGCTATCCATTTGAAATAATGTGCTATTTGAAAGAATGTGCTACCCGATAATCCGTATAGAATAATGTACAGTACAATTACATCCTTTTGATTGTGCTACCTAATGTGCTATCCATTTGAAATAATGTGCTATCCATTTGAAAGAACGTGCTATCCATTTGAAATAATTTTCTATCCATTTGAAAGAATGTGCTACCCGATAATCCGTATAGAATAATGTACAGTACTATATCTATTTGATTGTGCTACCCAATGTGCTATCCATTTGAAATAATGTGCTATCCATTTGAAATAATGTGCTATCCATTTGAAAGAATGTGCTAACCATTTGAAATAGGCCTAATGTGCTATCCATTTGAAAGAATGTGCTACCCGATAATCATAGAATAATGTACAATACTATGTCCATTTGATTGTGCTACCTAATGTGCTATCCATTTGAAAGAATGTGCTATCCATTTGAAAGAATGTGCTATCCATTTGAAAGAATGTGCTACCCGATAATCCGTATAGAATGCACAGTTATATTCATTTGATTGAGCTATCTATTGTGCTATCCGTTTGAACTAATGTGCTGTCTGTTTGAAATAATTCAGGTTTTTTTTAAAAATATGTTTTGCTATCCATTTTAAACGTGCTAAACAAGTTACATTGATATAAATTTGTGGTACACCACGTAGGCCTATATTAGTTCTGAAAAGAACTGTTGAGTTGCTTGACGTTTCGATTTAGGCCTACTCCAAAGTCAAAATCTCCAAAGCTATTCCATCAGAGAAGGGTATGTTCTGTATGGGGTTCTGTATGCTATTTGTTAATAATGTACAAAAAATGAAATGAAAAATCATATTAATTATCGGTATGTACGGAGGAAGCTCGAACAAGACGAAGCGCAAAACAAATAAAAGCGCAGCGCGAAACATCTGAAATGATATACAATTTCTTAAAACATGAAAACACAGAATATATTATATTAATATAACTTTTTAATATTTCCAAAGGCTCGGACAAGGAAGAAGGGCCTTAAAAAACTGAATTGCTATATGTTAGACCACATTTCCATAACTTTTCAAAACTCATCGAATCCTCTGCTAGCTAATTATATATAGGAGCGTATCGCCAAATCATTAGAGAAAAAAAAACATGGCATGAAGATGTAATTAATCAAACAACGGCCAAAGAATACCAACAATTTTAATTTAGGTTTCGATTCGTAATTACTAATGTGGTGGACTAAGCCTAGTTTGAAACTATAGTGACCATTTATTTTAGAAAGAAAGATAGACAAATTTGTTTCCATCTCCATGTTATTGTTAATACCAAGGCACTTTTCAATTAAAAATTCTGGCCTAGTATTCTTGCAAGGTCGTCACAGCTCCAGTTACAAAGGTCGTCACAGCTCCAGTTACAACCGGTGATACAAAGTGTCAATCATTTGACCAGTGAACAGCCCACTGGTAGGATAGTCCTTGGAACAGTCCGTAAAACACATTAATCACTCACATCAGTCATGCCGCTAATGGTTGAAAACCTCACTTTTTGGGGTTTTCAAACCGGGCTCCTGCGCCTAATGTTTAGTGATCAATCATTCAGCTGATTCATTCTCAAAGAATTCAGCTTACTCTATAGCAAATTGAGGATAGTAATGCTTGAGTGATTTCTCTCTCCTAATTCTTGTCCTCATTCTAAATGAAAATATTTAATTTCCTTTCTTTTTTCCTATAAAATTATAACAGTAAGACCCCATTTACACTTCAGCTTTTAGCGAGCCCGAGGCCGGCTCCGAGCCAAAAGTGCACAAGTGTAAACACTCTGGGAACAACCGAGCCGGCTTCGGGCCGGCAATTGCGGGCTTCGGGCCGGCACTTCGTATAGTGTAAACACTCGCGGTCATAAAATGAACGTTCTGGGTCAACTATAGCTTTAAGTTTACGAAACTTATTGCTGATGAATCGGAAATTCTTCATTGAAATTAAATTAGTGAAGATAGTATACGCCTTTTTCACGAAACGAAGACATCTTCGATCTATGACAAACAATGCCGTGCAACGAAGCGTAACCAACAGAAATAACATAGCGTTTTCATGGGATTTCAGGACACCATGCGGCGCCTATGCTTATAAACTGTGGTGTTTTTTTCGATGGACTTAAAGATCATGGAACATGGTATTTGATATTTATGTAAAATAGTAGTATTATAGTTGTTCTCCTTGATGGATATTAAACAGACAATAAATTAAAAGTTTTCAGGACATAATTAAAGTGTTTTCTGCTATTTCGCGCAACTGCTCTCAGTTCACGACTATTCGGGTTTTTTCGGCATTTTCCGGTAACCTCTGATAGTGACGTCATAAGATGAAGAAACTTTTTCGTGTACTGTACAAACTAGGATGTCAACACGTATCGCGTATGATTTTGACAGTTCTTCGTCAGAGGAATTAGAAGAGGAAACATTGATAGTGGAATGCGAAACTGAGGAAAATGAAGGAGAAACTATTTTGTTTAACAATCGAAATATTGAATGGAATGTCGATGAAATTAATTCGGCCGTACATGTACGAGCCCGATTGTAGTTCTGATGATTCTTCATCATCAGAAGATGGCGACGGTGACCGTCACCTAGCCTAGGCTAGGCCTACCTACAATTCAAGCAGAGAATATTCAACTTCAAACCCAGTTATTAAATTGGTTAGTAGTACTATCTCTTTTATTAAAAATTAATGTATAACTTTATTGTATAATTAACAATTCCCTAGTAGGTAACTACGATATTCTTCCGTCATGCCAGTGTGTATTGTGGCTTAGTTAGGCCTAGATAGAGGCTAGGCCTAGCTAGGCCCTACTGTACTTTACTCCAATTCATGCGGCTAGGCCTAGCCCTCTCACCGGCGACGGTCGGCTATCGTCTATAAGCCTAGGGCCTAGATTGAATTTTTTTAACGAAATAAAGATTAAATTGAATCGTAGAAAGCAAAAATGTACATTACGGTATTAGACTGACCATTTTATTTAACAAATTTGCACTTTGTTGTTTGAAATAGGCCTCCTAGGGTAGGCCTAGATAGATAGGCCCACCCCTAGGCTAGCCAAGATGCAGATTTATTTTCCTATTTCACACACAATACATTAAATTAATCATTAATAATCACTAAAACTTTAAAAATATTTAATATAGCGCCCTATAAATTGTGACATCTCAGAATATTGTAGCGCTACAATATTATTATTACAAAATATTTTTGTTTTTATAATACAGGTGTGATTGTGGCCATTGCCAGATGCTACCCACGTATCGCGAATGTCGATGTTGCCAGGAAGTAGGCCCTATTATTTATTAATCATAGGCTGGAGGAAGGTCAGACAATTTACAATACGGAGAAGCCTACATATGCATCACTGAACATCCTGGATTCACTGCTGCCTGTTTGAATTTGCATGTGTTGGAAATTGCATGGCTGCATTACCGCCAACAGTATGACACACCTGTTGAAGCCTCAAAACATAAACGTCTGAGACATATTGCGTACCGGCAACTCGCCAGATGGTGTTGGGGGTTATTTTGGGCCGAAACCTAAGGGTATTCTTACCATCATGTGCCGTTTCCTGCATAAGAGCCCACTTCCCACCACCAGGTATGGAAGATGATCTCCAGTTTGCTGGATTTTTGGATTGAGTAAACATTTAGCACCAACTTGTATTGAGATTACAATTAACCACATACAATTATTTACTGTACTTCATAAAGGAAAGTATTGTAAACTGTATCTGATAGAAATAAAATATACATTTCTCTGACACAATTTATTAAAAAATTATGCACACAAGTGATTATTTTGTTTATAAAACTGTTGGCTCTGGATTGTGGAGCTGTATCCACATAAACAAATGGCTTTTAATCTTTTACTAAAAAAATGAAATAATGATTTATAATAAAAAGCATGATGGAATGTATCTCATTTCTTGGAGTATGTATTATACTTCTTATTTGAAGTTGATCAGTGGACCTTTTGGCTGCTGATTTATTTACTGCATAATTTTTGCCTTAGTTGTTCACATTTGGAAATCTTGTGAAGTGGTTGGCAATAGCGGCCTCTTTGTCGGGGCGTTCAAATCCTGAACAGAGTTGGGGTGGCGCATCAACAACATCAACATCTTCTGCTGTCCCTTCAACAATGCTCATTACCTCCAAGATGAGGTCATCCACATACCCTGCGAAATAATAATACGGTACTGTAAGAACAAAATCATTTGTAAAAGTGCAATAAGATTATATAATTTATAATTTGACTTTTCTAAAGCAAATTTCAAATGGTTCAATTTTTGTTCAAATCAATAGAGAATATATATAGTGCAATCTGTCAATGCAACTTACAAAGCAACTTACAAATTATTGCAGTCAGCTTGTGCACAAGCTTTATTTTTATGAGGGCAGAACAACTCCCCACCTGAACTATTATGCTGGGGCTTTCAACACAGTACTACTAGCCTAGGCCCTTTGTGTTGCTGATTTTAAAACCGAATTAATCACCTAGGCCTACTACTCTACTATACTAGAAAGAAGTACTAGTACTACCTACCGTTTATTTAGTTAATCGACACAACAACTTCAGTTTTACTAATTTTTTTATTGCGTTTAAAAACACGATAATAATGCATTCGTATAACTGACTGTAACTAAACCATTCCAAAGTTTGGGTCCGTAATTGAAAATGTAAACCTAGGCCTAGGACCATGTATTGTTGGTCTGGTCAATTTCCCCACGACGTTCTTCGCCGCCTTCGCGTTGGTCCGCCTCGCCTTCAGAATCGGTGAGATCGGGCTCTCATATAGGCCTACGGTTGAATTAATTGCATTCAATAACACTTTCTTGCGTATCCATAACGACGTCTCCTTCATCTTCATCAATTTCGAATTCATAATGGATAGTTTCCTCTTCAAAATCAGACTCCGAACTGTCGAGATCGTACACAATACGTGTTGACATCTTGCCGATACAGTACAGTTTGTATACAATAAGAGAGATGCGTCGCGACCAGGGCAGTGCAGTGTGTTCATCTTATGACGTCACGATTTATCGCCTTGGATTTCCTGCTTCCAAATTCGACTTCGGAGATATTTACTCCGATGTATGTAAATCATAAAAAATTCATAATTTACGCTTATAGAATTTATTTTATCAAAACGTACTAATAAAATCAACATATTCAGACCCAAATCAGCTAAAAAACGTTATACATCAAATACCATGTTCCATGATCTTTAAAGACCCCTTCCCTGCAATTTTGGACGTTTTTTGGAAAATAATACATATATATCACTTTAAAAACATTAAACCATGTCATTCCTTGTCTTAAATGTACGTTTTATGGTAAATTATGATAAAAAGTGAGAAACAATGCACTACCTAAGTAGCTCGCGGCGATCGACCTCTCGTGGACGGTCTCAGGCCTAGCCTAGCTAGGCTTAGTTTTGTAGGCCTAGCTGGTAAACATCGGTAACGTACGAACATCGTACGCTAGCTATATACCTAGCCTGACGTTGTATAGTTGCTGCATTAATTGTCTTTCTATTTTTGCCAGACTCCGTTGATACAAATTGGGGAAAACCCGGTATTTTCGCTGAAAAGTTAGGAGTCTTCCATTTGTTTTGGCTTCACGATCGATCGAAAAGTGGGCGAATTACAGGTGAAAAACAACAATATCAATCCGCGTGCAATGCATTTTGGGATTTATAGCGGGCCGCTATAATTATTAAAATCGATTTATTTTTAACATTTTTAACCGTTTAAAGACGAAAAAAGTTATCGCAATAGGACCATATAGTATTATTTTTACATTAAATATAGTTTGTGATCTTAAATTAGATCTAAAAAACGTAGGGAATGGGGCTTTAAGAAGTGAAAAAAAAAAATTAAAAAATTTTAATTTTTTTTAATCACACAGTTATATAGGCTAATCTTTAAAGAACATTTTACAGTACAAATTTTGTCCATACGACTGTCCGTTGAGGAGTTACGAATTTTTAAGTAACTTGTCCTCCGAAAATAGGCTGAAAACGCTATGTTATTTCTGTTAGTTACGCTTCGTTGAACGGCATTGTTTGTGTTTTCATCTATTTATTTATTTATTTCGTTTTCTTTTAGTAGGGTAGCCCTCTCAGTAATAAAATAACTGCTCTTCCGAGGGGCCCTACGGCACATTTAAACAAAATTTGAAAACAACTTAAACTAAACTTAAACTAAAACTTAAACTAAAACTAAACTTCAATGCATGTTCTCATTATTATTATACTTTTATACCATATTTAAATATATTTCACTGGAACCATCCTAGACCACCGGCAACAATAAATGAATCTTAACAAGTGATTTAAAACGGTTATAATTGTTTTGTTTTCTTAATTCATAAGGTAGGCCATTCCAGAGTGAACTTCCATAATAAACAAAACTACGTTTGTATATTTCGAGGTTACATCTGGGCAAATACAACAGATTATTTTCATAGTTTCTGGTTTGAATATTGTGTACACTACTAATATATTGCAAAACATCACATAAGTATGAAGGTACAGATTCTTGTAAACATCTAAATATTGTACAAATTGTATGATATTCATTTCTTGTCTTAATTGTTAGCCAACCTAAATCATAATGCATTTGTCTAACAGGAGTTCGAATATCAGCACCTAGTATTAATCGTGCAGCTCTATTTTGTACCCTTTGCAATTTTAAAATATGGGCGTTTGAACCAGTACCCCAGACTGTAGAGCATTGTATAATTTTTTAATAATTTTAGGAGATGTAAAACTTTTCAATCTATAAAATAGATGTAGAATTTTTGATAGTTTTGCACATATAGAATCAATATGTACTTTCCATGAGAGTTGTTCATCAAATGTAAGTCCCAAATATTTAAACGTTTCAACTTTCTCAATCGGAATATTATCAAAAATTACTGTTTCATCTGTTGTTTTATTAACACGTGCATGAGTACCAAAAAGCATGTATTTGGTTTTATCAATGTTTAGAGTTAATTTATGTTTATCTAACCATTGTTTTACATTTTCCAACTGTTCAGTTAAAACTGTTGTAAGCTCTTCATTTGATTTACATGCATAAAAAAGCGCAGTGTCGTCTGCATAGAGGACTGTTTTACAAATCCCATCAACACTATCATGTAAGTCATTTATGTATAAAATAAACAACAAAGGGCCAAGAATTGAGCCTTGTGGTACCCCATAGTTGACATTTAAAATTTCAGATTTTTTTCCATTAAAATTAACAAATTGTTTGCGATTTTTTAAATAATTACTGAACCATGCAAGCTCAGTGTTTATCATTCCAAAGGTGCATAATTTACGTAATAAAATATCGTGGTCTACTGTATCAAACGCCTTTTTTAGGTCAAGAAAAATTGCTCCAGTTACCAAGCCATTATCAATATTTTTATATATATAATTGCATACATCTATCAGTGTAGTAGAAGTTGAATGTAACGACCTAAAACCAGATTGATTTTTACATAATAAATTAAACTCATTTATATGATTCATAACTTGATTATGGATGCATCTTTCAAAAACTTTCATAACAATAGGTATAACAGATATTGGACGGTAGTTGTTAAGTTCATGTTTACATCCTCCTTTATAAAGCGGAGTAACCTTAGCACATTTCCATTCACTTGGAATAACACCAGATCTTAATGACCAGTTAAACAAAAAGGCAAGACTTTGAGAAATTTGTGAAGATGCAATTTTAAGTAACCTAGCGGAAATCCCATCAATTCCAGTAGCTTTTCCAATTTCTAACTTTTCCAACAAAGCTTCAATTTCATTTCCATTAATATCTTTAAAGTTGAAACGTTGTTGAAATTGTGATAACGATTCAACGGTAATATCGTTTTGGTTGTCATTAAAATGGGATGCAAGTTCATTAGAAATTGAACAAAAATATTTATTAAAATGATTAGCAATATCAGTTGGATTGTTTATTTCATTACCGTTTACATTGAGAGTTGTTTTAGTTTGTTTCTTTTTATTGGGTAAAAAGTCTTTCATGGTTTTCCATAATGTTTTAGTGTCATTAACATTATCTTTTAATTTATTATTTATATAGTCGCGTGTGATTTAGACAAATTATTTAATTTATTTCTTGCCTTTTTGTAAGAATTCCAATCATCAACATTTTCGTTTACATAGATAGCCACCCCACCTCCGTGTCTATTTCTGTCTGTTCTAACTAATAGGTATCCTGGGATTGCAAGTTCACTATTATGTATATTTTGATCTAGCCAGGTTTCACTAATTCCTAAAACATGGAAACGGCATTCCGAAAGTAAACTCCGAACATGGTCCACCTTATTATAGAGACTTCTGACATTTAAATGACCAATTTTAAAACCCTTTGTACAATCAATCTCGCATAATTTGCATAGTATGCCAAAAGCAGGATAAACAATAGAGTCGTTACGTAATTCAGCGTCGTCTACGTCGTTGTCTAAAAGGCTTCCCGTACGATGTTTGTTTAACAATTGAATTGGTTTAAATGGTTTATTACATGCGTTACAAATAAAATCTAAAATCATCTTATCTACATAAAATACAATACAGATTTAGGACATTTAAAATTCTTACACATTACCTTTTACATTTAGGTAATTGTTTAAGATCGGAAGTTCTGGATAAAACAACTTTCTCGTTACTGCCAGTGATTATGGTATGTATGCGACCATCTTGTGTCCAAACTGCAGATACCACTGATGCATAGTTTTGCTTTACAGTACGTAGTAAACTTGATCTTTTGCTCGTAAGGTTTTCATGAATGTAGATATGGCTCCCCTTTAATTTTTTCTTTTTTTCTTTGCTCTATATACTTCATTTCTAACATTATACGAACTAAACTTTACTATTATTCCTCTTGCTCTTCCGTTTTTCTTAACTTTTGGCACCAATCTATGACTCCTGTCTATGCATGTTTTATCTACTTCTACGCTTAGCTTTTTCTTAAACAAATCCAAAACTATATTGTCTGTTATCTCACCTTGTTTCTCTTCTATTCCTTGAATAATCAAACAGTTCCTTCTTGAATATTGTTCTGCTTCATCTAGCTCATATTGTAAGTTCTCTACCTGTTGTTCTACTTTGCTGAGACGATTTTTAGTATCGTCAAGTTCGAAACGTATTGCTTCAATTGCTGCATCCGTTACAATTTGTGTAATGCTTTCAATCAGCTGGTGTTTAACAATGCTCGCAATTTTCTCGGCTAGGTCATTGAAAATACTCGTATTTCCTTTAATTATATTGGAAATTTCATTTTGTACAGTAATAGTAAGCGGTTCCACATCAATGACAGGTGCTGTATCAGTGTTCAGTTCGCAACACTCCTTACCGCTGTCCTTTTTACCACCTTTCCTTGTATTCTTTACGGCCATGATGGTGTATTAATACGTACATGTACAGCAGACAAAAACCGACAAGTAAATGCTAGGCTACAAGAGTGCCCTAACACAACAACTGTCCAGCGGGAAATTTGAACTGTCACCGCGTAGTGAGGCTGAATGTAGTGAGGCTAGAGAGAGCGATTTAGGACACGTCTGCTCTTAACGACGACTACACTTCATTCATCATCGATCGAAGATGTCTTCCGTTTCGTAAAAAAGGCGTATTATCTACTACTATTCTTTAGAAAACAAGACGCAAACATTAGTAGTAAAGCAATAATACTTTAGTAATTGTCGGCGCAACGGTAAAACAAAACAACTACTAAATGTATACAGTAAACTATGCAATTTATTCCAAGTGAATCAAGTGAGGATTCTCAATAAACAGATAAAATATACAATATACAATGTTTGATAAGACAGAGCAGTAAAACGGTGTAGCTACATGACTAGTTGAGAAAAGAGTGTGTTAATAATGTGGTCAGTGCATGGTAATATTGGGCTTGGCCCATCTCATCTGACCAATTAGGATTAAGAGAATTAATGTGGTTTTCTGTTAGAGTCATTAACATTCTTAAAATCCATTAGCTAGAAAAGTGAAGGTAACAGGAAGGTAACCTGTCAATGTGAGGTTAAATAAAGAGATATATAGAGGATGTATAAATAATCAAATTAAAAGTAAATGTTGAATTGTTTAAAAGCTATGTGGTAGGTCTGCTACAGGAGCCCCCTTCCAGTGAAAGAATTAATGATAGAACGAGACAAAACGTTGAGGGAAATGAACATGTCTACCAGAACGAGTAGTACGGGGAGGGGTTGCCAAAATGGGTGACGGGTTGGTTGGTTTGACTAGGGGTGATGCTTGTAGCTTGGGAGTGAGGGTTTGCTCTTGGCTTTTAAATATATCAGTATCCAAATGAGCTACCTTTAAGCGATCAATACTGACTGTGTCCTGTCGACCATTTAGATCGAGAACAAAGTGTTTGTCTGTTCGACTTAATACCTTAAATGGACCATCATATGGACGTTGTAAGGGTTTTCGAACAGAGTCCCTTCGCACAAAAACATGGGTACAATTAAATATTTCTTGATTGATATAGGATTTACGGTTAGAGTTGGTGCGGGTAGGTGTGGGACGTAGTTTACTCATATTATCACGCAATCTATCAATATAATTAGAATAATCACAATGTTCAGCGTTTGAATTAAAGAATTGTCCAGGTAATCTTAAAGTAGTGCCATAAACAAGTTCAGCTGCACTATGACCTAGATCAGCCTTAAGGGCTGTACGAATGCCTAAAAGTACTATAGGTAAATGTTCTGTCCATTTAGTGTGATCATTATGTGCTTTGAGAGAACCCTTCAAATGTCGATGAAAACGTTCTACAAGTCCGTTCGCAATAGGATGGTAGGCAGTTGTATGAATGTGCTTAGTTCCTAGTAAGTTGGCGAGTGAATGAAATAATGCAGATTCAAATTGTCTTCCTCGATCTGTTGTAATGGTTGAAGGTATTCCGAATGAAGCGATCCATCGATTGACAAATGCGTGTGCGACAGTATCGGCTGTGATATCCGGAATAGGTACGGCTTCGGGCCATCGAGTAAAACGATCGATAAAAGTGAGTAAATAAGAAAAACCATTTGACGGAGGGAGAGGTCCAACAATATCTATATGTACATGGTCAAAACGGGCGTCAGGTGTAGAAAAAGTAGAGAGTGGCGAAACGGTGTGCCGGTGTACTTTGGAACGTTGACATTGAATGCATGTTTGAGACCATCGTCGTACATCACGATTGATTGCTGGCCATACGAAACGGTCAGTAATTAAACGTTGTGTTGCTCGTATACCAGGATGTGATAGCGAATGTAGAGTGTCAAATATTATGCGTCTGAATTCTTGTGGGATATATGGACGTGGATTGCCTTTGGAAATATCACAAAGAATTGTAGAGTCAGAAGTTGGAATTGGAAAGTTTTGAAATTGTAGTGAAAACGGTGATTCAAGTAGCTTGTGCAATTCATCGTCATTCTTTTGTGCAGCAGCAATAAGACTAAAATCAACAATGTTAGTTGTGTTGTGACTGAAGGTATTCAGTTCGATTCGCGACAATGCATCAGCTGCTGCATTAGCTTTTCCACTCACATGGTGTATATCCGTTGTGAATTGAGATATGAAATCTAGATGACGGATTTCGCGTGGCGAGTGGCGATTTGGTTTGGCGAGTAAAGCATACACAAGTGGCTTATGGTCAGTCAAAATGTGAAATGAGCGTCCTTCAAGTGAATGACGAAAATGTTTAACTGAAAGGTATGCCGCCAAAAGTTCACGACGAAATGTGCTGTATCGCGTCTGCGCTGGTTTCAATTTCTGTGAGAAAAATTAAATAGGTTGCCAATTGTTGTCAATGCATTGTTGTAGTATACCGCCTATGGCCACATCCGAAGCGTCAACCATGATACTTAAAGGTGCATCTGGCTGCGGATGGGTGAGAAGAGTTGGCGGAGGCCCTGTTGGTCAGAAGCAGTTGTCCGACGTATTAAAGTATCTTTGAAGTTCACATACCTGTTATCAGTAGGCGGGATGAGAAATAGATCCCGAACTCCCTGCGCAATTTCAGGTTGCAATGATCCTACTAAGTAAGCATATTTTGTAGCATCTACTGTGATCCCACGCGTTCTGAACTGTGCTTCCACTTGGGTGAACCACAATATTGGATCATTGGGCCAGTATGGAGGCAGTTTCAACGCTACAGAAGAAATTGGCCTGTTGACGGTTGCTGCGTCAGGAGCGGGCACCACAGGTTGTTCCTGGTGCTGGGGTTGTGCTGGAGGTTGCGGTAGCTGTCGTTGTTGCTGTTGTCCTTCCATTTTAAGTTAAATTCGGTATAAGAAAGTCGAGGGTCACCACTTTAGTAATTGTCGGCGCAACGGTAAAACAAAACAACTACTAAATGTATAAAGTAAGTATGCCATTTATTCCAAGTGAATCAAGTGAGGATTCTCAATAAACAGATAAAATATACAATATACAATGTTTGATAAGACAGAGCAGTAAAACGGTGTAGCTACATGACTAGTTGAGAAAAGAGTGTGTTAATAATGTGGTCAGTGCATGGTAATATTGGGCTTGGCCCATCTCATCTGACCAATTAGGATTAAGAGAATTAATGTGGTTTTCTGTTAGAGTCATTAACATTCTTAAAATCCATTAGCTAGAAAAGTGAAGGTAACAGGAAGGTAACCTGTCAATGTGAGGTTAAATAAAGAGATATATAGAGGATGTATAAATAATCAAATTAAAAGTAAATGTTGAATTGTTTAAAAGCTATGTGGTAGGTCTGCTACAATACAATTGTTTTGATCCATATTAAATACCGTTATTTGATTCTTTTTTGATAAAGTTGATAGGCCTAGGCCTAGTGTAGATCGACAACTTTTTAACTTTTTAAGACGCACATGAGCGGATATGACGTGAATGTAGCGAAATCGTATCATCGAGCACTCTTCCGCGAGAGCAAGTGTAAACACAATAGTAGGGGCCCGAGGCCGGCTTTTTGGGTAAGTGTAAACACATTGCAGGCTAAAAAGAAAGCCGGCGTCGGGCCGGCTAAGAAATCGTCGATGAAGTGTAAATGGGGTCTTATACTAATAGTAAATGACATTAACATGATCATAGCCTATGAAGGAGCTATGGCCTAGTCTAGAAAAATAAGTAAATACTTTTTGAGTCCAGTTCCTAATATTCACTCAGGGAAGAAATGGAAAGGTTTTCTACCCCGTTTCCTACTTAGTACTTTCTAGGATTTTTATCAAATAATCTACAGGGTTAGGATATATTGTTTTGACAACTAAAGTAACATGACCACAGTGCTGTTTTCAATTTTTCCTCTCGACTATTATTAACTGTATTAAAAGTAAAAAAGATTGTTATTATCGATAGTGGAATGGGCGATTTCTAGGTTTGCCGATTTCTTTGCTTTTCACCTATACTCTCGTTGCTGCTGTTGTCAACCGTTGGCCAAAACTAGGCCGGCTATACTATACAAGACATCGGCAAGCAACTCTATTATTCTAAAAGGCAAATTTAATATAATCACTATATACATACAGTAGAACCTGTGTTTTACGTACCCTGATTTTACGTTCCCTTGATTTTACGTACGCTTAAAATAACCGATGACGTCATCATTTTCTTACATTGAGGGCGCAATTTAACAACAACAAAGCACACAAAGCCACAATCATGGCTGTGTGTGGAATTCTGCTGTGTGTTTGAGTCAAGCTACGCACGTGCATTTTAAGCAGCGACTGTTTCTATTGATAGAAAATACAAGAACATTGATATTTTACACTTTATTTAAACATCTCACAGCCTGTATATACTGTACAGTACTGTACTTTTCTAGTTAGGCCTCACATCTTGCTAGTAGGCCTGCTAGCCTGGCCTGAATAGTCTAGGCAAGGCCTAGCTAGTGACAACCTGCATGCTGTTCAATAAAGTAGACAAACAGGGTAGCCTTTATAGCTACGATCTCTACGTATTTGGGGTCAATTTAAGGTCAACCTTGATTTTACGAATCCTTTGTTTTACGTACGCCTTTCGGTCCCGTACCGTACGTAAAATGGAGGTTCTACTGTATTACCAATACAAACAATGTCAGAGGTCCCAACTTGGGAAAGTCCATTCGCAGGAGATTTTGTCGTGAACCACATTCAATTCGTCGGGGCGTCGAAAGTCAACGCGCGGGGAATCGAAAATCATTAACTAAATATGTTACATATACAGTATATACAATATTTACACATACATTTTTACATATAGGTTTATCCATCAGTATTTTTACATTCTTATTTTTTTTATGGACACATCCTAAGTACAAAAAAGAATTTAAAAAATATATACTGTATTTTAACTAAAATTCAGTATATAAAATAATTTAACTTAATTACATAATGTACAATATTTACACATGATAGTATTGCCCAATAGAATTTACTCATTTTTTTTAGGCACAGGGAGGCCTGGGCCTAGCCTAGGGCTTCTACTTCTATCTCTAGGCTCTAGCTAGCTACCATTTTAAAACCCAAAAACAATCAAAATAACTATTCCGAATCCGTCTTATGCTACATTACGCGAGTTAACATTTATTTCAGATGAAAAACATTGACTTTTATATTGTTTTATCCATACGTAATTACACTGGCATTAAAGATATAACATTAAAATGTAGGCCGTTTATGAGCGATTTCTTATCGCTGGGAAATTCCCCACCAGCGACATCGATCGATCGAAGAGTAGGCCTAGGCTAGAGGCCTAGCGTGCATGCCGGAACGGGTGGATTATTGCTATATAAATAACAAGTTTGAACAAAAGAGCTTACGAAAATCTTAGGTAAATTTTTATTAAACGTAGGCCTACTTGCTTGGCGAATCCATGCCTTTTAAATCATTTAACATGTTCGTATTATCGGATCGTACAGTAAAACCAAATAAAACACCGCCTCAACAACCTCGTGCGATGTGCGATCTGTTGTTCTTTGCAGCGGATCAACATTGGTAGAGTTCATTAATTATGAGGGTGTTTAAAAATGTAATAACTATTAAAAACGTGCCTCAACCACTGTGTAATAAAAGCGTTTATTTAGTTAAAACTTGGATCCTCCCAAAATTAATAATCGCGTATTCCGGTTACCACGTGATTGATTCACGGTTGGTTGCACGCTTTTTCTTTTCTACGTCCGGCGTGCAGTACCGTGCATGTTTATATTATTGTTACGGTTTAACAAAGGCAGTGCATACAAATAAAAATACAATAATAGACCACGGAGTCTGCATGAATAGACATTGTTTCAACATCCTGCCTCACTTTTGTCTGGTTATTGACTATTGTTGACCTGGGCTGAGCCTGGGTGTAACCGTAAATCAATTTTGCCAAAAATATGGGGAAATTTGAAAATGCGGTAA